>NC_138655.1:85540122-86060122 GCF_964273445.1 Streptopelia decaocto | reverse complement strand
TTTGCCAGTCTAAAAACCATGGCTGTGTTCCTATATAGATGCTGTCAAAATACCATGTAATGTGATCTTCATGGGGTAGAACAGTGTTCTGACCCCTTGTAAGTGTCGTATGTATATATTATATTTTCTAATACAGTTTGTTGTTCCTAAGAGTACCTTTCATAGACACACATATTTAAATAAATTTGCCATAGTTTTCAATTTTCAACACCATTGGAAAACTGAAGATGGGTTGATCTGGAGCTTGGTTTTAACATTATTTGTCCTTCTAAATGGGGCTGGAAAGTCAGACATCAAGTACTTAAAGTACTTTACTTTCTTCTGTAGCACTCCTTCTCTTATTTATTTGTTTTGCTGATCAGAATAATGTGCACATATTGCAGTGAATTATGAGTCAAGAGAGATATTCAGGCTGTCACTGACTGCTAAATCAAGCTTATGCATCTCCTATTTTTCTTGAAGTTCTAGACGCTGCTTTGTACAGTGATAGAAAAGTCCTGGTGAAGAAGAAATTTCAGGACCTAGTTCACAAGAAGGAAACTCAAGTAGAAAGAATTTAAAGGAGTTAACTTCTGTTGCAACAGGTTTATACTACCATTTTTATTAGCTTCAGCGGAATTAATCCTGATATACAGTAATGTAAGGGTAAGCAAAATCACATCCTAAGCCTTTAGATATCATTTCAAAGAAGAGACTGATAAAGATGTACTCTGACACACAGCTTCAAGCAATTAAAGATTTGAAAACTAAAGTCTCAAATTGCTAAAAAGATTGCTTGTATTTAAAAGGGAAATTAAAAATAATTCTTGCTCAACTAATGTGTATCAATCAGATGAAAATTCAAAGCTTTTTTGGCTGTTCTAATTAGATATATTGTTCATACTAAGATTAATAATTCAAAGAAATATTTAGAGGCTGCTAATTTTAAACTACTGGATTTAAGTGAAAAACTGAAGGTTCTTTTGCATGTAATAATCTCATGGCTGTTCTTGGATCCACACTGCAGAGAAAGGAGTGCTGCGGTTTAGTGAAGACCTGCAGTCAGTGAGTTGAAAGCGCATTAGACCAGAAAAAGTAGACTCTAAAGAAATTGCGCTGTTGACACAGAAGTCATAAACATATATATGAGTATTTGAATTTCTCTTATACATGTACATATAAAAACATATAGTAAAAATATATTATGCATACATACTTATCAAACAGAATATAGCTGTTCATTACATGGCAATTAAAATAGCACCCTTAGCTAGCACATGATACTTTTCTACATATCATAATAAGAGTTGTCCCTGCCAGACTTCCACGGGGTAATATTGATGCAGACACATCAGTCATCCAAAAACTTCTCTAAACTCTTTGGATGGACCTAGAACTAAGTCAAAGTGACCTAATCATGTCTGCCACCTTCTATGCTGTCATTCCAATTCACCTGGTTTCTTTGTGTTTAAACATTTTCTGTAAACTTTTGTCCTACCCAGATTTGTAGAGCAAAAAAAAAAATGGTCAAAATGATGCAGAACTTACATCAAGTTCATGACTCATTTTAAGATTCTTCTTGGGAATCGAGCTTCTCCTTCAAATGAGTCACATTCTGACTGTTACACACATCTCATTTACTACATATTTGTGTATTGTAATACAACTTATGGTAAACTACTAGGTCAGATCCTGAGTTCATCTGAGCAATCTTAATATGACTAGTTTCAGATACAAACTTGCTGCTACCAAAGTTTCCCTCCAACAGAAGCAAAGCATGCATTTCTCTTGCTTACTTTGCAATTGCCCTATATTGACTCTCTGATAATTTTCTGATCCAATTAGAAAAAAAGTTTTCTGATGGGCTCCTGAGTTTAATTTACTCACCTTTTGGTCAATTCCTCAACAGTCAGTTTAAGAATTGGAGGAGGTGGCAAAATGTTGCAGAATTTCAGGAGAGGCACAGGAAATCTTGTGAATAGTAATACCTATGGATACAGTGTTAAAAAGCTACTAAACGGACTCATCTGTATTGTTTAACCATGTCCCTGTTTGCTAGGCAGTGATTTCAGTACCCTATATAACTAAACATTTGTGGTATGGTTCAGGCTTCTTGTTTGTTCTACCTATGAGTTTGAAAGGATCTCATAAATATACCTCTGACTTCATCAAACAAAAGGAATCAACCCACCAACTAATTCAGTACTTTGCCTTTCTGTCTTGATAACATGTGAAGATACTATAATTGACATCTTTCCTAAGTTTATTATCACTATCATTCTCCTGAAAGGTTAATGTCTCCACAAACTCATTTGGACTCATTTAGTACAAAAAAGGCATTTTCACCTCCAGCTGTACAATGATATTTTACCATAATGTACTTCAAATTATGGGGTCTATGTTTAAAAAACAAACCAACAACAACCACAATTCAAAATTCATCTACATTGTTTTCCAGAGTTCTAATTTCCATTGTGTCTGGCCATCTCATCCAGAGGGAGACTAAAAGCAGGAGCGTTGAGGCAGAAGGCGCAGTGAAGGAGAAAGAGGAAGAGAAGTCAGTCCTATTAAAAATCCTAACCAAATATACTCATAGTGTTGCAGGTATTTGGTAATCTTGGGTAATAATAGTGTTTACATAAAAACCCTGGTAAATTATTTTAGACAACACTGTGCACGTGGATCTGGAGCCATGTGCTCTAAATGATGAACCTGAAGAGCAAAGACACTCTTGGTCCAGTTATTGATTTGTAGCTCTCTGCATTCAAACAGATATGACAAAGAATGTATCAAGCAGTTGTGTTCATCACCCATCATGTACAACTGCCTGATGCAGTTGTTTAATGCAAAAATCAATTAGATTTTCTAGCTTCTATTTATCTAATTGTGCTGTTAACAGACAGTGATGTAAGTCCAAATTGTGATTTATAGACAGAGATGACTGCATATGGAGACAAGGCAGTAAAGGTAGCTAATAAAAGTTTAGGCAGTCTCAGCAGCCAGTCAAGTATTAATGCTCATCATTCACACAGCTTTGGTTTGGTACATTATTGACAAGTTTAAAAGAGTTATTAATGTTTTATTTAATACTTCCCAGAGACATTTATAAAGTTGTTAGGTTGGCATTTGGTCAATTTTAACTCACACCTGGAGCCTGAACAGGTTGAAGACAACCAAGTTGGACTTGGTCAGTTTAATTACTGAGTTACCTAGATTTCATACTTGTATAAGGTGTGTTTGTATCAAGAGTGATCAGTGACTCTTTATTCAGTAAAAATACAAGACTACTTTCCCTTGTAAAAAACCCTGAAGTTTTGTTTAAATATAATACAAAGCCTTCCAAATATCTATTCCAAATACCGGCAACTGGCAATACTGCAGCATATATTTGGTTTGATATGGTTTGCACTAAAAAATAAATTGTCTACAGTGAGTATGTTAGGACATATATTTTGTGCATAAATAAGAATGAACTGATCTTCTCATTCCTGGCTGGAAATGCTGTTCCATCCCCCTACCTCATCACCCCCCTGAAAAATAGCAACAAGAGTCCTTGAACCCCACCTACTGACAGATGTGCATGTTTGGCCTCAGGTCACCAATGTTTCTCGTCCATCTGTTTGGGTGGCATTGTGTTTAATCACAAGCTACACAAAGCCCTCCACAAAAGTATCGTGGTTTGGCAAAAATAAGTTTGGAAAAACATTTTGTATTAACATTTCATATTTTCCTCTATGCTAGCAATGTCTGTAAGTAGGTTCCTCCTGCATTTGATCACAGCTGTTCAGACCTTAGCCAAACTCTATTAAATGATCAAGAGAAAAGGAAAATAGTTCATAGACAGTCGAGCCTTGTGCAACAGCATGGATAACAGTGGGTGTTTGAGAAAGTCACAATTCAGGTTTTGACTTTAATATAGAACTCCTCCCTCACAAGATGATGCCATTCACTTCACAGTGCAAACCCTCACACATTGCCAGGAAAAGAAAAAAAAAAAAAAGAAGAACTGTAAAAAATGTGTGAGATAACTAATTAACATAAAAGTAAGGAGCAGTTCTTAGGCTATAGCATCTGCAGAAATAAGGTGTGATACATCATTTCAAAAGGGTTAAAGGAAATAAGGATTTGTGCTTTTCAAAGATAACTGGCTATTTTTCCTCTACCACTAGGAATTTTGCCAACAAAGGATATTTAAAGAAAAAAGAAATACTCAAGTGTTTATCTGAAAAAACATGCCAAGATTTCATTCTTTCATGTTAAAATCCTAAATAACTTCATCCTTCAAAATTTGCATGAAGGAAAGCTCACTCAGTTCCACTGCTCTATATGTTATGATGGTAGAAACTGAATTGGCTAAATCAGGTGTTCTATTGCCATGTTTTAGAAAGCATTTTATGAAAGATGAGTTGCTATACAAGATCAAATTTTATCTCAGCCTGAAAAATATTTGTTCCATAGCCTCCTGCAACAGTTAATCTAGCTTCCTTGGAGAAATTATATGGCCTTCCTTTAAGACTATGACTGCCACAATAAAGAATATTTCATATTTAATTAGAAAAGGGATAAGGCTTTAGGAAGGCTTTGAACACCATTGAATTTTCATATCTTAGTGTTGAAAAAACATTACAGGTCCTTTGTACAGTAAATGAACTTATCCCAATGGTTTTCCATGGAAAGAATTAATAATCATAGCTTCAGGCTTCTGGCGTTAACCAAGAATGTTTCTCAGAGTCCTGAACAGGATGCCATTACCAGCTGAAAAAGAGCTAAAACCATTCTGAGACTTCAACACAGGAGAGATGCTAAAGAGAGTTGGAGTTTTTGCTATACTTACAGTCTCTGTAAGATGTATTGAGAGGTTCTTAACAGAATTTGACTGAGAGATGTGGTATGGGAGTGGGACATGAGGCCTTTTGTTTTGAAGATAATGTTACTTAAATAACTCCCAATTTATTTTTTTTTTAAGAGCATACTTGTAGATACCTCATTAATATGGAAAATCAATTAACAAACATTTTAATCTTGTTCTTTTTCCAGTTCTTCCTAGTATTTTATGAATTGGATTGATAATGCTATTATAGGACATCTAGTACTTAAGTATATTTTAAATAAAACACTTAAAGTAGTACAGTTGAAACAGCAATTATTCTAGCAATCTAATATTTCATGTGGAATTCATTAATGCTTTCATTCTGTGATTGAGCCCAAAACATTAAAGTAAGAACAATTTGGCAGCATTTTTGCGTGATATGCCTCTGCTTAAAATGTCAGTCCAGTTGAAATTGAAAAAAAAATCTTTGGGATGGTAAGGAGGCTGAAAGACTCACAAATGAAAATAGGAGGTGTTGAAGCCCATTAAAAAGAAGTCTCTTGATTTCCTAATAAAACATTAGATTATGTTGTGACTTCTCTTCTTTGCTTGGTTTAATAAATCAGCACATTAAATATACTGAAAAAAAACTAGAAATGTTTCACCATGTCCTGTTTGTTATCCTAAAGTAACAAGTCACCAATAAAAAGTATGCTAAGGGTGCTTGGATAAGCTCATATAAGCACTTTTTTTCCTTGATGTAACTCATTCTTTTCCCACTTGAAATGGTGCTGATGTAAAATGTTATGATTGAGAAGTTGCTCACTTGGGAATGAGAATTAACTTTCAGTGTTTAATTTTGTATTTCTGAAATTATTTTTTCTAGAGAAGAGATTTCAGGTGAACTAATGCAAAGTTCCTGAGCCATTTTCTATGCTTTAGTCATATAATAGTATGTATGTCTTGTGTAGTCACAAAAACATATGACATATTTCATGAGCTATTCCATCTTTGTGAAGTTCATACCTTTAATGTTATGCTGAAAGGTGAACTAGATAAGAGGGGTGATCAGAGCTCTTTCTATCAGAAGGCTGATATCCTCATATTGTGGAAATATTATGACATATACTAGTACTTCTGAAATAATTTGTTAAATTTCTTAGATTCCTGTATGCTTTTAAAATGTGTTTTGCTAGAATGGAAGGAGTTCAGTTTGATACAAGTTCTTGGCAATAACATAATACCTAACATTTAGGCAACTTCGTTTTTCATGTTGTAAAAATACTACTGTTGCTTGCTGAATATTTGGTTTTCTGTTTAAGTATACTCGAGAAAATATAACTGAAATATGCTGATACTTGCATGTTCACAAAACAGATGATATCATACACAATAAGAAATATAGGACTTCTCACTGAAAAGCAGAAATATTTGGGCCTATAGAATGTATAGTAGACAGTTATATCTTGAACTTCTCCTTAGTGGTCTAGATGATATTTTTGAAATGCATACATTTTAGGAAGAGCACTAACAAAGAATGTCACAAAATGGACCATGTTTGCATAATTCTTGCTGTCCTTAATAAGTCTTCTGGTTAAGATAACAGCAACGTATAACCAAATATATTAAAAACAATCAATAAATATGGTGTGGTATTAACATATGCATCTAATTCTCAAAGAAATTATGAAATACTAGCAGTGACATTTTCCCTAAAATGTAGTAAAACCAGGCAGAGATATGGGTCATTTTCAGCCATAGTAATGCTGGGCAGAGATATGGGTAATCTTTGATCTTAGACAGTTTTCTGAAAGCAATAAGTAAATGCCCACTATATGGCTTTTGATTGTTTTTATTAATCAGGGCAGGGTCACAGACTTTGGAGCTCTATTGCCTTTTCCCTAATCCTGTTTTTCTCCCTGTCCATCTGGGGTAGATGTCATTAAACCAAATAAATGGTGCTTCTGTTTGGAATTACACCAGGATATAGTAGTAGAAGCTACAAAAACTTCTTTTCAAACTCAATCCCCCTCATGCCAAGCACACAGATTAGCTTATGACCATCTCATCTGAAGAAAACAGTTAAAAAAATCCACAGCCCACTGTTTGTCTCTTTATAGCTCTGTGGCTATTTTTTTTTGTATTAAAGAACAAATGAGGGAATGGTAGACTTTCAGAATGAATAAACAAGATAATTTTTACCTTGTACATATTATTTCTCAGAAACAAAATATTTTAAGAGAAGGTTTTATTTATTTATAAAGTTTTATCTTTGAATGTTCTTTCTACTTCCTTGACTGTGCGTGACAAAGCCCACTATAGTTATGAAAGGGATCAAAAACTCAGAAATCATCAAGTAGATAGTCTTGATTAACTCAAATTGGATGCTACTGAAATTATATGAAAGTTGTCTCATTATGTATAAAACTCCTCTACCAGATTTAGGGCTCTAGTTTCTAGTTAACATCATCAGTGGAATATCAAGGCACCAAGAGGGAATAGGGCCAAAAACCATGCAACTAGGTTGTGAATGACTCTTTTGTGCTTATCAGAATTTAAGTGAACCTCTCAACTGTTTGAGGTAAATCCACTGTTAACATGGAAGAAACAAAGCCAAATAAATTATAGAAGGAAACGTCTGCCATCTTTGCAAGTAATAGAATAATATTTTATTGTTATATTATTTTAATACTTTGTCCTGTAATAATACCACACAAAAATAAGTGAGATTCATTGTTCAACTTGCACTATTTTACAAAGAAGAATGCATTATATTTAAACTCCAGTTGGAGCACAAATTGATGTTTATTCATTCCATGGCATTTATGTCCTAGTCAAAAAACTAGAGTGCTTCCCTCTCCTGTCTGACATTTTCCTTTTAAATATGAATTGTTTTCACTTTAATATCTTATATAAAATAATTGTTTGTACATTAAATGGCTTAGAAATTTATAAATAGCTGACAGGGACCAGGAGATGTTATTTTCAGTAAGCTTACACAGACTGTATCTGCACATAAAAGTTGATTACTCTTTCTTTTACTTATATTAATTAAAATAATGGATGTAATCATAGAAATACTTTGTTTTCATTGAAATGGACAGATGATGAATAATGAACCAGGTTTATACCTTTGAAACTACACAGATTTTAACTCTGAAAGCAGATACTTTGAGGATTGTTTGCTTGCTGTACTAGCTAAAATACACACTTGCAGCTTGCAAGCATATTTTATATCTGCAAGAATATTCTGTCCTAAATCAAATGCAGAAGGCTACAGCACTTTATGTGAGTAATTTCACATTAGATTTTTGATGCTACTCTGACAGTTCTTAAGAGTAGATGGAGGGCCTGTGTTATCAATCAGGACATGTTTGTGAATAAAATTAAAAAAATAAGCCATAGTCTTGTTCGGGTGTTTCAGAAAAGAATAAATCCATTTGATCTGTTCTTCTCAGAGGAGGCTATCAGGTACTATTTTTTTTCTGTTGTTCCTCTGGAGCTCACCACTATAGAAGATGAGTGTTTCCCAATTAATTTAGTCAGAAAAATTCTCATGGCCTAAAAGGTTTATTTAGCTCTATTTTACAAGTAAGAAACTAAGAAAAAACTACTGAAGTTAGAAAATACTTTCTAGCAGATATATGTAGCTCTGAATTCTTGGTCTGAAGGACTGATGGGTTTGGTTTGGTTTGGTTTGGTTTTGTGTGGTTGTTTTTTTAATTGAAAACTGTTTCCCTGGGAAGAGAACAGTTTTTGTTGGAATATTTTTACTGTAAGATGCCAATCTCTTCAAATGAGGCAAATCTCTAAATAGAATAGTCATTATACAGTAGCCTCGAACCATTCCCAAATCAAGTCTACCCAGTATGTAACTGAGGAAAATAAGAACTAAGATAGTGGGGAATGTAGGAGTTATTATGGTACTTAGACTTGTGGAAATCCACAATATGGAAGAAGGTTTCTTTCTCTATCTCTCTCTCAACAGTGCACTAGTATGGAAGAAGACCAGGCTGAGCCTTTAGCTAAAAAGGACTGATTTTTCAAAAGAACTGTTTTTCGGATGATATAATTAAAGGTCAGAAGACAAGCTTCATGCTTCTTTATTTTTCTGTCTTCTAGCCTTGTTTATACTGAGGCTGTTCAGGTCACTGTTTTGAGATGATGATGCAGGAAGGTTTATGTATCTTTGGCATAATTGTGCATAGTGGTTGTCTAAAGTTTCTGTGTTGGGAGTATCATCTAGAAAGGTTACTGTGACATTTCTAAAATTGCCTCTTGTTAATATGAATGAAACGTTATTCTCCCATGTCATGCATATATATTGTGTACATGTATGTGTATATTTATCCAGAACACACATGCATACATGTGCGTATATATGGAATATTGATGTTAGAAATAATATTTTCTTTATGTTCCATTCTGCCTTGAATGCATCAATAAGGAGTAGCAATCAAAACAATACTTCTCAAACATCAATAATTCGGAGGAAAGAGAAATGATGGACAACATAGTTTTCATTATCCTCTGAGTTATGAACAAGTTTCACCAACTTCTGTTACTAAATAAAGTCTTGCTTATGGTGGCTAAACTAACTATAATATCCTTTGCTGTGTCTGGTGGACTTTAATATAGAATGAAATATTTTAAATGACAATTTAAATATAGTTACATATAGCCTAATGATTTTTAGCTATTATGCCAGCAGTGTCTTGAAAATAGAGCCACTAAATTTTCTTCAAACAAATTCTTATTTTGAGCCTACTTATATTAAAGTGGAGCTGTAATGAAGGCAACATGACTTTGGATGAGTAAAGGTAAAATAAAACTTTTCTATTGATACCATCTGTCATTTTCCTGGTCTGCTTCTCCTCTGAATACTGTTAAAGCATTTTCTGGACAATTATTCCATGATGATTCAGCAGGAGCTGCAGATATAAAGAAAGAATGTCAAGGATTGCTGATCCATTTGTATTCAGAATTGTAAGGTGGGATTTGTTTTGGGGGGAAGAGGGAATGTCATAAAAATGAGAACATAAGAATCATTGTACCAGAAATCTAAAGGTCTATAGAGCCTGTCTTTGATAGTGATAAGCTGTGGATGTCTGGGAAGAGTGAAACTATAAAGTAAGCCTGTAGTGATACTTCCACATAGAGGTTACTTCTATGATTGCTGGCAGTGTAAAATTCCAGGGTTTCTTGAATGATCATAACTTGCATTAGGGAGTTTTTGAAACATTTCCTTCAACAGTTTTGTAATCCACTAAAGCAATTAGCATCTACAAAATCTTGCACCAAGGATCTCCACAGCTTTACGTGTGTTTTGTTTCTGAAAAATAACCTCTTTTTCTTTTTGAATCTGATAACTTTTATCAGAAGATTCCTGTTTATTTTATTTTATTTTTTTTAAACCACCATCAATAGTAGATCCTCTATATCATTCGTGTTTTCAGAGACATCTGTCTTGTCTCCTATTAGCTGAAGAATCCTAACCTGCTTCATTGTTCCTCACAGAGAAACTGTGTTATGCCTTTTTTTTTTTTTTTTTTCCCATTTATCCTCTGTTTCATCTTTTCTAGGTTTAGAATATCTTGTCTGGGGGAGAATATGATAAGGACTGCAATAAAACCTTCAACATAAGGACATGCCAGATAAAAGCATAACAATTTTTCACTTCATATTAATATATAGTGATTTTATCCTCTAATTTATTGTTTAGTCATTTACAGTTGCAATGTGTCTGTTCATTTTTTATGACTGGCATTTTATTTACTGGTCTCAAACTCAACTACAGCCACAAATATGCTCTCTTACCTCATTATTCATCTCCTTTTCCAGATCAAAAGATCAGATCATGAAGAATTCCACTTTTAATCTTCCTCTAATAAGATTACTGAATATCTACTTCTACCACTGATTTTCTGTCTTGTACCCAGGTGAGGGTTTTCATTTTATTCTATAGCAGATTAATTTCTTTAAAAGTTTTGATAAGAGTCATTCTCAAACACCTTTTGGATATCTAAGCAGACTCTGAAATCTGGAGTTCCCTCCTCTATATGTAGAAGTTGTGCCTGCCTTTATTCATAGCAAGTAAATGAAGTTCCTGAAGGTGATAAAAGCTTCTGAATTTCTCTTCTCAGAAACAAGTAGATTACCACACTATCCAGAAACCAACCAAAATTACAGAAGTTCATCACTTCTGTAATTCTTTCTAATGATGCAATTCATGAGGGGAGATGAATACTAGATATGTGCATTATGATGGAGATATTCTTTATGCACCATTGTTAAATATACCGAAGTTCCTATGTAAATTAAAGTTTGTCAACACTATCATGAATTCCAGAAGTTTTCAGGAGCTATTGTTTAATTAATTTCTTGGATTTGCTGCACTTTTTTTGTCATTGTACAGCTGCAAGTCACACTACTTTGCCATCCTATATCATGTTTCGGACATTAAAAAATACTTTCTAGTTTTAACTGTTGGCTTTCCTCTGGCATTTTGATGATGTACAATTAGAATTTCCCTCAAAAGGACAAATAAAACAAGCTTGTTGAAAGCTTCTACACACAGTACCTAAACATGGCTGCAAGTATATTTAGGAAATATTTTCTTCTAGTGCTTAATAAATAATCAAAATATTGTTTTGCAAACATTAATGGAAATGTGGGGTTTTTGAAAAAAATACACTTACTTTCAGAAAAACCATTAGTTTAAAAACAGTTATTTTGATTTAATAGTTGATCATATTCCTTTAAAATGAAAACAAATATAGCTGCAAAGAAGTGAAAACAAACAAACAAACTAATTATATCTGGTGTATTGTGTTTACTGATTCCCATGTTGTTATTACTATATTTTACATCTTCAATTATGTGGTAAGTGGCTTTTCAGGCAGTTCAACCCTATTAGAATAGAGTTTGGGTAAGCCCCTGAACAACTGAAAAGACAATAGAGAAGCCCATGACATTTTGTTGGGAAAAAAACGTGTACACGTCTCCTTACATTTGCTATTATCTTCTTATGTTTACTATTTACATAATGGTTTTGGACATAATAGACAACCCTGTTATGAATAAGTGAAATTGTTTTAGCTTGAACATCTATCTGCTCATCTTGCTGTGAACAGATTACTGTTGGGTGATTTCTGTGCTGTTCAAGTGAGTCTGATAAGGATAACACAGTGCTTGAAAGGTTCTGGTAACTTTTATAGTCAGATCTCTAGTTCACTCATTTGAAAAAAAAGTAAGGAAACCTAAACTCCTTTTATTTTTTTTTTTTTTTTAATGATTTATCAGATATATGTTACTAACTAGCTTCCTAAAATTTTAGTTGATTTTTCTTCTAAATAGTGATGGGCCATACAAAAGTATTTACTTTTTCCCAAATGTTGGATAAACCTTGAGGAACACTGTCAAATAATTTGACTTCCGTTAGAATAAAGGTAAACAAGTCTGAAACAAGCTGGAGCAATGATTGGATTTACTTGTCACCGTTATTCACAGTTATCATAGTGAGCAGCTCTGCAGCCCTTAACAAGTATTTTTGTAGTTGCTGTAGTAGGAGCAAATTATAAGAAGAGGTTTGAAGTAGAATCATGTAGCGAATTTGGCTCTTTTACTTCCAACTTTATGTGATAGGTAGCATAAGAAGAATTTTAAGAAAAACATTATAGGAACATCTGATTCAAGGTCAATAGTGTCACACTGGACAATGAGAGCATTGAAGAGTAGACTCTTGACCGACAGTAATGTAATTGGTAAACAGTTTTGCCTGGGAAAAATATCACACGAAGGACAAATGATGTAAATGTGACACATTGTAACAGCAAATGAGTGAAAAACATCTGCATATACAGGGCTGGCAGCTGGTGGATATTGACGTGGTGATGTGCAATGTGAGAATTTTGTTGATTTAGGTGTTTGGTTTACAACTTGTTTGGGGTTTTTTTGGTTGGTTGGTTGATTTGGTGTTTGTTTGTTTTTAGTCTGCTTATACAGTTCTTATCATCAACGTTTTCCCTGAAGGCCCTATGAAATATTACTGGTTTTGTTGCTGTTGTTAATGTAACATCTTGTACACATGTTCTTTCACTTTTTTTTTTTTTTTTAAATCAATTTTTGCAACAGACTCAAAGAACTCACTATTTCTTGGGGGTCTAGTGGCTGCAATAGCTTTAGAATGTTTCTTAATTTTTAAACACTCATAAGGTCTGTCTTCTAAGTCATTTGTAGGTTCTACCTGAAATGCAGTATTACTGTATTTTCTCTTTGTTTTGTCTGGTCCTGTGGCACGAACATATAGAAAATTAATTCAGACTAAACAATATCAAGGTCTTGTTTACTACATGTTGTTATATTTGGTTGTTTCATACAATTTAATGTGGCTAAGCTTAGCAGGTACTATTTGGGAAGCAGGTATCCTATTTTAAATTTTCTCCACTTCGAATCATCTGGGAGTTTCACTTTCCAGTTCCTCACTATTGTAAGGGTATAAGAAAGACACTGGGATAGTTGCCATGATTCCCTTCTTCTCTCTTTCTGATGCTCTTGGCTTTTACCTTTTATTATATGGCCTTACATGTTTGTGGACTGTTTGATGACTGTGTGTAACATTAAGAACCAGACTCAGTTGCTTAAATGATCCAGTTCCTAAAATAAATGACATATGAGAATGAATTATGATGTCCTGAATGCTTTTTTAATATTTGTCTGCACAGCCAACTGCATGTTCTTATGCCCACTTTCACTAGGCTGAGGTAAAATGTTATATATTTGTACAGTGAAATGTTATTTACACAGTAACATCTATAGTCCTGAAATGGATTTTTTTTTTCTGCTTTTCTTAAAATATACTGGGAAATAATATTCCAAGGATATCAGAAGAAGTAAAACAATTTCCACATTTTTCATTTCTACTATTTATATAAAAAATAGTATTATATTTATATACTGTTACATACTTCCACAACATGTACTACTGTTTTATTTAATAATGCATACAGGATTAAATTTTAAACATTAGGTTCAGCTGCTGCTGAACAATTATAAAATAACTTCTCTAAATGTAGTAGTAGACAAATATTTCCACATAGTTATTATTCAGAAATAATTCTGTAACACGAATCAAAATAATGGATTCTTATTAACATTTGTTGATATGTTTAAGGAGCAAGGGAGCTGTGTGTGTTTGATTTTTCTTTCTGGAAACAAAACAGAGATTCTTACAGAGTTATATGTAAAAGTGTCATCTGGACCTGTTTAACCAAAATCTTGTTTTTAAAAAAAGAGGGAAAACACAGCTGTATTACAGCCTATTTTATCTTCTGTCTTACTACATACTCAATTAAATATGCAGGGTGTCACTGATCTTAATGTTGCTGCAGACAGAAAACATTACTGGAAGAGTGCCTTATGTCCATTTATGTATTTAATGGATTAATTTTTTTTGTTTCTTCCTATTACATGCTATTGAAGGACAAATGAAGAGTAGGAAGGATGAAAAAATTAGGTCCCTTTCACTAGATGATGATAAAGAAGATTAAGTGTTTGTATAGCCTGTAAGACTTCCACAAAGCTTTTTAATGCTGATTGTCTAAGACGTTTCTTAATGTTCTCAGACCAATCTTATATTAAGGAATATAAAAATTCCTCAGTTAATGAAGGTATTATTGAGTAAAATGAAGAAAAATCCATAATATTTACCATTTCTTAATAGATCAAATAGTTTAACTTGATATCAAGTCAATAAAAATTTGGTATCCATTGCACCAAAATAGCTTGCATAATGGCACTGTATTCAGCTTTCAGCTTCATTAGGCTTAATCACTCCATTAAGGAGAAGAAATATCTGATCAAATAAGAATGCAACATTGCACTTTTTGATAGACTAATATATTTTCAATATCTTTTGATTTTATGCCAGTGAGAAGTTGAGAGGCAGAGGAGGGATTATCCTTCAGATGTGTTTCTTCTGTGATAAGTAAATACAGACCCTACAACATCCTGCTTTTGCTCTGAAATTATTTCATCTCAGCGATGTTTCAAAATCGTAGTGCCTGTTTACTAAATAGACTTGTGTAAAAAAAAAGAGGCATCTTAAAATGTCTTAGGATACCTACTTTGCTTTGTGATAGGTAAAGTATCATTTCTGTTATAGTCGGCTAGTTGGTCAGGTTACTTTTTACTATGTTTTTCCGAGCTATCAGAAAACTCAGTAAATCAGGTCAGGGATGTGTTCGTTTCACTGACGCTTTGTCAGCATTCAGCCTGACAGCTTTAAAGGATATTAGGTTACACTCAGTTGATTGCAATAAAATACACAGTGGTTTGTCATCAAGTGCTTTTTCTTCAGAAGATGATGGTACTTAAAAATGATTATAAAATGATTAAAAATGAAATAACTTTTTACACTTTATCCATTGCAGTTACAGATCACCTGTGATGATGCAATTATGATGCAAAATGGACAACTATAGAAAAAAATAAACTCAGTTTTTGAAACTAATTCTTTGTGTTTGGATGGATCAGTTGTACCAGCATGCTTTTAGAAGAAGGTAAATCAAGTTGAGACAAGATAGCAGTTCATTTTTCTAGGATGTAATATCATTACTTCAGCTCAAAAATAAAATAAAATATCTCTTAAATGTGACAACTGTAAGAAGTAGCACTTTTGAGCAAGCAAATAGGTCTATAACTTGATCCTCTCCCTGTGAGTGCAAGTATTTATGGAGAATACTGCAGCATAGAAGTACTAGCAGTTGGCTGTACTGTCATCGAAGAAATCTCCTGTTCTCTTCAAGCCTGGAAATCATGGCCAGAGAAGGCAGGCAAACATCAGCATAGTTGTAAAAACTGGTTTATTTCTTAAAAATAAATACAAAAATATAAATATAAAACATTGGCAGATAGAATTTGATGAAATGAAGTCGCACAAATTTTTTTTTTTTTTTAAACCAGCTGCATATTACACTTATTAACACCACGTGTACATTTTGTTTTAATTTTAATGTACAGAACAGGACATACTAGATTTTTTCTTCTTTGCCATCTTAAAAGCTGCACTTGCAAGGATAGGACATGTACCTAACAGAAGCGGCTTGTACATGAGGTTGCTTAAGGGATTATCACCTTGTTCAAATTTTTGAAGGTAAGGTATTGTTTATTTTACTTACTAAAATGGACAACACTGAATTTCCATAGCTTTGGCTCTTGGAAGGTGATTAAATAAAATGCTGTATATATTCCATGTGGCATCCTACTAGAAAGAATGAATGACATTAATGGACAAATTTAAAACAATTTTTAAAAGGAAACCATTGTGCTGAGTGGCAGGAAAATTTTCCTGAATGTTAAATACCGTGGAGTGCAGAAGGTGTCTGTATAATTACTTCCACTCAAAGGAAACAAAACTGTAGCCTACTGTAGGTTAAGAAGTGTCCTTGTCACTTTCTCCTCCACCGTACATTTCAGCTAGCTTATTAAATCGAGGGCCCCATTCTCGTAGGTAATCATAGTTTTGGTCTCCTTCAGTAGTACCTGACTCTAAGGAGCTCAGGGATTCAGCTATTGAATCATTTCCTTCATAGGCATAGGTTGCAAGCGAGTCATATGGCGGTGCAGAAGGATCAGTATCATGCTCTTTTAGCCTTTGGTTAATGAAATCTCGGACATCTGTGTTATCCGGTGCTGAAGGAGTCCTCCGTGGTACAAATAATGTTTCAGGAATAATGTCTCGTCGAAGCTTCTTGTCTTCAATAGCTGCAGGATTCCTCAGTGTGCCAATATCAAAGGCTTGGGTGTCTTCCTCTCCACCACCTTCATCATTGTAACTCACAATGTTGTCTCTAATGTCTTCTTTAGAGAGGATCAAAGGCTCCTTCTTTCGTTGTCTCTTCAGAGCAGCAAACAGCACCACTATAACTTAGAGAGAAAAACAAATAATGGTTAAAGATTTCTATTTAACAACTTCTTACTAGCAAATCCACCAGCTGCAAGAGCTTTATTTCAGCTGCATTTCAGCAGTTCATTTCTGTCTGATAAATGGATAAACATATATATCTGTATTATGGTAGCAAAGTAAGGTCTATATCAAAATGTGCTATTTTGCACACACATTGTCTGCTCTGCTTTACTGAACCATGAGCTTGTCTAAGTGCTCCTTCTGTAACTTTGATTAGTCTTAAAACAGCCAGGTCTATTGTGAATAACTTTTCCCTTTATTAATCTCAAAGTATACTGATAAAAACTGGATTTGAGGTGAATTATAGACCATTAAGTGATACTCTGAAAACTGCAAAATGGGGTTTTACTTTTTCTTTTTTATTATGGCACTAAAACCTTTGGATAGACAGTGTTTTAAAATAGTAGAAACACTATTTACTGGCATATTCTCTGTGAAATATATACAGCATGTTGACTTCAATTATTTACTTAAAAAAGAGCCATTCTCTCAAAAAAAAATTAAAGACATGAAAGTGATTTTTGATTATGCTATTACTCCTCTGTGATCTTCTTTTTTGGATAACTTACTGAAAGAACAAAAATAAATTTCTGGTTGCACACTGGTAGTTTTAACAGTCTGGGACTTGAATTCTTGTTTATTATAAAATGTCCAATTCCCCAACTCCCAGAAAAAAACAGGTTTTGCCCTTTTTTTTTTTTTTTTTTATTTTTTGTTTTAAGTTGCAGTTCAATTCTTCTTGCAAAATCCATGATTGTTAATTTTACAAACCTGCACGGTTTTGTAGAATGAGTCAGGCTTGATGCACTTGTTCATGGGGAAAAGATGCATTTGTTTTTCTTACCTAGCAGGATAATGATGCAGAGGAGAATGGCAACCAGTGCCCCTGTGCTGAGGCCAGCAGGGAGGAGCAAGGCCTCAGCATTGCAGGACTGCATGTTCCCCCGGCTGTCGCAGGCACACACTCGAATGGTCAGCGTGCCGGTGCTGCTCTGGATCGGGTAGTCATTGTCTGATATCACCACTGGTAGAAGGTAAGTGCTTATTTCATGTCGACTAAAGCCATTCCTTCTTGTCAAAATTCTGGCAGTGTTATCTAGATTGATTAAAATATACTGTTGTAGAGGGTATGAATATAAAATGTATCATTTATAGTAGAGTCATAGAATCATTTTGGTTGGAATAGACCCTGAAAATCAACAAGTCCAACTATAACTTAAATCTCGCACTAGACTGTGTCCCTAAGCACCTCACCTACACATCTTTTAAACCTCTCCAGGGATGGTGATTCCACCACTTCCCTGGGCAGCCTGTTCCAATGCCTGACAACCCTTTCCATGAAGAAATGTCTCCTAATGTCTGATCTGAACCATCCCTGATGTAATGTGAGGCCATTTCCTCTTGTCCTATCACTTGCTACTCGGGCAAAGAGACCAACACCCTCCATGTTAAAACCTCCTTTCAGGTAGTTGTAGACAGAGATAAGGTCTCCCCACAGCCTCCTTTTCACAAACCATCATATTTCCCTTTACTGGTAGAATTTTGCAAGTGTTCCTGATATCATAGTGATATCTGTCTTTTTCTAATGACATTCCCATTTGATCAGAAAGCTATTTACAATTTTTATATACATCTGGCCTACTTCTCTGTGCCTCTGCATCACCTTCGAGTGTGATTTGAAAAGAGTATTTCTCAAAGCTTAAAATGTTTTATAGATTCATGCATTCAATGCATGACACAGTTCTAGTTCAAGGCTGAAGCCCTGAAACAAAGTGGCCAACTGAGAAAAAATAACCTTCCACTTCACACTGTTCAACAAGCACTCTGTTCTGAAAGATTCTTTCTGAAGGTCTTCTGTTACAGCACCCACAGGAATGGTATCTATGAACTCAGTATGAGGTTTTCTACACCAAAACACTTTCAACATACTGTAGAACAATGAATTATGTACCTTAGCACTTGGAATAGATTTGTGGGGGTAAAAATTGTCTTAGGAATTCAGAAAATGTGAAAGACAATAGGGATTCCTGCACAGTTTTGAGAAGTGACTTTACTAAACTGTATCCGTAGCAGACAAATCTTCCTAGTATGCAGTATACTGCAGCATCAAAAGCTGTTCACTGAATGGCCAGAGGGAAGGAAATGAAGGGATGAATAACAGGGAGAGACTATTTCTTCTGTTGTTAGTGCCACAACATTAGAGCGTGAGCCAATAGTAGGGTTGTTAACTTCTTGTTTCAAAAGAGAGAAAATGAAAATTTAATCTCCATTAGAAGGACAATTTAATTTTCATCATACTTGTGGATCTCTTGAAGTAACTGATTAGCTATCTTGCAGCCAATTTCAGGCTGAATTAAAATAACCCATGTGCAAAAAGAAAGAAAATAATTACGGACAGAAAAGAAATAACAAGTTCTATACCTCTATACACTCAAGACTTAGTCACCAGGATATAATCTTTGTTTAAAATATTAATTTATGTATTTTTCATAGCCTACATGATGTGAAACACAGTTTTCCTTTATTGCATCTCTCAATTAGTTTTGGTTATTCGTATGCTGTTTGTTTTCACTCAACATCAAAACCTATGTGTTTGACGTACCTTTAAATACCTCTGCTGCTGGGGATTTTATAAGGTACACAGACAACTTGATTTCAACTATTCACTTTCCCTACTGTTAGAATTTTTTTTCTGCTATTGTTTGCAGCCTATTACTTCCTGAAATCTTAATCAGGAAAAGAGAATTATTGCCATTGCCTTTATGCCTTTAACACCTTTGCAGGCTGATACCATGTAACCTCACATTTATTTCTTCTGTAATCCACAGCCCTCTCAGTTAGTAACAATGACAATGAAGGCCAAAACGGGTGCATAGTTCCTCTTCCCCAACAGAATCTTCTGAAAACTTTCCCTGACAAAGAAAGATTGACAAAGGATAAAAAGAAAAACTGAAGTGGCCTTTTCATTAAGGAACAGAAATTAAAAAACAAAAACAAAAACAAAAACAAAAAAACAAGGGGAATCAAAACTATGTTATAAAAGGCTAAAGTGAAAAATTTGAACTTGCAACTGAAGCCATTTTTGAAACCTTTTTTTTTTTTCTCCTTCAGTCAAATATTTCATCTGGCTACTCACTCCAAACCAACACTTTTACTGATTTTCTTTATGATTTGTTTTATGACTTTTTTGCCATGCTGGTTTTTGCCTCACTTTTACACAGATAAAAATATAGAAGTCCTAAACCACAAACATTCAGGTAAAATTATTATTCTTGCTAACAGCAGCCTTAACAGCTTCTCCACATCTTGAAAGACATAAAAAGCAAATATAGTTCAGAAATGTATGCCAGACAGCAGAATTAAAACTCCTTCCCTGGAACAGGCATGAATTTTACCTTCATTATCCTGAACAGTGAAGTTAGGGTTAACAGCAGCTAAACTGAAGAAAAATTTTTGTCCACCAAGAGGGTCATCTTTGTCTACTGCACTTATGGTTTGAATAAGCTGCAGGAAAAAAAAAAAGCAAGCAAAGAACAAAACAAACTAAATACACCTAAGTTTTTGATACAGCTGTCTGATTAATTTTAGAAGACTAGAACTGTTAAGACAGCTTTATATTCAAACATTTTGACTTAATCTGTAGAACATATTAACTGAACAAATGTTAAACAAGCATATCATATAAGTTTTCTCAACAAAAGCATCCATACATGTTTCATGTGGTGGTACATGTAGACATATATAATGGCCAGCTTTTACTTTAGTCCTCCTCTATTTTTTTTTTGTTCCCAATGCATATTTATATATTTTTGTAACAACATAGAGGACAAAACTTGCCAGAAATTGTTTTCTCTGTAACTTAGGTAATTTTTATTCTTCATCTCTGATCTATCATTTTAAATTCGAATTAACACCTGTGACAATAATTGAGAGGATGTTTTATATTTTTGTAACAAAAATGGTATTATATCATGCAGGTGTTCTGATATGGAAGCTAGAGTTTCAAATTAATTTTAGAATTAAAAAATATGTTTCTAAACCAAGAGTTTTATATTTACTAGCATAGCAATACACATCTATAAGATTAAAAATGATAGTGAGATTATATATATATTTCAACCCTTGTGAAACATTGTAGCACACACTGAAGATGCACCATCTCAGAATGGGATGAGAATCTGGTGTCTCAATTCTCAAAGTAAGCTGCATCGGGTCAGGGCAATACTTGGACTGAATGCTTTCTGTAATGACTACAAAAACATGTGGGTATTTTTGGGGGAAGTAATGGGAAGCCCTTTCATTTCTAAATCTGTCAGGTAAATTAATGTGTGGCTTTTTTTCTTTTTTTTTTCACTGAAGTTTCTATACTTAAGGGTGGCAAAATATAATTTCCAGAACAAAATCCAGTTATTGTCACATTTATTACTTTATTTCAGAGGTTTTGGTTTTGGTTTTGTTTTAATATACTATAGTGAAAAAAACTGCACTTATGGCTGAAGTTTTGTACACGCATGCATAAATGTTCAGTTATGTTCTTAAGTTTAACTTCCAAAAATAGCTTAATCCTTAGCCTGGGTCATTTTTATCCTTCATTTCTGATCCATCTTTTCAAACAACACTGTTTTTTCAAGCATGGAATTGCATCTAATTTTTAACACCACTGCTTCTTTGTGGCATACTTTTTAAACCCTGTTTGTTTTTCCTCCTCCAGTTCTTCCAAACACAGCCATTTCTCTTCATACGGCAGCTTTTGTCAGGAATTATCTCTTTAATGTCAACAATTGCAATGTACTCCTCTTTGCCTTAACAAATGCACAATTAACTCCAAACTTCTCTCTTGTTCATCCAGAATACAGCAACAAATTTCTTCATGCGGCAGGGACTGGATTTCTTTTAACACAGCAGCTTGCTTGCCTTCTCAACTGGAATTTTGTCTTTCTCTAAATTTGGTTTCTCATATAAGCTTCCACATCTTACTAGATGAACAAGACAGATAACACAAGCATAGAATTTCACATAAAAATTTACTTGTTCTTAAAGAATAAACCTTTCAATTTTTATTGAGTAATTAGCAAATAAATCTCTAGAGATTTTTTCAAAATTAAGTCAATAATACACTAGTCCATTTTACTTCATAACTGGAGACCATGAATGCAGTCAGTGGATGGTGTTAAGCTAACAAATATCAACTCCTCCATTTCTGAGTGTCCATGCTCATTGTTTAAAAGGAGTATGTAGACTTTTTAATAGACTAAAATCTTTTACCGTTTACAGGGTTGAATCACCTACTACAACACTGCAGATCAGTGTCCCTTAGCAGAACAACAGACAGCAAGAAAACATCTGTTAATTCTCCCATCCCTCATTTGTTATAGCAACTGAAGTTCTCTTGGAACTTCTCTGTTCAAGCACAGATCATGTTTAACTTTACGAAACATTTTGCAAGCAAATTTGGCTAATTTGCTTACATTAGAGATTAAAAACCAAAACAAAACACCTTGCTTGTGTTTTGTTGTTGCAAGCATTATTTAGATATTAAAATGTAAGGATAATTCAAAACTACCAGCAAACACCTGGTCGACAAAATATGCAGTTTCAAATTACTTGCTGATAATTTCTTTAAAAGGCAAAGTTTTAAGAATTATCTTACTGAAACTGTGCCTAGATACATTGTTACACTTACACAACCTCTAAATTGAATGTGAAATACATCACAAATGAAATAATTGTTTGCTTTGCTGTTTAACTTTTACTTTTTTTTTTTTTTTTTTTTTTTTTTTAGTTGCTGGAAATTCAGACTGGAAGTGCATTACTAGCTTCTCTTCAGAAGAAGCCACATACACATTCCAATAGAGCAAGTATTCATTATCTCCTGTGTGAGCCTGGAAAGTTCTCCTTGCAGTATCACTGGTGCACTTGAATTCTTCCTGTATGTCATCACAAGGAACATGCTGTTCACCAGATTGGTAGTTCAGTGTGGATTAAGTTTATTTAGAGTGGGCCCTCGGTCTTTGGAGGGAGCAGCATCTTCCTGTTTGCTTTTTGAAGCACGGCATGATCTCTTGTGCTCTTTCAAAGCCTGTATGTGAAGCAAACTTCAAACAACACATGGATACAACGTACAAATGAGTAAGGGGAAAAGCAGATTCCTCCTGCATTGATGGGAAACAGTAAAAATACAGATGTAGACCATAGTCAATGATATAGGTCATTCTGGTTATTTTTTTGCTTGTGTACTCAATCTCTATTGCAGACAATTATAGCATCATCACAGGCTTGGAACTACTAAATAGGACATATTTGACTTCCTGATTGCTGACTTGAGCAAAAAGAATTACCACAACTTCTGTTTCAGAGAAGGTTGAAGTCTGGAATTCCTCTGAGCTGCATTCTTATATTCCAGTCTTAGCTATCTTGGGGTACCTTACAGACATAATGTAATCTGGTCTTTCTTTGCTCAAATTTTTATTATTTTCACAAATACAACCACTGTGAGCAGACTGTACTATGGTCTGACAGGTAAATCCAGTGACTCTGCAGGGTTTTTATTGTGGTTATTATCCAGTTCTTTGTGGGCACAGAACTCATAGGAGTAATTAAGATTGTAACTAAACATGGGAGCTGTGTTGCACGAGCTTTCCCTTTAGTGCAGTTGCTAGGCAGCCACTTGCAATACCACCCATGTTTTACCAAACCTGAACTCACTCTTGAAGCTATAAGGACCAATAAAGCCTAGTGTATAATAGATTTTAGCCACTGCTTGCTTGACTTCGAACCTCTAGGCAGTAATTGATAGCAGAATAACTCCTTAGAGTCTTCTAAATATGTGCAAATCCAATTGAGGAAGAAAGAAACATTTCTTACTGGGTACACCTCTTTATTTGTAATCAACATGTACATCAGCAGCCTTTTCCCTTTCTCAGTGTCTTTAGAATATAAACCTACAATTGAGAGGAACTGAAATGGCAGAGAATAAACTCTGCCTTGTAGGTCATCTACCACCCAGTGTTGCATCTTAAATATAGACAATGAGTATTGCAGAATATCTACTACTCTTGACGTATATTTTTGTTACTTCTTAATAAAACTGAATAATACTGGATCATTAAAGGTTTTAACTCTCAGTTTCTTAAATTTGTCTATACCATTTTGTACTCTATTTTTCTAAAAATTTAGTTAGCAGGAGTAACTATCCAGGAAAGAAGTACTTAAGTCTTATTAGAAAATCCTGTTTAGTTATAAGAGACCCTTTAAAGGAGGAAGTAAATATGATTAAATTCTACTATCCCCCTGCCTTTCTATAAGAAACAGATTTAGCAAACTTGACTTTTAGAAAGAAACTGACAGATTACAGGAAATAGCTATTAGGCTGAAGAAGTTTAGAAGTTATCAAGACTATTCCAAAAATGGAAATCTGCAAAGTCTTTTGTTTCCCTGGAATTCTCATAAAATTATTCTCCATGATACTATATCAATGTGATATATGCTGTTTTACACATGTTTTCATATAGTGCTGTTTTCCTCTTAGACCAATGAATCATGGGATAATCCCATTACACCCACAGTAAATTGCCTCTCCTTGCTAGCAATGTCACAACGCAGTAACTGTGGGGAAGCCATTTCTCTATCTGAAAATAGTCAGGAAAGTAAGGGCTCAAAAGTAGTCAAAGAGGGGTTTTAGCCACTAAAAACTCATAAAACAGTAGAAACAAGTTTGATGTGTAGGCTGTTTATTCCAATGCAATTTACCTTTGTGCTTGGTAGGTCCTCTTTGAGTATCAGTTCTATCCACTATTTAAATAAATGGTTATTTTTTTCTAAAAGACACTATACATTTGCTTTTAAATTTTGTACAAAGAACAGAAAAGACAATGTTCTTTCAAGAAAAACAAAACAAAACAAAAAACCACAACCATTTAGAAACCCTATATTGACTTTCACTACAAAAACTTTCTCTTGCCAGAGTAAAACAAAGTACAACTTTGAGAGGTTTTGAAAAAAGTTCCGATATTGCTAGAAACCCTGGTGCAAGATCTATGCAAATATACTGAAGGAATTAAGTAAGAATAAATGAGCTGGAAAAGGACAAGAAAAAAATATTCAAGTAAATGGACTACAAACATGACAAAATAAATGAGAGAGATGTCAAAAACAAAGTTAACACTTCAGAATCAGAGAGTATAAGAAAGTTACATAAAAACTAAAAAAATGAAGGGAAAACTGAATATTAGAATTTAGTCGTTCAACAGATATATATTTTAATTTTTTTTTGATGAAAAGAAAAATGATTAGAAGGGCACTTGGTGAAAATAATAAGGAAATTACTGGAAATGTAAAGATACTGAAAGCCATGCTTAAGCAAGCTTTGGGAAAAATATCCCTGATTTTTTTTTTTTTTTTTTTTTGGTTATGGGTCAGATGAGTTGATAAGAAGAAAAACAACATAAAAAGAATTGGTTCAAGAAAGCTAATGTGTATGTATAATCTATGCTGAATTAAGATACAGGAAGTTAAAAATAAAAAGAGAAAAGAATAAATCATTCATATTTTAAAATGTCTTTGAAAGGCAATCCATGATGAACTAGATCAACTTATGTAACATTGGGACATATGAAAAGGGAGTGGGCATGTATAGATTTGGTAAGATGAAGGCTAAGAACAGCAAGACTGAAACAAGCACACTCGGAGACCCAAACAGACAAAAATACAACTTTCCTCATGGTCCGGGGGCTTTGAAAGCTGCAGGGAACCATGCTGTTTGTTTGTTTCATCCTCGTGGCTCAGGGAGGTAGTCCTTCAGAGAAAGGACACCATCTTTGAAAAGACCAGAATGCCACTGGGCACCCATGATGGCACCGGTCTGTTAACAAAAAGCCTATGGATCCGTTACTTAGTGTTTTCAAATTTTGTGGATATAAACCCCCAGACATAAGTATATATATGTATTATAATGGCCAGAGCAGGAGGAAGTGGTGAACAGCCAAAGGGAAAAAAGAAAACTAAGCAGTTTTCCAGCAAACTCCAGCAGCCCCAGCGCAGGGCACAGCTGAGCCCCTCAGCCACGGGCGGGCGCCTCGGGGAAAGCCTGGGGAAGAAAGGGCAAAACGCTGCCCAGCAGCCAGGGCTGAGGGAAACCGAGTGAGAAACAGCCCTGCCAGCCCCGAGGGGAGAGCAGGAGGAGGGGAGGAGCTGCTCTCCGTGCCCCCGCAGAGACTCCCCTGCGGCCCTGGGAGAGACCCCGCTGAGGCAGGTGTTTCCCTGCAGCCCTGGAATGCAGCAGACTTATCCAGAAGAACGGCAGCCCATGGGGAGTACCCACACTGGAGCAGGGAGAAGAGTGAGGAGGAAGGAGCAGCAGAGAGGATGAGGTAGATAGTCAGGTATGAGGGGGTGATGGTGAGCCTGGAAAGGAGGGAGGATGGAGAGAAGGTGTTCAAGTTGTTTTGTCTTTGTTTCTCACCACCTCTAACCTATTTTTACCTGGCAGTAAATTCATTTAGTTTTCCCCAAGTCTACTCTGTTTTTTTCAGTGATGGTAATCAGTAAGTTATCTCCTAGTTGTTATCTCAACCTATTTTCCTTTTAATCTTATTTTCTCCCCCATCCTGTTGAAGAGGGAGGGAGTGGCTGAGTGGCCACTGGCTGCTGTCTAAGGCCAGCTCATGCCTGCTTTCTTTTGGCCAGTTGTTTACAAAGGGAGAAGAAGGTCCTCTCCTCTGACCACTACTTTAGGGAAAGTGAATATGTTGGAAAAACATACTCAGGCTTTCATGTAAAATATCTCTAAAGTAGGACTGACTTCTGCTTTCTACACTGATTCCTGACTTTTAAGTTAGAGGATTTCTGCAGGCTGGCTGCTGAGGCTGCCAAATGTGTGGCAGCTGGGAGGTGACAAAACCAGTAGGAATCCATCTGCAACAGAGACTCTGCTCCTGGCTCTTCTCACCTGGGAGTGGAGGACAGCTGAACTTCTTGGTGTACAGGGCTAGAGCAGTCTGAGCATTTAACTCCTTTCTTCCCCTCAGCTCCTACTAAGTCAGCTTTGTATAGCTCGTATAAATGTCCATGTGTCTTTCATACCATCACATAGAGATTCTCCTCATTTCTTTGAGTGAAGGGTTGAAAGAACAACAATCATCAAAATGTGATTCTGCTCCAGGTGCTGCTTGTTTGTGGCTTGACCTTTTGGAACAGGGCATCCCCATTATTTAGAAGGTCATGGTATGATCTGACATCAGCAGTAATAACAAGGAGGGAAGCAATCACAGGCCCTTTAAGTGACTCAGACTCAAAAAATCACATTTCATAAAAACTACTTTCCATCTTTTTTGCTATATAGATGCATGAATGTGTATGTGTACATACATACACATCCATATATACAGTGTATGTGTCTATATGTGTAACTGTATATATATATTTGTTTATATTCTATATCTACTTCTATATAAATTGAGGGAATGGAAATTTTAAGGGAAAATAAAGACACTGTAAAGCTATAATATTCATTAAAGTGTTTGTCAGTAGGAGATAGGAAATATTTAAATGAGTACCACAGAATTTGTGACTGATAGCATATCATAATAGTTTCAGTGAAGATTTAAATCTGATCATGAATCAAACATAATTATGAAACACTGAAAGGAAAAAAATTGCATAAATGTGGGAAGAATCACACTTAGAGAGCCGTGTTCAGTATGAATTGATTAGATTCAGTCTCTCAGGGCAGACTGGATTCCAAATTAGCAAGCCTTGTTTAGGATCTACCAGTAAGCAACAAGAATATAATTACATTCAGATAGATTATTCATGTTATCTAGCATTCAATTTTTACTCTTCCTGTGAATTGTTTCCTTTAAACAATCATAAAGAACTCAAATTTTTTTAAAAAATGTTTATAGGTGTTTTTGTAAACTTGGTACATATTTTTTTTTTCTGATAAAAGAGACACTACTGAGCTCTATAACCATTTAAATTAATATTTATGGATATGTACACTTACTTATCTTGTCATTTATTAGTAATAAAGAATTGCCTTTTTTTTCCAACTTCTTAACTAACAGTCTTTTCTGACTGTAAAAAGAAAACCAGTGTAATGCAGAAATAGCTTTTATATTTACTTTTAAATCAGTATACTGATCTCAATATTTAAGATAGCTCAGAAAAACAGAGTTCCTCAAAACATGTTTACATAAAAATATAACTGTTCTGTTAAGGATTTCCTGTACCCTCTATAATTAGTAACATGGACAGAACAGATTCTAAAAACTCTAATGAGCAAGATTTGTGGATTAATGTATTTAGATGTATTCTTTTTACCAAGGATTTTTTTTTGTGAAACTGGAAGAGGAAAATTGAGTGCTTTACTTTTCCGATTCTTGATCCATACATCATATTGCAAATTATGGAAGTATTACTTTAGCATTTATAGGAGACACTGCAACTGTCAAAAATACTAGGTGTATAACCAGTGGTTTCTATTTATCTAATTACTTGAATTCTTTTATAAATCTCATAACAGACAAACATCCTTGCTTGGTACATTTAGATATTTTATGCATTAAAAATTTGGGGTTTAAATCCTCTGTTTCAGTTTCCAATTGATGTTACTTTAGAAAGTAGAATGGCAACCTGAATGTGAAATTTGTAATACAACCTGAATGCCACATCTGTAGGACTTAAACAGTTAAGAGAAGCTGACACTCACTTTCTATTCAAAGGTGCTAAAATGATTACACAGAGATACTGCTGCTACCATTTTAAAGGGCCTATTGTTGGCTGATGGTGCTCTGGGACATGCTATGCTGTAATAGGAAATCAGGTTTTTAACAGTTCTAATAAGCAACTGCCTATTAGGAACTAGATATTAAGCACTGAAGTCATTTCACTTAAATCAAAGTACACATACTGTAGCCTCTAAGAGGTGAAACAAAGTATCATGGTGACCCATTAGAAGAAAAGTGTGTTTTGTACTTTCAGAAGTTTTTGATGCAATAATAAAAGATAGGTCTAACAATCACAAAAGAAAACAAACAAACAAACAAACAAACAAACCAAAACAAACCACAAACAAGCAAACAAAACCCCCAAACCAAAAATCGAACTAACAAAAAAACCAAACCAAACAAAAAAACTAAACAAAAAGAAAAGAAAAGAAAAGAAAAGAAAAGAAAAGAAAAGAAAAGAAAAGAAAAGAAAAGAAAAGAAAAGAAAAGAAAAGAAAAGGTGTGACAGAGGTAGGTGTCTGTAATCACCATCAGCATGGATTGAAATATATCTGAATTTTAGTATTTGAGAGTTATTGAAAATATAGATTAAACTTTTTAGTAGTTACATATAATATTTTACTTTGTGAAAACAATGACAAAATTCATTATGAGCCCGTGTCTTGCACATATCTAGTCAGGATTTAACAGTATTACAGGGCTAAGTGAAGAAAAGTGATAATTGATACACTGATGCTATTGTAATATATTGATATTGCAGTCCAAGCCTCACCTACGGAGCTACTTTGCTTTCATTTTTAACATTTCAGAAGCCATTTTGGACATGATTTCTCCCAGGCAATAGGCCAGAACAATCTATAGTTAAACACCATGCCAAAACTGAATAGTCAAAAGTGTTCATCAAAGGCATACCTGTCCAGCTCTTGCATTTTCACAGACAAAAGTATCGTAGAATACAGCAAACTGTGGTGCATTGTCATTAACATCCAAAATTCTTACATAAACAGGAACACGAGTGGTATCTTTGGGGTTGTCTGACAGGAGAAGAGAGAAGAATAATGAGTTTTTCTTCCTACTAAAAGTTTTCTGTGTTCTTCTGAATTTCATTACAATATACATGCAAGCTTAGGTATGAAACTGGTCAAAATTTAGCATACAAACTGCTAGCAAGTAAGAGTCACGCCTCCTGAAAACAAGAAGATGTTTTGTTTAGAGTAAAAAATAAAGTATTGGTATCTAGTGAGCAATTAAGCTTTTACATGAAAACAGAGGCTGCAAGTGTATACAAATACAGTCTATGAAAAGTATGCCCATTACTATACAGACAAATTGGATTATTTGGTGGGCTTAAAGGTATTATTCTGCTATAAAGTTTTGATTTTTATTTTTGAAATGATTTGTGATTTGTTTTGTTTTACACAGAAAAGACACTTTTAACTTTGTGTACACATATTTTGAAAATTTTTCAAGCATGATCTTCCTCTCTTGTGCCTTAAGAAAGAGGGAGAAATTGCAACAAAGCCAATGAAAGTATACTCCCCTCAAATCTAGTAAAGAATTAATTAGAATCAGAGTTTTTATGTTTAAATTGCTTTAAAAAATATGAATGTAGATTTTCAGACCTTAGGTTAAGAAACAAGAATAGTGACCTCCCCCTTGCCAAATATCAAACCCCTAGTATTAGAGTGCCCTCTCATTAGTATAGGTTAATTCAGGAATACAAGTGTCCCTGTTCCCACTTGCTGATCTAGTTACCATACTAAGAATCTGAAATAACGCCTGGGAATAAAAAAGCGCAGCCATTTCTTGAAATTCTGCTGGCTGGTGGCTAAATACTATGTGATTTTGCAATGTGGCTAGAATAAAAAACAAGAGAGATGATTCAAAATTACTTCTTTTAAGCTGCTGCAAATATAACAGTAAACATATAGGAGTAGCTGGCATTATGTTCACCTGTTATTAATAACACATTTGCTAAAGAGTGTGATGTGGATCTTTTTGACTTTCTGAGTTGTTTAAAATGGCAAGTTTAGGGCATTGTTTTTAATATTTTTTTACATTTTTGTACTAACTTTCCAAATGAGTTCTATTCTTACCACTGCTTTCCCATTGTGTCATGCTTTGCAGGTAATACTTTTAAAAGCTTTAAAGACATGTATCTCCCCTTTCACTTCTTTCTCCAAAACTGATGTATTTCTTGAGAGAATGCTGGCTACTCCAACTACCTACAGAATGTAAATTTGCTCAGAGTATCCTGATGAATATAAAGGCTTAGAACTATGATATAAGCATACAAGGATACTAAGTTTTTTCATTATACAAATACTTCTGAAAGTATTCTTACAACATTGGACAGCACTGTGAAAGATTGTACACTCCAGACCATGCATTGCAAGGAAAAAAAAAAAAATAGTTTTGAAAAAAAAAAGGTACAGCTACCGGGTATGCTCAATACAATGAGCCTATTGCTCTGGACTACAGAAATGGGGACAGGCACGCTAAGAATGGTTAATAGGCTGGACACAATGTTCCATTTAGTTCTCTGCAGCGTAGTTCTTGCCAGCCACGCTTCACTGCTGATCAGCAGTTTTTTCTTTTTCTTTTTCTTTTTTTTTTTTTTATTTTGACTAATGCAGAATTAACCCTAAAAAAACAGTGTCTTTGAAAGCAAGTTATCCTCACTAGCTCATTTCAAAGATCAGAACTTTGTCCCTTAGAAATTTTTCTATCAAGTGATTAGAGTCAATTTCAATAATGTAGTAGGTTTAGGAGGACCTCTGCTTTTGCCTTTGTACTTTTAACATTAAAATATCTACAGAAAACTGATTTAAATAATAAATGCTACAGCTTAGGTATCAAATTGAACCTAACGTGTAAAAATATTGGTTCCAAGAGCTGCAGGTGTAGACACCATAGGAAGAGATAATGAAATTACTTCTAAGGAAATGAAGAGAATGATAGAGATGAAAAAATAGATTACCATCCTGAACTCTGTTATTATAACAGCAAAATCATGTCATTGTCCTCAAAGAAAAGGAAGAAAACAAAATTACTCCAGTGTTGTTATTTAATTGGGTAACATTTCAGAATTTACTTGGATATTAAAGGTCAGTGGTGAAGTTGGTAACGAAAAAAGCAATGAGGAGACAGCTACTGTTAGCTACCTCCATTTTACTTTCCCAGAATATCTAAGAGAAAGGGGCGGGGGGGAAGGAAGGGAATTGGTTTTTTTTTTTTTTCTTATGAAGTCACAGCTGTAACTTTGCAGGCTAAGGAAAACTGAAAGGAAAAAGAGACCAAATTGGCTTACTGATCTCAGCTGCTATAACGCTAAGATTGTGCCATTGAGATATCTCACGGTCAAGTGGCTTAGATGTATAGATGGAACCATTTCCAGAATGAATGTTAAATATCCTGTCAAGGTCAGTATGACGATCCAGAGAAAACCTAAGTATGATAAAGAAAGGAAAAGTATTGTCAAAATGATAGAAAATGGAAGAAAGCATATGTTTCACGAAAAGTCGATATAGCTTTTAGGCTCTGTTACATTATAGAGGTTATTTTTGAGAACACATATATTTTGTTTCTATAAACATGACAGTTCTCAAGGTTAGTTCCATAGAATGATGAATAAAAATTGCAAGAATTTAATAAATACGATACAATAGTGTAATATTTGATCATCTGAGCTTTTATAAACATATATGAGAAAAATAAAAAATAAGTCAGAATTTTAATATAATAATTAAAGAAATGTTTTAATCCTGAAAATAAAATTGCCTTTGTTATGCTGTTCTTTCAGACTGAGACTGACAGCTAACTTACGAGCTTTTCAGAAGTATTGTTATAAGCTCAGCTTCTACATTTTAGGACATATTAATTTATTACAGATCAGGTTAAAAAAACTCTGAAAATAACTTCACATGCAGAACTTTCATTTTCATGAATGTACTGATGTTAGAGGACCTTCTGTTTTGCTATAACCGCTCTACTTCTGCAGGCAAAACTTCTACTACCACAATATGACAGAATGTCAAACTACAATCAGAAAATTGTTTTTTCCTCAATTTTTTTCTAATATTTAACAGTGACTTCAAAGTTAGGACTGAACCTTTGATGCGGAATTAAATGTAGGACTTCGTGAAGTACAGGACCTTTATCTAACTACCTGGCAGAACTGGGCCAAATTAAAAAAAAAAAAAAAAAACAAAAAACTTGATAGTACACTTGTACAGTGCACTCAAAACAATTGCTCATGTTTCTATTAACTTTTATGAGTGATCTAAAGAGTTCATCAAATGTATCTGTTTTTGCTTAGAGTACCTAAGTAAACTGAGCCAAATGAAAAAATGTTGTAATGAAAATAATGTCTGTAATAGTTTGGTGAGTTTTGTTTGCTCATTTCACCACATACAACACATAAATATGTAAAACAAACAAAACCCCCAAAACCAAACCAACATCAAAATGAACACACAAAACCAAACCAAACAAACAAAAAACAAACAAAAAAGGAAATGAGAACAGCCAAAAAAGACTTCTGAAAGTGCAGGAAATGCTTGCTCAGATTATTTTTTTACTACTGGCTCAATATAATAACTGTTTCTTAGAATTAAACAAAAATCTGCTGTTTTTCAGAGCAACTACATTTAAGATGGTTTGTTTTATATGATAAGCATTTGATTTTACTCCATCCATGGAAGGAGCTTTAATGAGGAAAAGAACTTATTTTGACAGTACTTATTTCAACAGTTTTTCAATACGCAATAATCATTTCTTTAGCTAACGAGATCTATTCCACATTATTTCATTTAAAATTCTATACCATTTGATACTAGCCATGATATCAGCACATACTTTTACCCCGTCACATGACTTCTAACAGCTTGAAAATGCTACAAAAATAATTATTTTCAGAAAATACCTCCATATTCATTGAAGAGAAATATATATTAGTGCATCAGGGAGGTATTAGCACTTGATTTATAGGAAGCCTAACTTTTGTAGAATTTTAATAAACAGAAATTAATATTTTAAAATAAACAGTTAAACAGAAAAAAAAATGAATCAATTCTACAACCTGAATCTGAAATATATTTTTAATAGCAATATTAAAGTATTATAGAAAGTGCCCTAGTTTCAAAATATCACAAATTTCAAAATACTTTAATTTACATGTGAGTTGTTCACTTTTGGGGTAAACACATAGTGCTTTCTATTTAATATTGATACTGTAAGAAGTAAAAGCTTGTAAAATCTTGTCCTAGGTAATTATTGTTTGAATAAACATACAAGGTTTTTTTGGAAGTAGAGATACAGAGCTAATACTAAAGAGAATTCTATCTATGCTTTACAAATTCATTTAAAGTTCTTGTCTTCAACTAGATAGCATTGAATGAAAGCTAAAAGAAATGACTGTACTATGAAGAGTATTATCACAGGTATCTTAATTTTTTTCCTTGGGAGAACTAGATCTATGTTCAATGGTCCATTTCAATATTTTCGAAATTAATTTGTGTTTATTGCCATTGGTTTGCTCCACCTGCCTCTTCTAAATTATTTTCTATGAGACAATGAAAGAAACATCAAAAGGACATATACAAAATAATTGTTATATTGTTATTCTGTGTAAATAATAGAGATGAGGGAAATAACCTGCCACAGTTCTTCAATTCGTCAAATTGTGTAGAAAACAAAATAAGTGCAAGCTCCAAGTCTGTTCTTTTTCCAGTTATGTTTTAGAAAATGTAACTACTAAAATTGTCAGTTGTCTCATGCAATTAGCATGGATAAAGCTGCAGTGCTAAGTTATTTATATATTCTTAAATTTTAGAGGCTTGGTGTTTTCTCCTGTCTTTTCCATACACACAAATCACCATAGAAGAAAATTAGTTTCAGATTCATTTCCTAATCCACTTTCACCACCTGGGCCTCATTAAGAAGTATGTGGCAATTGACATCAAAGTCAGTAAATAAGGTTATTTTGCCAGAATATAATTTTTGTACTTTGTTCGGCATTTCAGACAGCACACATCCAACTTGGACAGTGTTGTCTTGCCTATTTCTTAAAACTTATGTTTTATAGAAAAACAAACAAAAAACCCCACACCAAAATATAGTTTACTACATTCAGCTAGATTTGATGTAGCATCCAGTAATATACATTGAAAAGATTTTTAAAGATATACATCTTTCAATATCTAATTTCTTGGTGTATTTGAGCACACACAAAGATGATTTTATCCTGTATAACAATCACTCTGGCAAGCCTACAAAGCAAGGAGGCACCAGCCACAGCAGATGAGATCAGCAGCAGGGCTGACCAGAGGAAGCATTAGAAAGCTCTGTACCCTTCCTGGGCTGAAGATCGGTGTTGCAATTTAACCTGAGCTAGCAATAAAACTGCAATAGCTGCTCGCTCACTCCTCCCCTCCCCCATCCTCAAACAGGGGAGATAACTGAAAGGAAGGGGGGAAACTCAGGGACTGAGATAAACAGAGTTTAATAAAATAACTAACACTAATATATATACCACCACTACTACTAATATACTAATAGTATATGTAAAATAAAAAAAAAGAATATAAAGTAAAAGCTACTCAATGCAGTTCCTCATGAACTCTGTCCACAGTGAGCAGCTGGTCCTGGGAAGGGAGAACACCCTGATCCTGAAAAGCTGATCCTGGTGAGAGAGAAAAAGGCAGAAAGGCCCAGAGGCCCACTGCAAAATGGCAGGAATGCAAAAGGCCAAACTAAAAGAACTCCTGAATGGAACTCAACTGAAATGGAGCAGAACTGAAATGGGTCTCCATCTCCTGAGCCACAAAACCTGACTATCCTTAAATATGTAGCATGAGACTAATGGCACAGAATATTCTCCATGATCAGCCTGGGTGTCAGTCAAAGTCTGCCCCATCTATACCCCCCTTCCTTGATGCCTCACACCTTCAGACAGAATGCTCCCAGACAACAACGAAGATAAGAGTAAACTCGTACATTCTCTTTCTTCCAGCTCAAAAACACTGGCAAGTTACTTGAAGACAAACGTTAGTTCTGGCCTGGGGTGTTATATTCTTGTTCTCAAACTAAATCCAAATGACCATGCTAGCTATGAAAAAGATAAGTTTCTAACTTCAAGAACAAAATTAACTCTTCTTCAGTCAAACCAGTACAACTGATTTGGCACTTTTTCACAGTGTGAAGCAAGAAGTAGCTCTAAAGAGCCTACTTGAAATCAATGTGTAATTTTATAAGTTTTCTGAGATTTGAAGTACTGGAAAACATTTCCTGTGTCACTTGTATGCAAGTGAATAAGCTGTTCCCTGAGGTGTTCAGAGACTTCCTGATAGCATAATTTTCAATTCTGTCTATCTCTGGGACACAAATAAAGAGCAGAATAAAACGTTAGTATCTTCTTGTTGTGAAAATGTGTATGTGAAAATTCAAGTAGTACTACTATTTGTCTTAATTTCTTTAGCAGATATTGTGTTTACAGAGACTGGAGTCTTACCTTATCAGACTTGATGCCGAATCAGGATCCCGTGCCATTACTGTTCCTATTATTGTCCCCAGCTCAATATCTTCATGCACCTCAAAAAGGTAAGAAGATCTGCTGAAGATGGGAGGTTCATCTACATCTTCTACAGAGATTTTCACAATAGTTGTATCTTTGAAAGGCCCAAGATAATAGAAGCGTGGATCCACGTGCGTATTCTCAGCTTCTACTTTCAACGTATAAAGTCGCCTTGTCTCATAGTCCAGTGGCTAAAAGTGAAGATGATGATAAAGTTTATCAAGTTACATTGCATATTGATAGATGTTTACCTATATGCATAATGGAAACTAAAGAGGACTCAAGCCTTGTCGGATCTTGCCCTGGGTTGGGGGAACCCTAAAACAGTTTAAGTTTTCCACAGCATAGGTATCACTTTCTCCAGTAAGAAATATCCATTTTTTTTAGAGAAAGTATCTATTCCTAAATATTATTTGAATTATCATAGCACCAATGATAAAAAAGAGTTTCCCTGCAAATTTAGCAATTATTTAGTGAATTTTGTAGCTGTTTCACAAGAATATGGATTTGAAACAATCACATAAGCATTTAAAATACTTGGAATACAGGCTTGAAATACTCACATTTCAGAACAAGGTACTAATATTTTTCAGGAAATACTATAAACTCTTGGATGTTCAAAATGGTCTGAGTATCTTTACTATCAAACAAATGTAGCTGGCTTTAAGTATCAGGAAAGTTTTAGGTTTCTTTTAAGGAGGGTACATGTGTCAAAGTTCTCTATATCTAGAGAAACATTAGGAGCTTAATCTTGTTCCTTTTCATTTAATTTAATGAATACAACATCAGAGATTTTTTTTCTAAATAGATTTGACATTTTTGTCAGCAGTTCTTTTTTAAAATGTGGGGAGGAAAGTTTCAGGGTTATAATTAGAAACCATTTTGGATAGAAAAGAACCTCTATTCCTTCAAATTTTTCTAACTGTCATAAATGAAAAGTGTTAGCTAATTAATGACACTGAAAAACTAAGCAAGCTGAGAATGTACCTTTCTGAAATAAAGACTTCATTAACTCCCCCAAAATCTCAGGGAGATATCAAACTGGTGGTTTTCATTCATCAATATGGGTGGTAGAAGATTTGTGGTTTTCTGCCTAATTGCTTTTAAATACAAATTACCCTTCATGACAGATGCCAGAGTGACAGCCTAGAATTTTAAATATTCTATTTAAGAGTAGAAAGATGCAGTCCAATGAAAGAAGGAGTTTCTGCACTGCACTTAACTCCTTTTTAAAAAGCAGTTAGAGCAGAAGGGAGAATATCTACGAATATAATTGAGAAATGCAACACAGTGCTGCTATTTAAGCTAGATCTGAGAATGTCGTTGTGTCTATAAAGTTCAGAGTGCTTCTGTTAAGGGATACTGCCTTCAAGCCTAGAAGGAAAGAAGCCATCTTAGTCCTGCTTTATTCTAATTAGTTGGCTTAATTTGCCAGAAGATGCGCCACACAGATGTAGTTAACTTGCTACTAGTACATTCACATCCAGTTTGGACATCTTTTCAGGCTATGCTATGAAACATGGATATGAAATGTGTGGATTATACAGGTATTCCAACATATCACCAGTTACTCTAATATACAAAATTGTGGCAAAGCAATCATTTTGTCCATGAGAACTTGTATAGAAAAAATTCTTTTGCGGCAGGTGTAAAATTCAGACTTAGTACCTTAAGGGCTCAGTAAAGGAACACTGTCTATTGGTAGTTACTAACTGTTGAAACTGGAAATGACAATCAACATGGCTAAATAATGAAAAAATAAAGAATATTTTAATAAATGAACAAACTGAGCATATTTTCTTCTTTGCTAGAGAATACTGCTTTCTGTGCTTTCCGAATAAGCTACTTATTTATCAATATGAAAAAACATACTGAAAATGGCAAAATGTGTCAGATGGCTAATGAAAGAATGAGAATATATTGTTCATTAACATTTATTGGTGACATTTTTGGAGCTGCTGTGTTATAACTTATGAATGCTTTATGCTTGATCCAGTTGTTAGGCTGACGGTTTTTGTTTTTGTTTGTTCGGGGTTTTTTTTGTTTTGTTTTCAAAAAAAACTATGATATGATAGTCTGTGTGAATAATATGAAACAAACAAAAAAGGAGCAACTTAAGAGAAGCCTTTGCAAACTTCTAGGAAAAGGAAAAATATTGGACCCTAAACTTTGTATTTTCATTCCTTTCCAGATAAACTACAATGCTGACTATGAACATAGTATGAATGTAGAAGAACATAGAGATTAAAAGGGAAAGAACTCTGATCTTTGCAGAAGATTGTTTCTTTGTTTATAATTATCAAGAAATGTTGAAATATAATTTATAGTAGTGTTTAATTTGTTATTCTGTGCTTAAGGAGATTTGTTTTAAAAGCTAATATGAACAGTGCTTTATGCTGCCTGAACTCTTATAAACACATCTCAAAATCCCAAAGAAGAAGAGTGATGGACTTCTGGAAGGGAAATTGTTGAGGAGTAAGAGAATGGCATTCCTAAATCTGAGATCTTACACCTCTGGATGCTCTGACTTGCAAGACGGAGGGCAGAACTAGAGCCAGGGACACTGTCATTATTCACTGCTTCCATGTTAACCAACTGACGTGTTGGAAACAGCAATAAAGCAACATAGTCTGTGGCTCGGCTTCCGTGAGTTTGTCTGTGTTCTGGCATACACTGGTTGCTTAAGTTGATGAGAATCTCCTAGGTAAATGTCTCTCTGTAGTCAGTGAACTACATATTACTTGCTGAAGAGTATGGGTTATGTGAATACTGAGAAGTCTGTATTTGAAATCAGAGATAATTAATACTAACACATTGAGGATTGCCCATTTTTTACATACTTCACTGACAATAATGCTTTAAACCTATTCTGTGTCTCAAGTATTGTTACTGCCTGTTATTTCCAGTTCATCTTGAAATGAAATAGAACTATTCAGTCAGTGATGGAGGATGCTTTCAAGTGTTAAGCAGTTAGAACATGTCAACACATGAAAATCACTTTTTTCCAGTGAACATTTGTGGCTTAACATTGACATCAAAAACATTTAGTGAATGTTGTTAATAGACACCTTTCGCACAGTTATGATGCCTTCCTGTGTGTCCTTCTGTGTCACAATATCAAACATATCTGTCCCATCACCATCTATAATTCTGTACTCTACTTCTGCATTTTTTCCAGTGTCTGCATCTGTGGCTTTGACGCTGCCAATGGCTGTCCCAACTGGGGAGGACTCGGGGACACGGAGGTGGATGGTACCTGTCAAAGAGACAAACAGCCACTCAGGAGCCCCACAAGCCATTACACATGCATTAAGTAACATTGTGTCACACAATACCCGATTGCATATTTATGTGTACTTTTATTCTAGACAATTTGCCATTTAATCCTGGAAGGGTGGGCAAAATTTGAGGCAGAGAACTATACAGGGGAAAACTTTAGGTAGAAGGTGGAAAACAAAGTCATAGAAAAACAAAATAATAGAAAAGTAAGAGAGAGAAAAGGACCTCTTTTCTCCTATCTGAAAAAACAACTGACTATGTCTGTACTTTTTTTCTGTACGTCATTCCTGAAACAACATCTGGAGAGACTGTTCTGTGTTCTTTTCAGGTTTCACTCTACTTTTTCCCATCAAATCTACGGTGAATCTTTTGGGATACTTTTTACATCTATTTGATCATGGAAACAATACAAAGAACAGAATCCCCTGACTTTGCTGGCCAATGCTGAGTAGCAGATTGACATTTCAGCTTTCAAATTAGATAATCAGATAAAATATTAAATAAATTTGAATGACATTTTAATGCAGGGGTAGGTTTTTGAACATCCACAAGCAGAAGCTGTGTCTATATTTGTTAAAACACTTAATTGGTACTTAAATAAGGCTTATGAAGATTGCGATTTTGGTTTTGTGCTACTTTTCCTAGTTCAGTTGTACGCCTTATTGTGGTGTCACACAGGTGATAAAAAACTTAGGAATAAAGCTGTCATCATTCAGGCGTGTTGCAATAAATGGAAATAAATATATTACCATACATTTTAGTATTCTATGTCCTAGCTTTACTGTGAAAACTGTAAATTAGAGTTGGGATCTCTGGTCCCATCTGTTAGAACATACAGTAGGAAAACACGTGGAACATATAATGGACTATGAAAAATTCTCAGAAAAAGATTTTTAAATGAATGCAGATACATCTGTCATTCCAAAGATGAAAGTTAAGTCATTAAAGCTCTATTGCAAAATATTTTCTTCTCTGGTGGTTAACTGTTCTAAGATTTTCTGTTTGACTTAGAAACTTCCTAGGTTAAGTAAAGTGAGGTAGAAAGAGTTTAGTGTACAGTAGCAGAAAACTGGAAGTGCTACAGGCCAGCAGCCACAACAAGAAAAAGTTGAACAGGCTACCTAAAAAGTGACACAGATACACCTTATTACAAGTAAGAAGTACAGAAAAGTCCTTAAAGGGAGTTATTTTGTCCAGTCAGGAAGAATTGTGGCAATTGATAGGTGGCAAAACAGTACAAGAATGCCACTGGCAACAGGATCTTATCATGTCGTCAGGAAAGCACAGGTGAGTCATTCAGGGTTATCAGTGTCTCTTAATAGACTATATTAGATGCCAGCTACAGAGTGACAAAGGAACTGGTTTTGGGAACCCCTATTATCCATCAGGAAGTTTGAGAGTTTCTCTTATTCTACAGAACTAGTGGTTTTGTTGTTGTTCCGTTATCTTATAGTTTTCTAAACTTAAAAAAAAAAAAAAAAAAGTAGGCAGCTTTTGATATGAAAGTAATATACAGGAAGAGAATTAATGCTTTATCTTGCATTTGCTCTGACATTTTCTTTACCTTTCTCTAATAACTAAATCTGTGTGTTTTGCTTTGTTAGTATATAATCTCTCTGTAATCTCCTAATCGTTAAAAAACAGACAAACAGAAGATAGCCTCTGCTCCCATTTACTACTTATTCAGTACTATGTGAGACTAGGGTAAAAGACCACTTTTTTTTTTTTTTTCTTCCCCCAGTTAATATTTTATGTTATAATTAGTTTAATGGTGTGTCAACTATTCCCCACACTTTTTCTGGAGTGCTTAAAACTACATCCCCAAGCTATGCCTTGTGGACACTACTTCAACTCTCACTGCAATAGCCAACTAATCAATTTAGTCTACAGATTGATAAAAGCTCATATCTTGAATTGCAAATAAGTTATTGAAAACAGTGAAAATAACCAGAAAGATATCTGAAAGATAACTTTATGTCTGATCTATCCATTTATAGAAATCTCTGTCATAGTATGAGACACTTCTTTTTGATTATTTTTAATTATTTTTGTCATTGAAGACATTTAATGCATTGAGTAAATACGGAATGAAGTGCAGCTTAGACACTGTATCGGAACACAAACTACACCAAACTGGAATTATTCTTGCAAAACTCTGCCGTCAATAAATTTTCTCTCACTTCTCTTCTGCCTTAAGAAAAGTAGTTTACTGTTTGCATTTACTCCAATGAGTGATCTTTCGTTTGTCTGTCAAAAATAAAAATGGGAGGTTCAAGGAAAGGAAAAGCTTTTCCATATACTAAGGAAATCAGATGGAAGATTAAAGTCTACACACTTGTGTCTGGAAATACTTCATTCAGTGATAAAGAAGGAGAAAACAATCTTTTTCATGTTTACCCTTCTTCCCATTTACTCTTGAATAGGCATATGATGTAAATATTTGTATAGAATAATCCAGACTATAGTCTCTCAGTAGACATCAGCTTCCATACCTCACATACACTGACTTTCAGTCAGACTCAAGCTCCTAAGGCTATAAGCCAGTTTTCCATGTGTCATTGGTCAACACCATCTCCTTACTTGTGAAAACACTTGGAAATATTACAGTTGAAGCAGAGATCCAATACCTGAAATCTCTTGGGGCCTTCCTGGGCAGAACTTTCACAACATTTTGAATTTTATCATTTTACCTCAGAAGAACAGCCACTGCTACCTATATGGTTTTCAGGAGATCTTTAAGATCTTTTTTTTTTTTTTCTTTCTGATCAAGTATGATAAAATATAATGCATAGAATTTTCCACAATTCTAATGTGACATCCTTCTGGAAGAAGTTTAATCTGTGCTGAAACATTTTATTGAAGCATATATCTGTAATATGGTACTGAGTCCTGTAAAAACATAATGGATCTTTTAATATTTTTCCCGGTCATTTATAAATCTGATATGAATATGATTGTCTCATAAACCCAATACACAAATGTATGGCTTTTATTAATGGAACAGAATAAGAATAATTTAACTTAATCAGTATCAATTCCAGTAGTCCTATTGAACTCTATTAAAATTTGGAATAATTAGAATATCTACTTGCATTTTGAGATTAAATATAATGATTTTTATAAAAAGTCAATAGCTATTTTTACTTTCATATACCTAGTAAAATGGGTCAGCTTTATAAATATTTTAACTTTCATTTCCAGTGAAACACACATTTATATCTAGCAAAGATTTTGGCAGAGAATAGAGAGAAAAAATAAATTTAGCAAACAAAACAAAACAACAACACACCCCCTCACCATGAGAGTAAGAATAAAAGATTCTTTAAAGCAAATGTCACGTCTGATTTACACTGAAATGAACAGAAAAACGCAGGGATATTTCTGGGATGCTAGATCAGATCGTCATCTGTCTCAAATACGATGTTGAACTGCCACACAAGTAATGTAAAAATGGTCTAGGAAGTTGATTCCATCATTCTAAGTATTAATTTAACACACTGTTTAATAAACAAGAAAAAAAAAGGAGCATAAATATGCATATTTGATGCTTATATGCTATCTTAAAATTAACTGTTGAATTTAGCTTTTCTGTAAAGCTTCGAACATGACAGCTCTTTGAATAGCCTTCCTCAGTAAGTCCAGAGAGTAGTAGCATTCCTCACCTACACAGCACTGGAATTACTGTAATCCTCAATATACAAATGGAAACAAGAAAAGAATAAATAAAAAAGTTGTGGAAATAAAGAGAACAGGACAAATTAACAATAAGTTCTGTCCAGAATGGGGCCTGTGTGGAAATGCACAAACTGTAAGTACTCCATTGTTTATGATTTTTGTATTTCGAGTGTGTATATGAAATCACATGGTGACAAATATCTTAGCTAAACACATATATATCAACTACAGTATTAAACTGAACAAAATTATATACTACATTTGTGCCATAAAGAACATGTTAAAAGCAGAATGATTTGAAGCAGATGCCATTATTTTGAGCCTGAGGCTGATTATAAGTAACTACTAGATTCAGTAGACTTATACAGAACAAAAAATGAATGGTGAATATACCATCCTTTAGCTATGGTGAAGATAATCCTTTAACTATTATGTATGTCCAAACCACCTTGTAAAAGTTACAACTTCAGTGTATGTAAAAGGCCTCAAATGTATTTAAAATGCTTAAGCTCTAACAAGTTTGATGTTACATGGTTTAGTATTTACATATTACATAGAGGCCAAGAAAGCTTTTATATTTTAGTTTGAGGATACAAAGGCTTGATAGTTGTACTATCAGAGGTTAAAAAAACATTTAAAAGGCTTTGGTAAACTTAAGCTGAAAAAAAAAAAAATGTAATTTACTTTGGGAAATGTTCTATTAGATCTTGTAGCATTGTAACTGGAAAAGTACAAATCTGCTTGATTCCCTTCAAATAATTTCTTTTCCACATTCTTCATGATTAAATATTTAAGCAGATACTACAATTCAAACACTTCTGCATATCTAGAATTAGTACATGTTTTATTATCTAGTAGGGGAGTAAGTAGGATTAAATAATAGGTAAGGCAAAAGAAAAACATTGCTCTAATGCTCTTATGAGTCCACCTATGACGCCCTCCCATAGTACTGGAAATTATTCCAGGTTTGCTGCGGTTATATTTGACCGTGAAACTGTTTTCCCAATAAACAAATGCTGTAACATTAAATATACTTCTTTAATAATGGTGAATAAATCAGTTCATAAGCCTTTTGTTCATGTGTGCCCCATAATCTAGATTTACTCTAAATTAAACCAGATGGTGATTGTTTAACTCTTTAGTTTGAAGCTCTTACAATGCAAGGCAACTATTAAATGCAGCTTACTCTGGGGGAATCGGGGTGGATTGTCGTTGACATCAGTCAGCGTGATGTTCACAGTGGTGGTCCCCGATAATCCACCCATCTGGCCTCCCATGTCCTTTGCCTGGATAACTACCTGGTACTGCTCCCTGTTCTCTCTGTTCATGTTTGGCAAAGCCGTCCTAATGATGCCTTAAATAAAGAAAGAAAAAACAAAAATTGTTAATAATCTCTTTATTTTTAATGTGCAGCAACCTGATGATTTTTTTTTTGCATTAATCTGTGAAATATATTTCCAAAATATTCATTTCATGTTTTAAAGTACAACTTTCTGTTTATAAGATTTACAAATAGTCTTCAGTACAGGTTCTTTGTTGAACAAACCTTAGATCTGCATCATAGTTTCCGTTTCAGTTTACATTTCATGCAAAAAATGATTCAAGATATTTATGTACCAAGTTTATGAGTAGAAAGAACACCTTTTATTAGTGCAAGTAGAACTATCACTACAAACCTTTATTCTTGCCTTTAAACTCAGATCTTTAAGCTACCAACAATACCACTGTAAAGTTACTTATCCTTCATAGTATCAGCTTTAATAACTCAAGGTTTTATATTTATTATAAGAATTATCAATTATGAGAAAAAGGCAAGAAATATTTAATTTCACTTAGTTTTTAATTTTTTTGTGTGTGTGATTTAAGATTTTTGAAATGAAATAAGAAGTCTACAGTTTATGGTAAATGGAAATAATGATGTTTTTCTTTACCTGTTTCTGGTTCCACAGAGAAATATGGCTGGCCTTGAAGTATGCTGTAAATTATTCTGGCACTGTTTCCATATGAAGGGTCATCAGCATCAGTAGCAGTAACTTGCACCACAGAAGTTCCTGAAACATCCAAAGTCAGCTTACTTTCACATAGTACCGGGTGAAGGTCCAAGAACATAAATTTCCATTCAAACTCCAGAGAAAATTTCATCTAATGGTGCTTGGACTTTTCTAATATATTTATGACCTTACAGTCACCTTCAAGGGCATTCTTCCCTGTTTCAGGATCTCGTTCTACCGAAATTGAATCTAAACTTGCCTATTTCAACAAATGTGATTCAGGTCTAATTAGCAAAGGTACACAATAGCTACAGTTGAGCTGAATTCTTATCCTTACCCAGCTACAATAATTTCATATTTATGTATTCTCTTCCTCTTTTCAGAAGACTTCTTTGTTTTTATTACAATAAATATCTGATTTCCATTACCAGGAACAGATTTTATCTTTTTTTGTCCAGTTATGTCAATATGACATGAAACTACACATACAGGAACATGACAGAAAAAGACTATTAAGCTTGTCATTGGAACCTGGGGAAAAATAGTCATCAGTTCTCCCTACCTTTTAAGTATTAATATAGATAGTAGCAGAAGAAATATTGCCATATGGACTTTTAAATCTGCTGGGTATTTAGAGTCCAGATATATTTCTAAACTTCAAGACCATCTCTAAATTTTAGTGGAATATACCAGTCCTTCAAAACATGAAATGCTTACCATTGCCTCTGCCATTTCTTGCTGAATGAAAATAGTTTCTACATCCTGTTCCAACAGATAAATAAAGTATCAACAAAGCTCTCCCCTATTGTACCTCCATAAAGTGCAGATACTGATTTTAAGTATATAGGAAAGAAGTGAAAAAAAACAAAGAAAATAAAATAAATCATCGTATGCATGTGACTAGTTGGTCGCAGGCTATTCTGAGGATCAAAAAACTTCCAAATCTATTTCTCCTTTTATCCAAATTCTTTTCCTCCACCAAATACTGACAGATATTGTGAAATAAAGCACCTGTAAATCCAAGCCACTTGACACAACTATTTATTCCCTCATAGTTGACTACGTCACATATTTATTTTAACATAAATAGAAAGGCAAATAGAAATAAATCCTAAGCTTCCTGTGTTCGGGATTTCACAAGACGACGACACATTTGCTTTTGACAAGTGGATTGTTCAGTCACAAACAGCTGTGCCAATATCAAAGGAATGAACACGGGCCTGACTATTGAGTGAGAGGTGAGTTCTCAGGAATGATCAGTTTTCAACTGTCATAGAACAGAAACACTTTTTTCAGTGAGTCCCCGAAAGTACTTGCATCTCATAAAGAAGACATAATTGGCAAATTCCTGGTTATAGTACTACTGGTATTAAAATAGAATAAATCACTGATTTAACAGAATAAAGCCTCAAACACAAAAATAAAAATTTTAAAAATATTAAAAATTTCTACACAAGTATAATGAACAAAAAAGGATATTAATACTGTCCACTGTACTAATGATTGATTTAGTGGTCATCTAGACTAGGGCTGAGACTGAAAATCTGAACATCTTTATTAGAATGTAGGTGTGGTAGAGCTGTCCTAAAACCTTCATCAGTTTCCAATTCACAAATATATCACCAACCAAACTGAACTCCATTTGTTGATATATGTCTATCTTACTATTCTGTTAAAGATACAGAGGCCTTTTGGCTGAATATATTTAAAGTTCTGAGGAGTGTCACCCTGATTCTGAAATGCATTTTTTGGACTATCGTAGTGTGTAGCAAAATGCAGCACTAGTATGTATACTTAGTCCTTAAGAATATTTGCTCTGAAATAGCAAAAAGTTGTTATGTAAAACAAAGATAAGAACAAATCCTGTTCAGTAACTTAATTTGCATGAAAAATGAAGAATGTGTTTAATAGCTTTAAAATAAATAAAACCAGAATCCATTTGCAATGTGATAATATGTGTCTAATAGTTACTGCTGCCTCAGTTATGAGCATCATAAAGCACATATTAATGCTGTTTTAATACACATATACATGAAGCAGAACAAATCATATGAGCTATCCTCGATAGCTTCAATGAGCATGGCTGCATATACACTCAGTAAAATCTGTCAGACACTCCTGAAGACTGCAGATTTGATCCTATTCCCTTTGAAGTCTGTGGGAAGAGAATTGAGCTCCTTAATTTCATCACTATCACACAGCAGGATTTACTCAGTGGGTTGTGCTTAGAGTAACATACACCCCACTTCCCAAAAGCAGTAAGGATGAGCTATGCTTTTTAATGTTGCCTCACCTCTTTGGCTTTTGCTGGCCAGCCACAGGTCAGGTACCTGGCAGGAAAAGTGCAAGGGCAGAGCTACAGTTCTGCCTGTCATATAGGATGCAGAAGTCACCACTTTGATCTTGGCCCTTGCTCATAAGAGGAAGAGAGACATGCTCTCTAGGTTTTTGCTGAGGGATCAGTGATTATATGAAAAACTTGGCAGAAATTATGCAAAGAATTGAACAGGAGGTGTATATCAGTATATCAATCTGTCAGTTATGTTGTGCACATCAGCTGTCAAACCGTCACCTTGTTTTGCTTTGGTTCAGTTCACTGAAGTCACTGAAGACCACTGATGCTCAATACTACAAATATATTGTTTGCTCTGCCCTGAAATGTGCACCAGAAATCTGAAGGCACTGAAGATGGTCAGTTGTGTTGGGATTTAAAAGCTACAATGTGAGTGTGACTTAGCCAGCACCGCTTTGTCTGGGCCTTGTTCTGTCTTTTGTATATAGGCATAGATTGCCTCTGATGAGGTTGCTAAGAATCTTTGGCCTTCAGGATCTAAAGCCTAGTCTGATCTTTGTAGGAGTAGATAAAGGAGACAGTGATAATAATATACTTGAGAATATGCACCCAGCAACGTTATTAATAGCCACTATGAATTCTGTAATTTTCTTCTTTCATACTTGCAAATTTTATTATACAATAAACTAGAATTGTATTGTGGTGAGCTAGGCCCAGAAATAAATAGTCATTTGTCAGATTATGATAGTTCTCAGAGGGCATATTTTAACATAATTTTAATTAGAATGTTTGGATCTCCCTAGGACCTGGTATTATAACAGTAATTAATATATTTGGCCCTTTTTAATGTGTTCTTTGCAAACATCTTCAAACACTGTACAAGTATTAATGACTTTGACCTCACAATGCATTTATGATGTAGACATATAAGATAATTAACTTGGAAAAAGAACCCACAGAATATCCATTGCAGAACTGAATTTGAAAGTTGTATTTCCTTTTTCTTACTCCCAACTGAGTTACGGGATATTTAACTATAGCAAGTACCCTCCATAGTAAATTATTCAAACAAATAACAGCCAAATTAATAGAAATTTTCTGCTCTTCCTAGCAGAAAAGAGAAGAAATAATGATGTCTGTTCTCCCCTGAAATATACAGCAGAATAACAGAGAAGTGAAAAGGGCTACATCTTCAGGGAAGTCGATGTCAGAAAGGTCTTGAAAAAAAAATAACCTGGAAAAAGCATGCCAGTGGATATCCTTTTAAAGAAAATAAACAAACAAACAAATAAACTGTTTAATCTTGGTTATTTTGTTTGTTTTGGTTTTGGTTGTCCCTTTTTGTCCCCTCTTCTTATGGCAGGATTTGTGTGGAGAGTGAAATTGGAGTTTGTAAAAAAATCTGTAATATAATCATTTGGGTTTTCAAAATGTGTTGTTATTGATATTATGAAATTGGAAGTCAGAAGATGCAAAAGGTTTTGGTGACAGAATTATTTTAAAAAAAAAGTCTTTGTTAATGGGAAACAAGAAGGAAGTGCTGTAAGACAAATGCCAAGACAGAGAGGACTAAACATTGGGAATTGGTGGAAAAGTACTCATGAGGGAGTGTACAAAAAGCCAGGGAGGAAGCCAAGCAACTAATTCTAAATGCTGTCTGAAGAGAAAGACAAAAAGATAACTACAGGTAGAGATGACAGGCGAACTGTAGGACACCCGACTTGTAGTTCTAATGTAAACCCAGAGGGAAGTTACATCTTATGAATCATACACTGATATCCCTAATTCAGGAGCAGAAAAATCCAACTAGGGAGCATGCCATATGGTAGAAATAGCTCTGAAGGTACAGGATGGAGTCAGGATAAGGAATGATTAGAGAATATATAGGCTGTAACAGATAAATAGACAAACATCAAGAAATGAAAGAATGGAGGTGATGATAAAGAAAAAAAATTCTCAGGAGCAGAAAGTTCTGAAAACTTGACAAAAAGCTACCAATAGGCAAAATCCACAGGAAAATCTGTATAGGGGAAAATAGACTCATCTGCAGTTCTGAAAATAACCTTCAAATGACCAGAAAGAGATATACAGGTGAAGAATATGATGAATAGAACATAAGATTGTAGTCAAAACTGTAAGAATATCCTGAGTTATAATCTTCGAAAGTAAGGGAAGGGAAAAAAAAGATAAAGAGGAAAAATATCGAGTACAAAGACTTTGGGAGAACAAGATGTCTCCTAGGATATTGACCTAACTGCAAGGTCCTGAAGTTGGCCTATCTATCTCTGCCTTTAGTATGATTAATGAACAGCAGAAGAAAGATTGACAACAAAGAATTTATGGGCCTTTGTCAAGACAGATAACAGAAATAACCACATTCTCAGGCATCCATCTGGTTAATACCACAGCCTGAGGAAGAAATCAGAACTGATATTCTAAGCTCTGCCTAATGTTTTCAGACACTTATAGAAAGGTTATATCTTTCCATATGCTCACAGAGGTAAGTACCACAGAAGCAGACAGATTCAATGCAACAGTACAATTACATCTAAGACTGCAATTTCTCTCAGCATTTCTTACGTCAACAAGCCTGATGCTTTCTTAGCCCATGGCCAACAGTACTAGGAAAATAATGGGCTACTTGCAATACTAAAACTAAAAAACAAATTAAAAATCTGGAGAGAGCTAAATAGAGCAATTCAGAAATTTCTGTTTTCCTTTTGATGGGGAAATGCTCGTGTCACAACTTTTTTTTTCCCCATAACCTTCTCATTTATGTTTCTGTACTAAAAATGTTTGAATTGCATGATGTTTGAAAAAAGATACGGATTTTAAAATATTTTGTAATTAACTATGTGATATTTCATTATTATGTAAATATATGAAGACTATTTAACATGCTGAGTTAAAATTTCTAATTAATTATATTTGCCTCAAAAATTTTATGTAGCTTGTTCTATTAGAAAATTTCTCCCCTTCTCCATTCCATCACAGATGAACATATGCCTCTATGAATCAGCCATAAAGCTTGAAGTCATAAAGCTAAAAGCAAATTCTACCTATCAGGTAGTCAGAAGTCTAGCAGCTGAATGACCACATTCAGAAAATCCAGGAACACAATACATTTTAAACTAGTTACAGTTCCCTAAATTATGTTCACTGTACTGACAGAATAAAGTCTATTACCCTCAGCACAATTATTTCTGCAAGATAGAGGGTTAATACTCTAAATACATTCATTTTTTTAAATTTAATTTTCTTTTCAGCTTCTCTTTTTTTTCATATTATTTGTTATTTTTCTGCAGTGCGGCAAATTTTGCACTTTCCAAATTTGTACATTCTATGTGGATGTACAGCTACACTGGAACCTGATGTCTTGAATATTTTTGAATAATTGAAGTAATGTCTTGGATGTTTGAGAACACTTAAGAAAAAGATGATTTAAGATGAAAAAGATGACTTAAGAAAAAGATGACAAAAAATACAAACCAGCAGATTATAACTGAATCTTCTACAACACCATAAAATTTAATGTAAATACAAAACCATTTTCACAAAATTTTCCAAAACCCAGGAAAGTAAGTATTAAAACATCAATGCCTGTATATACAAAACATCTCAAAACACTAGTTCAGATAGTAGTAGTAATTACAATAGTAATAATAGTCAAAAGAGTTATTGAAATTAATGTGTGTTTTCTGAATATTTAGTAATTGATATTATATATGTATTTATACAATGAATAAATGAATACTAATTTTTTAAAAGAGACCTTATATATATTTAAACTTTTCATTTTTTTTTCTTAAAGAATTGTATGCACTAATTAATAATAGCTCATGTTCCAAAATGTTATTTTTTATGATCCTAGCCACAACTTGGTAGTTAAGATAGGAACTGAAAATACATTGAAAACAGAAGATTAACTCGAGCAGCCGTTTAAGGTTCTTGAGTCTGCCATTTGTGAGAGAGTTAAGGGAGGAACTGAAAGCACAAGAGGATTTGTCCATACACTAAAAATCTGAGAGTAAAGAGATTAAAGAGGGTGTCTACCTTCAGGCACTGCATCAACAGCACATAAATAAACATATAACTCTCCTCAGCCACACAAAGGGTGGAAGTGGAGACAACTCTCCATTCAGTGCTTACCACCACTGGGGACTTGCAGCGAAGATGAAAGGAAAGAATTCACCGAGCTTTCAACAGACCAATTTAGTGATCTTATTCTAACAGTTCTTAAGAAGGAGGGCGATTGACCATTAATCACTTTCTATTTATATTTATATTTATATTCCAAATCAATGTAAATGAATAATTTTAATATTCTAAGTAGGAATAGATCTTAAATCACAACAATCTGTTTCTGGGTGCAATTCCAATATTTGAACAAATGAACCAAAATGAAGAATACTTGAACCATGAGGCAGAATTCTGAACAGGACTGATTTTTCAGATGATGGGGAAATTATTCATCAAGTAACATAGAACAGGCATTTGTGCCCCAAAATAAAGCACTCACCCACTACTGACATTTCAGGAACGCTAGCAGTGTAAATTTCTTCTGGAAATGTTGGTTCATTGTCATTGATGTCATGGATTTTGATGACAAACTCTGATTCAGGTTCCACTGGTCTCAGGGTTCTTCTATTAATAGCTTGGGCACGCAGGGTGTAAAAGGCTTTCTCTTCCCTGTCAATTCTCCGAGTAGCATGAATGTCACCTGTTTTCTCATCAATTATAAAAAGAGTACCAGCCCCATCTCCTGACAAAATGTATTTGAGGGATCCATCTCCCTTGTCCTGGTCAGAATGAAGCTGAAAAAGAAGAAAAACAAGAGTATTAATTCAGAAATATTGAAAGATTTGGCTTTGTGGTTGTTTGGTGGGGCTTGCTTCATCTATTTATTTATTTATTTATTTATTATAATTGTTATATATTAAACCATTCTGAGTGCAACAGCATCTTTAATACCAACAAAAAAAAAATGTAACTGAAGCTTAACTGTTTGGCAGATTTTAGTTTTGCAGCAACACCTGTTCTCTGTTAAGAAACTTTTGCACCACAATTCTTAAAGAAGATTTTTATGTTAATATTGACCTTTTCCTTCCTTGACGAGATCTTATTAAAAATTCACAACCTGCTGTGCTAGTTGTAAATTCACTGAGCAGATAAAGAACATGGCAGAATACATGACAATTAAGGAAAATAAAACAACTGATTCCATGTCATACTATTTTTTTCTAATTTCATTTCATATTATTTATATTTCTCCCCAATTAGAGAATGTTTCATTTTAAGTCATTTTCATTTTCACCCCATCAACTAATGTAAATAGCCTAAAGGAAGGAAACAGATTTATTAAGCATTCAGTATTGATTTAATAGCAATTATGTAAGTAACATAAAGCTTAAATTCATCTATTAATGACCTGTAGTGCTGACGGACTTTAGTAAATCCATAACAAAAAAGATATTCAGTTATATTGCTTTGTTCAGTAGAGTAATGCTCACTTGGTCTTTTAGATACACTTACTATAATTTCTCTCGTCACCTTGTTGGAAAGTTCTTTCCAGCTTAAATGGTTTCATAATTGAAATAAAGAATCTGGCATTCAGATTTATGTGCACCACAAAATGTATTTTTTAAAATTATTTTTGGTTCCAGCAGAAGGATGAAATCAAGTAGAAAATCTGATTACAAAAATGAAGTGCAAATATAAAAACGTTTTAAAAATCACACTCTAAAACTATCAGAATGTTCCAGACTCTTTAAGACATAACTAGCACATTTTTTCCCTTTCTAAAAATAATTATTTGAACATTCATTAAAAAAAAAAAAACAATTAGAACTTCAGTAATAATGTATTTAGTCACGTGAAGGGTTTTTGTTAGTTTAAGCTCAGATTTCAGGTCATGAAAAACATTGTACATGTAACTCAGTATAAATATCATAGAATCATAGAATCATAGAATGCTAGGGATTGGAAGGGACCTCGAAAGATCATCTAGTCCAATCCCCCTGCCGGAGCAGGAACAGCTAGATGAGGCTACACAGGAACATGTCCAGGCAGGTTTTGAACGTCTCCAGAGTAGGGGACTCCACAACCCCCCTGGACACCATGTCATGCAGTCATGAAAATATGTCTCTTTTTTATCTATGAATATTTTTGATTTTGAATGTGGCTTTTCTTGCCTTTTGTGCTGAAAAGCTGAAGTCAAACAATGAACTTCTTTGCCATTAAACATTTTACAATATTGAATATTTCCTACACACGTGCAATATGTGGAACAGAACAAGTGCATGTAGAAACTTGGATCGAAGCCTTTATGGTAGTAATTTAGAAAACTACCGTTGTTTTGAACTTCTATTTTCTATATAAAGGTTTTCGTGTTTTCTTTCATTTCAGAAATAAACCTTAAGAAACACTGTAAATATTTATCAAATAATGACAAATTAAACTTTGCTTATATTATATATAATGTACATGTTTACTTTATAAAATACATATTTTCTTACTACTTTCTGCATTTGATTCCATATTTAACAAATAGAATCCTCCACCAAACAAAGTAGGAAAATAGAAGTGAAGTCTTTTGCAAATAAATCCTATTCTTTTCCTTCCATCTCTCTCATTGACTTCAAACTGAAGGTTTCATGTCATTCTCACTCCCCTTTTGGGAAATGAATTTTTGCTGTGAAATTTATTCCTTTGTGCTCTTCTCTTGATGGTCTGTTCAAGTTGTGACCTTTCACCATTCTAAGTAACATTGGTATTAGGAGACTGGACAGTACCTTGCAGACTGAGGCCCATTTTATAGCATCGTTTAGTGTAACTAGTGCTGAAAATCCTATTAAGTGTTTTCTTCTCCAGGTCTTCCTAGGGTTCCACCTTTTCTTCAGAACTGTTTCAGTCCTAAGAGCTCACTGTTGGTCCATAACCACTGGATACAATTTTTCCACAGAAAAGTGGTGAAGAACAGCTATAGGAGGCTGCTCTTCCTCAGACATGCCCCAGAATTACAAAATAAAAGTCTGTTTGAGCAAGAAAGATTGGGAGAAAGATAAACCTTTAAATGGGCACGTTGCAATTTTCCCATATGCTTTCCAAAGTCAGATCTGGTATTATAAATTCTTACCAACGCTGACAACAGTACATTGAGACTGCAGTGCCTGTTCTTTAACTCAGAAATCAGTTAGCAGAGTCTGGCAAAATCCATCTCCAGAATACTTTCTATCTCCCGAAAAGCATAGCCCCATGCAGACAGATCCCAGGAATAGTATCTAGCCAAATTTAACTCACAAATCATGCGTGGAAATTGTTTTGGAGAGTGATACTTGGCAAAAACATGCCAGGAATGTAGCAATGCCAACAACCACTGCTTCTAGTGCCTGGGAATTTTGCCTGGTACTAGAAGCATAAACACAGTATAATGAAAAGAACTAAATCAGATAATGAAGAAAATCCCTACACTACAAAATATTAAGCTTTTGAACAATTATATTTAGATCTAAATCAGAATGTCAAGGATTTTAATATAGTAATTTGTCTAATATGTAAGGTACCGCCAATGCTGATGTTTTTCCATTGCTATTTCTGTAGCTAACTGTATGTAAAAAATTCCTACTAAGCTGATTCTTTTTACACCACTCACAAAATCATTATCCTCTTACCTCTGCAAAATTCAAACTTTATACATTTTTTCCCACCTATATTAGCCAAAAGACTGGAAAAGGAGCTGAATATAAGATTTTGAGACGTTCACACAAAGGCTTTAGGGAGCTGATAGTTGCTCTTCAGAGTAACATAATTATAAGAAATACCAACCTGCATAGTTTAGAACACTTTACATTATAACACTTTGCATTGTCTAAAAACATTAATCTTTTCACTTTGGACTACTAATCCAATTTAAATTTTATGTATATACATAATAGTCCACAGTTACTGTAGAAGAACTTCAAATTCAGAACCACATTTCAGAAGGTCCTCCTGGGAGACTAGAAAACACAAAGCTATAGACATAATGAACACGGCATCTAGGCATAATTAAAGGACTGAAAATGTGCATTACATATGAGCAAGGAAAGATAATACCTCTCATTTCATCTTCCTAGTTCTTAATTCAATCAAGATGTTATTAGAGGAATCAAGATGGCTACAGATCACTATGTGCTTGACAGCTTTGAACACTGAATCTTTACCCATTTCTGAAATGCATGAGCGGTGTGTCAATCAGCACTGCAAAGTTTTGTCATTTTACTCTAGTATTAAAAAAGTCCTGCTAAATGTTCCTTTGCTACTTTTAGTATAAAGTGGTTCCCATAGTTATTTTGTCTAATGGGCATCTGTGATTCATCTCAGCCAAACTGAGAAATGGAGAGACATCTGTTTCATTTAGCAATTTCATTGCACAAAATGATCAGCTGTAAAGATGTGGTTTTGTTTTTATATCTGACACTGATATTTTGCAAACTCTTGTTTCAGTGAATTTCTGCTATTCTTCAACAGAAATCCTTCCCTTTTCAACTGACAGTGGTAGGCATACTTTATATATAATTTTTTTTCACTGTATAGAAAATCAGAATATCTGATGGTCTTATTTTTTATAGTCTTGTTTCATTAAACAGTAATTGCAGTTAATGTGAAAGACAATTTTGCATATTTGGTTATCAATCTAAACTGGTTGAACAAACTTTTAAATTGAAAAGGATTTCATATGAATGAAAAAGGAACATATTGCTTAGTAGAAGATAAATATTTTGAGAAGGTAACAAAATAGAGAGTTATGTGAATACTTAAAAAGGAAACTGAATCATCAATCTAAGACAGAGGGAAAATGGTTTTAGAAGGTAGATTTTTTTTTTTTTTTTTTACAATAAAACCAGAGTTAAATAAAATAAAATACCTTGGTCTTCAAGATAAATGCAACCATAAATAAAACGAACTAATGAAAAAAACACCATGATCAAATTCAGCACAATATCTTATTAGATCTGTAAAATAACTTTGTAAAAGTTCTTTCAGAAGACCTCAGAAGTACAACATAATAATTCTGCTTTAAAAATTACTTGAAAATTACAACGTGGGTATTCTATGTTAATTGACTTCCAATGATTCAAATCAAACCTGTCAATTACAGAAGTGTGGGTTTTCTTTCTCCTTCGCCCCATGAATTCCACCCAAGTCTGAATCTTCTAATTGACTATTAAGGCTGTGGATTTTTTTTCTAACAGTATACAAAGTGTTAATCCTATTTTCATTAAAAAAGGCAGAAGATGCTACTGTGAAAAAGAGAGTCTTTTAGATTGGTCATACCCATTCTATCATACAAACTACTTCTGGAATTTGAAATTATTTATGACAATGCCAGATAAAGACTTTAAGATTTTTAACACCTGTTTTTATCTAAGTTTCAGTTTTGCAAGTCCATCTATGAATTTTCAATTATTGGTATTCAGATAAATAAGGACCAGAATATGACTGTATTAATAAACCAGTATTTAGTTTCAAATTTTACTGTAGGCATTGTTATAGTTCAAATTGTTATTTTATCTTAATTTTATATGCTATAATATATAGGTGACTTACCTATAAAATTTACAGTTTTTTGCAGTCTTTACCAAATGACAGACTATTTCAATATTACCTTACTGAACACATTTTTACTGTCTTACTTTATAAAAGATATTTTTATTTATATAATGTAGAAAATGTGTGAGTTTTTTTTTATTTTCTTCTGCAATACATTTTTCAATATTTTGACTTAATCCAAGTATCACATAACAATGAGACCGCAGTACGCTCCTGAATTACTTCATCTTTTAGATTTTATTCAAATAAACCCTGAAATTCTCCTAATTGTGATGACAAATTTCAGGGCAAATTCTAACCTATTAACTCTTTTCTAAGTAATCATATTAACCATGTGATGCCAAAATACATCTGTGGAAGCATTCAGAATTCATTCTAGGTTTTCTGCAGTACATATTAGCAATTGTTTCAGTCCAATATTAGCACATTCATTACATACTTTGTAGAATAATAATGATAGTCTAAACATAATAACAACAGTTGGCAGATTTGATCTGGAATCAGCGGGGAATAATCGATAGAGACTTCCCACAATGGAGATATTTATTTTAAGCATCATGAACTGAACTATAAAATGATGCAGTTGTTTAACCTTAGCTGCACTTTAAGAGATTTTAAGGCCTTCAGTAGCTCATGTCTTGTGCAATATTCTCTTAGTTGCCAGATTTATCTGTCATGACTTTGAGCCAGATTTTACTCAACAAAGAGATTCACTTATTTAAACTTATTCTTAAGGTAACATTTAAAGCAACCCTCTCCAGAATTTGCACTAAGTTTTAGTGAGACATGCCACATATTTAATTTTCTTACTCAGTTATATTGTCAGTTTGCCAGTCCTGTGCTATTGTGTGTTATTCAAAAGAGGACACAGGTGGAAAGGAAAAAGGCACATTTCAAAAGGAAGTTTTTTTGAGACAAGGAAAGAAAAAGGAAGAGTAAAACTAAAATGGAAGCATAAGAAGTAGTGCAAGATGGGGAGAGCTCTGAAATTTTTTTGCTTGCTGAGAAGAAACAACAAACAGAAATTAAAACTACAGTCTGTAGTGAATTTTCAGATTATATTAGTTTACTTTAACTTGATTCATTATCCAAAGGAAAGATAAAAATATTTGTTAGCATTTCTGTTGAGAAAGATTACAGTAGTTCCTTTGTGTTCAAGATTTTCATTTGTTTCTACCAAAGTTTTAAAATGGTAAGAGATAAATTAAAAACAATAATAATTTTAGGGTTTCTTTACACATTTTTTTATCACTAGACTTGCATCTTTTGCCCATTATTGTAGCTTATTCTAAAAGGATTCACAATCTGGAGAAGGTCAATGGTTCTGTCACCAACAAAGTCTTCTAAGATTTCAGCTGAGAAAGGCAGTTTCTTTTTTTATGACACATTCTATGAGGAGCATACAGTCTTGTATAGATGCTCTGCCTCAGTGTGACAATAATCAAACTCTCTTCTCAAGTCAAGGTCTTTAGCTGATGTTCAGAGGGCTAGAACAAGAAGTTTTGGCTTCATTCGACTGTTGTAGCTTCCATTCCAGAAGACAAGCAAGCATTGAGCTAACATGAACTAGAGACTATTTGAATTTCATACACTACAGAGTTCTTGCATGAGCCAATATGCATGTTCTCTTCCAATTTTAGTGTAATAAATATAATCCCTACATCAGGTGAAGACAGAAGGTAGAGAATTGTCACTGAAACTGAAGTGTCCTTACATTCAGATAGTTTCGCTGTAGACAACTGGATGTATGCAGATGCAAGGGAATTATTGAATTAAATGGAAAAAAAAAATCCTGTGGATTAAACAATAAAAAAAAAATGACTAAACAAAGAAATGTTCTTTGATCCTAGTCCTACTCAGCATGATGTGTCACAAGCCTATATTCCTACTTCCATGAGTAGTCTCTCTACACTAACCTGTGGTCTCAGTATGGAAATATGTCTGATAAGATTTTCCTCAGGCTTTTTTTTTTAATATGTATTTTAAAAAAAATTTTTATGTTGTTTGGCTGCTTCTGAACAATTAAGTAGTTTCCAGAACAATCTCGCTATTCCACCAAGAAATGAACTAGGAAGTCTAATATGATGAGACAACACATACATTTCATTTACTTAATTCAGAACAGCTTTTATGATTTGAAAGCTTTGGGTTTCTCTGTTTAGTTTTGGTTTTTTTTAAAGGAAATGTCACCACTGATCCATATTCTCTCTGCATTACTGACAACAAAGAGATAATTATCAAGCAATTTTAAGTTATTTTTTGTTTGTTTTTCTGTTAACAAAATTTTTTATTATACCTTATATATATTTTCTTAAAGTAGTGTAGTTATTAACAAAACAACCATTAAAGCAACATTAGCTTTTATATATCCTAATGTACAATTTCACTATGCATAAAAAAGCATCACATTTTTTTTTTAAACGAATGCAGACAGCATTTGAGAATAGTGATGCTTAGTTAATTTTGCCTGCTACTGGAGACCATTTAAAAACATGTTAAACAAGATTGTCTTTGTTTCCATATGAAATCACTGTAACATATAAATTGGTAAGATCTGTGAAGACTTTTTACCTTTATTAGGTGTGCATTTTCTCCACATGAATATTCTAAAGTACATGTGTCTTCGGAAGAAATATACTTATAGGAAAAATCAAATATGTCACAGAGAACAGAGTGACAATGTCAACACAGAAAGTGGAAGATGTCACCTAAGATGGAGGGTATGTATCAGAATTAAGGAATAAAAAATATTAAGGGCTTATTTTAATAATCTCCAAAATAGTGATAGCCATGATAACATAGTATTATTGTTAAATTTAATCCTGAGGAAGGGAAGAGAGGGAAAGAGGGAGAGTTTTTCATATGTCTCAGTAAACTACTGATAAACTTCAACTGATGCTATATCTAATATTATAATATTTCAAATAATGAAGTATGAAGTTGTCTTGGATCAGTCCTGGCTTAATTTTACATCCCAGTGAGATCAGTGGGGCTGTTCATGTAATAAATGCATAGTCCAGGGGAATATATTGATATCTTATAACTCTACTGGGGTAGTCATGGTATTAAAGGTAGATCTGTGAGAGAAGAGAGGAGGAATATATATAAACCCTTAAATGCAACTGACAGTTTTATTTGCCCATCAAATTTGTCTCTCATTTTACTAAATTATGAAATTCTTTATTCTGGAGAACAGTATTCTCAAGAAAAATCCTTTCTATATAGCAATTACTAAGAAAAGAAATTATAATTTAAATCATGATATACAAGTGCAGTACAGACTGCTTTAGGTTGTTAGAGACTTCTGGAAGTCATATTGTCCAACCTACCCTACTCAAACAAGACCAACCACAGCCAGTTGTCCAGGACTGTGTGTATACAGCTTTTGAATATCTCCAAGGATGGAGACTCCATGACCTCTCTGCACAACCTGTGCCAGTGCTCAGTCACCCTCACCAAGATAAAAGTGTTTCCTGATGTTCAGAAGAACCTCCTGTGTTTCAGTTTGTGCCCATTGCCTCTGGCCCTCTCACTGACCAGCAATGAAAAGAGTCTAGCTCTGTCCTCTTTGCAACCTCCCTTTCATGTATTCCTATATGTAAGATCCCCCCTGAGCCTTCTCTACCCTAGGGTAAAGAATTCCAGCTCTCTCAGCCTTTCCACACATGTGAGGTTCTCCAGTCCCTTAATCATCTTTATGGTCTTTTACTGGACTCTCTCCAGTGTGTCCATGTCTCTCTTGTAGTTCCTTCCCTTCTCTTCAACACTGGTGAGGCCACGCCTGGCGTTCTATGTCCAGTTCTGGGCACCCCTCCCTTGACCTGCTGGCAAAACTTTGCCTAATGTATCCATTAGCCTTCTTTGTGGCAAGGGCACATTGCTGGCTTATGTTCAACCTGATGCCCAGCAGAACCACCAGGTCCTTTTCTGCCAAGCTGCTTTCCAGCTGGTCAGGTCCCAGTAGATACTGGTGCCTGGGGTTGTTCCACCCCAGATGCATGACTTCGCACTTCACCTTGTTGAACTTCATGAAATTCCTGTTGGACCATTACTCCAGACTGCTGAGATCCCTCTGAATGGCAGCACAACCCAGCCACTCCTTCCAATTTCATGTCATCTACAAACTTGCTAAGGGTACACTCAGCCACATCATCCAGATCATTAAGGAAGATGTTAAACAAGATTGTAGCTGATATCAATCCATGGTGATATACTACTAGTTACTGGCCTCGAGCTAGATTTTGCATTGCTGATCAGCACTGTCTGGACCTGGACTTTAAGATGATTTTCAGTCCACCTCACAGCTCATCTAGCCTGTATATCAACAATTGTCTATGAGGGGCTTATGGAAGACAGTGTCAAAGGACTTAATGAAGTCTACATAGAACATATCCACTGCACTCTCTTCATCTTCCACTCCCACTTCATCACAGAAGGTTATCAAGTTGGACAAGTATGACTTCCCCTTGGTGAAGCCATGCTGACCACTCTTGATAATTTTCCTGTCCTTAATGTGCCTGGAAATGGATTCCAGGATTAACTGCTCCATCACCTTCCCAGGGAGATGAAGCTGACTCATCTGTAGTTCTTGAGGTCCTTCTTCTCTCTCTTGCTTGATCAAATTCCACTGAGGCTTTAGATTTCTTAACTTCATCTCTGGATGTTTAGACAATATTTCTATATTCCTCTGAGGTTACCTGTTCTTGCTTTGAATCTTTGTACACTTCTTTTCTGTTTTGAGTTTGGCCAGGAGCTCCTTCTTCATCCACACAGGCTTCCTGGCATTGTTGCTTGAGTTCTTATTTATTGGGATGGAACTTTCTTGAGGTGTGGAGGTGATCCTTGAGTATTAACCAGCTTTTGTGGTCTACTTTTACCTCTAGGGCCTTATGTCACAGGACTCTTCTAAGTAGATCTTTGAAAAGATCGAAGTCTGCTCTCCTGAAGTCCAGGGTTGTGAGCTTGCTTTTCACCCTGCTCTCTTTCCTCAGGATCCTGAACTCCACCATCTCATGGTCATTGTATCCAAGGCTATCTTTGACCTTCGCATCCTCAAAAAAACCCTCCTTTTTGGTGAGTATGAGGGCTAGTAGAGCACCTCTCCTTGTTTCCTCCTCAGTCACTTGGAGGAAAAAGTCATCACCAATGAACTCTAGGAACCTCCTGGGTTGCTTATGCTCTGCTCTGTAGCTTCTCCAGTGTTTGAAATTCCCCATGAGGATCAGGGCATGTGAACATGAGGTTGTTCCTATCTGTCTCTGTAGGGTGTCATCCACTTGTTCTTCCTGGTCAGGTGGTCTATAGCAGACACCTATTATAATGTCACCTTTGCCTGTCCTTTCTTTAAATTTTAACCCATAAACTCTCCATTGGCTCCTCTTCCATGCCCAAGCAGAGCCCCATGCACTCTAGTTGATGTCTCACATTTAGGGCAATTCCCTTTCATCTTCCCTTCCTGTCCTTCCTAAAGATGCTGTACCTCTCCATTGCAAAACTCCGAACATGGGAGTCACTTCACTACACCTCTGTAATTCCAACAAGGTCACAGCCCTGCAACTGCATGCAGACATCTAACTCATTGTGTTTATTCCCAAAAACATGTGCATTAGTATACAGGCACTTTAGTGAGGCGTCCCAGCATGTTAAGTTCCTGGAGAGGGTTTGGGGGATTTGTCCACAATGATGCTTTGCAGACCTCTTGTGGACACCTCAGTTGCACAGGGAATTACAAATATACAGAGGAATTTAACTGAATTCTGTCATGTTTGTTTTAAGACTGGATAGGTAGCTATAATTAAAATGTAAATTAAAATTTTGCCTACCAAAGCAGCATATTTTACTCCTCTATCAGACTGCAAGATAACAAAATAAGCAGATTTGGACATAAATCTTGGCACAGGTCATATAGAGTATTGCGTGTTATATGTATATACATACAAGACAGCATCATCAGAATAGTGAACCGTATTCCTCAGCTACTTTTAATGGAGACAGAAAGGCTGTCTTGATCTTCTGTGCTTCAAATTAAAAACTGTACTCCATAGTAATTACTTGCCCTTGCAATGTTAATTGGTGTTTTCAAAACTGTGTTCTGAGTACTGCATCACTGATGGAAAATTGTATCTAACTTAAGTGAACTCTAGTAAGCAATTGGCAGGGTCAGTCAATACTTCCATAAAGCTTCTATGACATTTGCTGGCATTTGTAAGACATCAGAAGCACTCTTTGCCTAATCTCCCTTTTCCTGATTTCCAATAAAATATTATACTATATTGGTTATGCTGCTGGTTGGCATTTTCTGTTGTTGTTGTTGTCTGTGGGTTTATTTATTTATTCTTAATCTCCTTGGTTTGGCATAAATTACTGCTTTATCATCTATATCAAAAGCCTCTGTTCTTTTTGTTTTGTCTATAGATTCACAGAGAGATTTTACATTCTCTTTTTCCAGGAATACGTTCAGTTTCATGAAGCTTCAGTTCTTGCCTTGTGCACTATTAGCTCCTAATATTTTTTTTTTTTTTTGGTAGTAAAAATAATTCCACACTATTCCTACAAAAGTTCCTAATTCTCTTTTATGGTACACAGACTTACACAGAGCTTGAAATATTTCCTTTCTCCTTCAATGACTTTGTTTTCTGTAGCACATCGTTACTGCTTCCTAGCAAATACATCAATATTTCTGAAATCTGTACCATTATTCTTAAATGAGAAGCCTTGATTAATCTCATGCAACTCTTTTCAGTGTCACACCATTCCTTACTCCTCTAGCTTTACCATTTATTTTATTTGGCTTTTACTAGAAAATATGCCACTCCTGACACATAGAGAATGGTCTGTCACATAACCTGACCTAGCTAAAGAGATAATTAAGCTACCAGCTTCCTTATCTTCCAACTGTATTATTTATATAGCAGAATCATTATGCTTTTTGGATGACCTAAGACATCCTGCTGATTGCTAAATGTATTTCTAAGTCCTCTGAGGAAAACTCTGTAGAGCTGGCATCCTCAGTAGCATCACTCTGTAAAAATGTGGTCATATTCCTGCATGGTAATTCTTACAAGTGACAAATATTTTTAAAGAACAAAAGGAGTGGAGGGTTCTGTGAAATTTCGCAAATAAAAAAATTAGTATCAATTTATAAAAGTCCTGTATCTTTCCTGTGTCTGTCACCTCATAGATGTATCTATCTGCTATTTGTCTATACTCATGTAGCCTCTCCTGGAGCTCATATATTCTATTTGTCACATTAATTTAGCATTTCACAAGTACCTCCACTTCATTAATTTTTTTCCTAAATTTTAGTAACATGGCTTGGAACACTGCCATTGCATTACCCTGTCTATCTTTTCTGTTTCCTTACAGAAAATGGATTGTTTCATGATATTTCTTTAAATGTGTGCTCTTTCAAACAAAATTTATATAGAACTGTGCTTTTTTTTTTCCTCCCTGTTTACTTCACCTCTTATACAATTGCATTAGTATTTTTTTCCCACTATTAAAATTTAAAATATCAATATATTTTTTATCATTTAGTACTAAGCTAGATAATTTATAACCATGATAGCATAGGTAGTAATATATGTTAATTACTATATTCACTCCAAAATAGTATTTCTTAAATATTTCTACTTCCTAGAGATCACATTTGTATTGGAATTAGCAGTCATATACATGGAGACTCAGAAATCTTAATTTATGCATGTTTTACATCAAATGCCATACCTCAAAAAAGGATATGCAAAAGTACTCATTGGAATAGGTGTTCTTAATATAGAAAGAAAAAAATCTTTATTACTACTTCATGTCTCTGCATATGAAGCAGAATTTATTCTCCTAATCACTATATTGTAGCATATGTACTTCTAAATTATATATCATTAAAAACATATTAAAACTTCTAAGGAAGAAAAGCATTTTGGTAATGTAAACTGGTTTCTAAACTAAATGGGGTGAAAGAGAGGTTGCTTATTTACTGAGGTATTTTTGGATGAGGAAGGGACAAAGTATTCTGCATGGTCATCTTTACTATATCATGCAGCCACTTTACAAAATACTCAGAATGGCAATCTTCTAAGTTCTCCTACAAAGTAGATTTGTTTTTGTTTTTGTTTTTCTTTGCCACTGCAGTTTCAACCTAAACCATTTCAAGTCAGCACATAAACTCTCTATTGCCAACTTCATTGTCTTAATAAATGTCATTTGTTTGAGAATTATTAAGAAATGACAACCATTCTTTGGGCAACAAAATAAATCAGAAGTCACTAAAATATTGGCAATGAAGGACAGTATGATTACCTCAAACATTACATAAATAAGAAACTTAATATGTTCATGTCTTCCCATCACTGCTTTGAGATATATGTAGGCAAGTTGAAAGAAAAGGCTAGCTTGAAGGAATAAAGTAAAAGGTCAGAAGCAGAGAGAGCATCTACGCTTTTCCCCAATATAATAATAACCCAGTAAAAGTTAATTTGATGTGGGTCTGCACTGCATGTAAAACAATAATGTTAAATCCAGGTACCATAACTGGTCTGAAGAACATAGATGTAGGAAATGAAGGAGCAAGGCTTTTTTACAACTAGGAAAAGGGGAACAGAATAGTTGAAAAGAACTGTAATTGAGCACTGAGATTTTCTTTAATTTTTAAACATTCTTAGAGGTATTCAGAATTTTTTCCCATAATAGTTTTGCACACCCACCCATGTGAATCTTACAGTGTAGACATCTTTGCAACTACATAGTTTTCAAAAGTACATTACCATGAGTAACTCAGAATATGAAGTTCCTTCTTTCAGCCCATATTTTCCATCTAGATGCTTGCATACAGTGTGTTTGGACATACCTTTTATCATGCTAAGCCACCTAACTATTCATTAATGCCTTTCTAAGTTGTTAGGTATGTTCAGACATGTAAGGTACCTTCCACCTGCATTTTAGGTAACTGGAAGACAGCTTCTCTTCTCAGACTTAAATACTGTATGAACTCATCTGTAGTTGCACATTTAAAATTGCTATAGACCAAAATATTAGAAAGCAATTTTTTCCCTCAGTCGTCCAGTCCTCCTTTAACACTCTTAAGTAAATAGCTGTTGAAAGACTCAGGAAACAGAATTAATTCAGTTTAAGGAAGTAACACTGGTGAGTTGGACAGTGATGGTTGTTTACTTCTGCAAGCAAATCCTACTCTGTCTGGCAGGGACTTCAGATACATTGGTTGTATAGCTACTTACTGCCTCAAAACAGAAGAGAGGGTTTGAAAGAACTTTCCATTACAGCCTTTTTGTTCAGCTTATTTTTAATTATCATCAAGAACAAAAACACTCTTATAAATATAAAGAAAAGCTTGAAGCAGAAAGACATTTTAAAAGGGTAAACATAAACTTTTAACTTCTTAGAACTCTCTCCCTCATGGGTATTTTCTTGCAAGTCAGTGATTTTCCCTCAGTATTACCCCCAGCTCTTCCTTGCTATCTGTGTATGTAGGATGTTTAAAAGGTCATCAGCATCTGATTTAAAAAAAAAAAAAAAAAATCAAGAGAGAAAAAAAAAAAAAAAAACAACAACCCTAAGGCATCAGCCTTTGAATTGCTGTTGAAATTAATGGCTATTTATACATTTATAATTTCAAAGAAGGTGTAGGTCAAACATTTCTAAAGCTCCCTTTTCTATTATGTTTTTTAGTTCATTGAGTGAATGAATGTACTGTGATGAAGTAGATTCTACTTTTCCTGAGCTATGGCTTTGAATATAAATCATTTCAGTTTTATCAGTTCTTTCCTTTTAGGAATCTTTTTGTGACCAGCAGATACAATTTTAAAATTGAAAGAGAAATAGAACTGAAAGGAACTGGAGAGTTCAGACTTAACTACTCTGTTTCTTATACTATTTTGAAGCATGATGCTATTTGAAGTGCTAAGCATGATCATATGCAAACTCTGAGTTTAGAAACCACCCAAGAGACCTATAACTGTTCTTTGAGAAGGGAGCAAAATGTATCTTACTGGTGATTTTACACCTGCTGGAAGGATGCCATAACTTAGACTATGTTCCTTCTAAATCTTCCTGACAACTGATCAATGCTATTGCACTTTGTGCTTGCACAGAGCAGAATTGTCTCTTTTAGAAAATAGATTCAAAACGGCAGGTCACTGCTATTAGGATTATTAGGGGGGAAAAAAAAGTTAACATTTAAAAATAGTTTCCTCAGAGACTGAGAAACACAGTGGCAAGAAACCAATGCCAGTCACTAGTAGGACCATACTGACCACTCAGTCTCAGTATGACTTCTTACCAAACTCACATCAGAACCAAACCTTATTCTGTGTATTAATTATATTTCAACTATCATCTCTACTGTTGTAGACATCTCCTGCTCTCAGAAAAGAAAGTCTGCCTTAGTTCCAACTTAAAGTGTGCTCATCAAAACAGTATTCACACATAAAAATCTCTCTGACATCTTAAATTACATATTGAATTTCCAGGTTCTATTTTAAATTATGGCTTTTATTCTTATTTGAAAACAAAAATTGACTATATTGATAAATGGCTTGCACTCAAGTATCAACATGTAAAAAAAGTTAAAATGGAGAAGTTGAAATAATAATCTTCACTCATATCAAAACTAGAGAGTTTTCATTAAACCATTCATTTGGTCCCAGTGGCTTGCATTTACCATACTACCTTATTGCAGCAAAAACTACATTAGATGTAGCATCCAGTTACTTGAGAGAAAAAGAGGAAACAATGTTCAGCTACAATCCCTACTCATATTTGTATAATTGGAGATTGGAAAAGTATTTTCATAAGGGTTAAACACATGAAAGCAATTAGATGGATGTAGGAAATCGTGAAGAGAAACACCCACACTATTTTGAAAGTGTTATCTGCAAAGCACTCAGAGCAGATTAAGAATGAGCATAATATATGATTATATAATACTCAGATCTATTGAAACAAGGAAAAGGAAATAACAAAAATCTGTTTTACTATACACAAACCGAGTATGTTATCATAAATGCTGCAGGGGACCAGGTGTTGGCCATGGGGGGCTGCCAGGTTGGCCCCTGTGAGGAGCAGCCAGTTCTGCCCCGTGCCGGACACAGCCGGTTCCAGCGGCACCAGCAGCCCCAGCGCAGGGCACAGCTGAGCCCCTCAGCCACAGACGGGCACCTCAGGGAAAGCCTGGGAAAGAAAGGGTGAAATGGTGCTCATTTTCACTGAACAGTCCAATTGAATTTTATCATTTTAGAGAAAAAGTACAATCCCAAAGCAGTCTGCCTGCTTGGACATTATGCACAGATTTTAAGCAGAGAGGCATTCAGCATATCCAACATTTCTTCTTAACAGAAGAAATACTGACACTGAACAACTCAAGAAGGGCAAAACTGCCTTGGAATATCTACCTTTAGCCCTGTTGGATGTAGCCTGTACCCCTAAGAAAAAGTCTTAAAGGACAGTAATCCATTCCAGCACTATTTCACTGTAAAGCACTAGAGTTTCATGTAGGTCCCTGTTCTTCTTCACCCTTTTCAAGATTTGCCAGTCCAAACAGGCAACTGGGAATGCTCCCTTAGGTGTTTAATTTACAGTGCCTGGCACATCTGACCAATATTATCATAATATTCTTTGGACTCTGCAGATCATCCCCTTAAGCAGTTGGGTTGAATATGCCTCAGTATGCCCTACTCGAACCAAGCCCACTTCCCTTGTTACCAGACAACACTTTGAAGAAACTCATGTCTACAGACATCTGTCCGGGGCTGGGAATCCACAGACTTTGAACAAACATATGGCTTTGGTTTCAGGCACACGACAACTGTGGCTTCGTCAGTCTTCACTAAAAGGCTGGTGGATACTACAAAGCCTTTGCATTCCTTAACAACTGTTATTAATAATTCTGTCCTGTGTCATCCAGAAAAACCCAATGTCTTGTAGGGATACATCCAGTGCACTAGCTAACAAATAATTAATTCTTTAAGGGAATAAAAACTTATTCTTCAGCCAGGTCAGCTTTTTGCCACCAGTACCTCCTGCTGCTGTTTAATGAAGCAAGAAGTCAGAGACTCCAACATACACTGAGGTTTCCAAAGGATTAGCCTTTTGCAAACAGAAAATATAAACCCTCTGCACACTTCAATTTAGTGTAAATGATGAATCTAACCAGTCACAGTCATAAACTCCCTACTAAGCTGAATCCCAGCAGAGTTACACCAAAAAAAGTCAAGTGGCAATTGTTGAAGCTGTTATCTGTTATCTGTCACCTTGGCATCTGAGTACTAGACACAGCAGATCATAATTCATTTGTTCAGTTTGCAGAATGTCTCTCTTCCCTTTCCATTCTTCATTATCAATGCCTGTCACAAGAATCTGTTATAGCTGAAAATTCATCCTCTACAGAACTTCAGTGCTACAGAGTTGATTCCCTTCATCTGAAAGTGAAGGCATTTTATTCTCAGTCAGATCTTCATACCAAATATTATACCTGCATATGAGCACTATCAGTTCAAAATCCTACTCTTTAATCTGTCATGGCATGAAAGTTATTCATAAACAAAAGAGCTATGGTAGAAACACTCTTCAGGAATCAAAATACAGAGGTTTTTAAAAGTGTTTGGCAAATTTTCATCTTAACACTACAACATCAACATTTCATTGGCATCTTTTCTTTGTCCCACTCAATGGTGAACACTTTGAAATCAAGACAACATGCTCTTTTGTATTACCATCTCCAAAACCAGTAGTATTGTTAGCTGCTGCATCAGAAAGGTCAATTCAAAATTCCTGTCCAGGATGGTTTCTGGCTTTCATTTCTTTCAGGAAATTTTGTTTAATCTTTCCTTAAAACTGTCTGCTTCTCCAACAGTGACAACTCTATTCATGTCTGATCTTATCTAGTCTTTATCCTTTTATGTTGATAGACCATGGTCTTTCAGGATGTTGTGGTTTAACCCAGCAGGCATCTAAACACCACACACAGTTTTTCGCTAACTCCCCACCCCTAGTGGGATGGGGGAGAAAATTGAGAAAAAAAGGTAAAACTCATGGGTTAAGATAAAGACAGTTTAACAGGACAGGAAAGTAAAAAACAATAATGTCAATAATGACAATAATAATAATAATGATTATGATAATAATAATAATAATAACAACAACAACAGTTAGTGAAAATGAGTAATGCACAATATGATTTTCACCAACTGAGGTGACTGAGGATCAGCCCAACCCCAAGCAGCAGTTCCCCTGGTCAACATCCCCCCAAATATTAATATATAGTGAGCATGATGTCACTTGGTATCAAATATGCCTTTGGCCAGTTTGGATCAGCTGTCCTGGCTGTGCCCCCTCCCAGCTTCTTGTGCACCTGGCACAGTGCAAGAAGCTGAAAAGTCTTTTACTACTTAACATCAACCAAAGCATCAGTGTATTATCAGCATTATTCTCATTCTAAATCCGTGAAGTAATACTAAACAGTACTAACAGTACTAAACAATGTGAAGGAATATTAGCAATACTAACTTGAAACAGTATATTTAATTCCAATTAATATACATATAACTAGAGTACATGCAACATCTGAGATTTTCCTGCTTTACACCCTTATGACTGGGTGGTAAACTATTCTGGGCTCCATTCACGCTTTTGTTACACACTGCTCTTGCTTAGGAGTCTAAAAGCAATACCACCTTTGGGATAGCTGTCTTTCAGGCTTCACTGAGTTAAGGATGTGCAACTCTCCTTCAGGTACCAGTTCTGTGGTATATCATCTGCAGTGTCTATAGACACATATAGTTACTTAAAGGAAAAGATAGGCTACGAACCAGTAACTGTTGTTCTGAAGCCATATATGCCTATCATCTTGTTAATACTTGGAGTCCTTTCGTCAGAATCCTGTCTGTGCTTGTGTTCTTGAACTGAAAGGAGCTAAGTGAGGTTAACGTGTTTTGCTCCCTACACCACTGAAGATAATGGGTGCACTTGGAATCATGCAATTATGAACACTGCCGTATAAACCTCTATGGTAACAGTTATAATATGATACATGCAGAATTATACACAAATTTCTGTAAAAATATGATAAATTTTCTTTTGAGATACTAAAACCCAATACAGTGTAACTGAGAACTTCATGTCAGTTGATCCTTTATATAGTCAAACTATTGCGGTGAAAATTGCTGGAAAAGGTCACTATCTGTTTCGGAAAGCAAAGTGAGAAAATATGTGTAAGAATGCAAAATAGAAAGATTTGGTGAAATAATAAGGAAGGAAAATAAACTTCAATGTGGATGAAGAGTATATTTATAAATTTAATTTTGAATTACTATAGATTAAGACACTCTTGGTACATACTAGTGCTTCCTTTAGGTGACAAAAGAAAAATGTTTTATTCTAGATGTACTCAAAATAAGATGAAGTTTTTTCAGAACAAGTTTGAAAATATATAATACTTTGTAATAGCAACACCTTATTTGAAAAATAATAAATGGGCTTTGAAACTACATGCTAACAAAAATAAATAAAAATTATGAATCAGCTTTCCATATTTTGGAAGATTAATAGAGCATACGTAGACTTGCTGCATAGAAAAATACATAAAGTATTAACTATAACTCTAACCCCAAATATGAATAAAATGGCTTTTCTAATATTATGTTTAAGCTTCTTTTCGAAGATCCCTGCATTGCTTCTGTGAAACTGGGAAATGTATCTTTTTTCAGAACTACTGTCTTCTAGACTATTTTTGCAAAGATAGCTCGAAGATAAATTGTGTAATACATATACAGGTCTGGTTTCCTACACTGCTCTTTTATGACTTCAACCTTTACTAGAAATCACCATTGTAATTATTATTTGAGGTTCTGCATATTCAAGATTCACATATATAGTTTTGATTTCTACTCTCAGGATGCTGTGTATTACATGAAGGATGGCCATCCCTTTCTTATAATAACAATAAATACTGACCCAAAGCAATCTGTTAATGTCCATAATCAGGCAATATGTGCTCCCCCACCATTTCACAACCACAGCTGACTTAAACAAGGAACTCTTCTGTTGTTACTGGATGAAGAGTGGGTATGGCAGGATGTGTGGTTCCAGCAAAAGGGCCTTGGACAGGTTATACAGAAGTATGTTTTTTAATGAGTGTAAGGAGTGATAGCCCAGGCCAGTGAGAATGATATCTTGGACCAGAAAAGTGCCCCTGTATGTATGATGTGTGAATGTTGGGCCTGGGCATGTGAAAGAGTGGTTCGAACACCACCAAGAAGATATGCATGGGAATGTGACTGAAAACAGTCACAACATGAGTGTAGTGTGTTTGGAATAACATTTTTTGGAAAAACATCCCATCCAACCTCTTGGTCCAGGCCTGTATCTGTAAACCTATAAATTGAGAACTGTTAATAAAAGTCAGCTCAGCTCAGTTCCGCTCAGTTCTGCCTAGATCTGCTGTCATTGCTAACAAGAACTTTATGTCTGTGTGTCTCTGTCTTCATCTGAATGTATTGTTTCTCATCTCCACACTAAGTATCTCATTCATTTATTGAATCATATTTCCATCATATTATTCTAGTAGAACCTTCCCAACATGACTTAAACAGTGAATAAATGAATGCCTAAATTGCATTGCAAATTTTAGACACTGATTTCAAGAGTAATGTGATATTCAACAGTTCTCAAGCTCCTTTGACAGATATATAGATGCAGAATAAGAAACAAGATAAGATATACCAATCATGAGCTTAGAAAACAAACAGCTGTAAATCACAAATCCAGTTGAATCTTTTTGAGTTTTGGAAGTTTTGGTAGTTTTGGAAATTCTACTGACCCTGGTCAGTAGACCTGTTTGTCATCTAACTATTACTTTCAGTTTTAAAAATTGCACTTAGTATTTCTTTTTGACTGAAACCACTCCAAGACAAACATTTTCTCTTGGTCATTGACCACAACTCATTGAGTTCTAACTCATTTTCTTACTATCTTATGTGATTTTCAAACACCATCTTCAAACATAATGCAGATGAATTAGCAGGAAGGTGGCATTTTATATTACCCACCTATCCAAATCATTTTGGCTTTGGATAAAATCAGATAAAAGGAAACATCCAAAAATATTTTGACTGTAAAACCCAGATGATCTTTGTAAAGGTGAGTGCAAAACCAGGAAAAAGAGATAGCTACTATGAAGTTTAAGTACTACAGATTTAATAATTATTTTTTCTTTCTGTAATAATTCAAGAATATGGACTGACTGTTAAAACGTTAATTAGAGTAACAATAAATTTTAGGTCGACATATAATAGGTTTCCTTTTGCTTCTTTTGTGTAAAACTTTCCCTGTAGAAATACAACACTATGATATTCTTCATTTTTCAGAAGTTTCCTACACTTTTCCCAAACTTTTCAGAAAATTACTATAAGGCAACTTTATAGACCCAGGTCAATTTTAAATTTGCTTGTTCAAATTAGCAACTTTTTTGCTCAAACCATGACAAAAAAAAAAAGGCAGTCTTAAAGGCTCCCCAAGTTTCTTCTCAGTTCTGCAATCTTTATTTGCCCTTTACTTATCTTCACTTGTCACTTCCCATTTGCAAACACTTATTTTCCCTCAATCAAGGTAGTTCTGTGTTTATCAACATCTTTCTCCCTTTGTCTAATGTAGATGAATTAACCTATAAAAATGTTAACCCTTTTCCCTCTAAAGAGTCTTCCTTCACTCATCATGACTGGAAAACATTTATTAACACCACTCACACTTGGTTATTTGGGACCATAAATATTCAAAAATAATACAATAAAATAAGTGATCAGCAGGTTTTTGAAGGAGCCTAAATAATTTGAAATTCAGGGTCCCCTACAAAATTCTTTATTTCCTGGGGCTTCTGAGAGAAATACACTTCCAGACACATTAGCATCGTGCTTTGATACAGAGACACTTCTTATTTTGTGTGAAAGGTCAATTTTTATAAGCCATCAGTCTGGCTTGGACTGAGGAACTGACCTAGATACTTTGGAAGACTTGAGAGGCATGACTTTACACATTAGAAGTTTATGAAATAAATATAAGTATTATTTAGAAGGCTCTCAGCATGCTTTGGAAAAATCTGTATCATTCCAATGCTAGCGCCAAAATTACAGATTCAAAGCACCAAAAAGTGCAGAAAAGGTAGTCATTCACTTTCTCAAGTTGCCCCTCAATGTTCTTAATCCTTTCAAGAAATGTTTACTAAAATAATAATCCCATGAATCAGTACATGTTGGGAACCAACTGTCTGGAAAGCAGTTTCGCAGAAAGAGGCCTTGCGGACATCAAGCTAGCCATGAACAAGCAACATACCTTTGCAGCAAAGAAGGTCAACAGCACCCTGGGATCCACTAGGAAAAGCATCACCATTATATCAAGAAAGATGATTCTTCTCCTCTGCTCTGCCCTGGTGAGTATTGTGTCCAGTTCTGGGGTTCCCAGTAGAGAGAGATGGAGCTACTGGAGAGTCCAGCTAAAGGGCACTAAGATGATCAAGGGATTGGAGCACTTTTTATATTAGGATAGACTGAGGAAACTGGGACTACTCAGCCTGGAGAAGGCTCAACAGGGACCTTATTAATGTATATAAATACCTGATGGGGAGGACTGAGGGAGACAGACCCAGTCTCTTTTTCAGTGGTGCCCAGTGACACAACTAGAGGCAATAGTTACAAACTGAAAGACAGGAGATTCCCTTTAAATAGAGGAAGTATTTAGTGACCAGGTGGCCAAGCAGTTGAATAGGTTTGCTCAGAGAGATTGTAGAGCCTCCACCTTTGGAGATATTAAAAATCTGACTGAAAATGGTCCTGAGCAAGCTCTAGCTGACCTTGCTTTAAGCTGAGAGGTTGGACTAGATGATCTTCAGAAGTACCTTACAACCTCAGCTATTCTTTAAGTCTGAGATTTTCAACAAGCCAGTATTTCTCTGTAGTATTTCACAAGTTCAAAACCATGTAAAAATGAAAATCTGGATTATAGAAAATTAAATTCCTGTGTTTATAAACCATTGGTACTAACTGGTACCTATTACTGCTGACAGTAACTTCCACTTCAAGAAAATTATCATTAATTCTTTGATCTCTTTGAAGGTAGGAAGGCTCTACAGATGGATCTGAACTGGCTGGGGCCAACTGTATGAGGTTCAAGAGGGCCAAATGTTGGGTCCTGCACCTGGGTCACAACAACCCCAGGCAACACCACAGGCTCAGGGAAGAGTGGCTGGAAAACTGCCTGGTGGAAAAGGACCTGAGGGTGTTGTTTGACAGCTGGCTGAACATGAGCCAGCAGTGCGCCCACGTAGCCAAAAAGGCCAACAACATCCTGGAGAAAAGGAGGCTGAGGAGAGACCTTATTGCCCTCTACAACTACATGAAAGGAGGTTGTAGCATCAAGGGTGTTGGTATATTTTCCCACGTTAAGAAGTGATAGGATGAGTGGAGACAACCTCATGTTTAACCTGGGGACATTTAGGTTGCATAACAGGAAAAACTTCTCCACAGGGAGGGTTGTCAGGCACTGGAACAGGCTGCCCTGGGAAGTGGTGGAGTCACCATCCCTGGAAGTGTTTAAAAGACATGTAGACATGGCTGTTAGGGTCATGATTTGATGGTAGAGTTGGCAGTGCTAGGTTAATGGTTGGACTTTATGATCTTAAAGGTCTTTTCCAACCTTAACGATTCTGTGATTCTATGATTTAGGAACAATACTCTAAAGCAAACAAATTTGTCAAATGTTTCTTCATTTGTTTCTTTCAAATATTTCTGAAGATCTAACTAGCAATATTTAGTGATTTTAGCAGACAGACAATATACATATTGCCTGGAAAGATGCTTCTTACACATTAGAATTTAACAAGGGAAATAGAACTCTGTAGAAATATAAGTAAACTTGACAATTATTCAGAAATCTTAATGAAATACCTACCTTGCCTACATACTGATAATCAGATCCCGTGTATTCTTCTAAAAGGAAAAACTGGTTCCACATCCAGCCTCGCTTCTGGCGGTGAATTGCTTTTCCATCACTCCCTGATGCACGTCCCCCAAAGCTTTTGGGTCTGAGATCAGGAGTCCTTCTGAACAGCATTTCTGTATGGCAGGGATGTGATAGCCACATCCAGAGCAGCAGAAGTAACAGGACTTGTTGTATTGTCATAGTTCTCCACCGCAGACACTCTTCAAGCTGCTCAGCTATGGAGTCTAGAGTTTTGTTTTTCCTGACTTGCTTTTTATGTCTCTAGTAGCTGATGCAGCCAAGCAGTTTCCAGCAACTCATCTCTGAACTGTACATAGTAACCAAATCCTGAAAGTAAACAGAGACAGGTAAGTTGAAATATGTTAATTGCCTAGAGTCCAATATTCCTGCTATTGTACCCTGCAGATAAAAAATATTATGAATTAGAAAGCAACCTGGTTAGGAACATAAATGTTATCCAGATAGGGAGAACATTGTGAGTATGTTAGGTAGCTGCTGTTCAAACACTTCCTAAGAAAGTGTAAGAGTGCCCTGAGATGATCAACTATACCCCCCATTAAAACCTTTCAATTTAGAAACTTCTAAAAGTGTTCTTGATATAGACTGGGGGATTAATATTGCTGAAACTTACACATTAGATACTGCTGCCTTTGCTTCAAATGTTTTCCACCTGACTTGATTTACAAGAATTCCAGTGCTTTATGAATCTTACTGTCAAGAGGACTGAAAAGCCAACACAGTTGTTTTAGAAATGAGGAAATGGTAAAATACTAGTTCTCCAGGGTGCTTTAAATGGTAAAAGAGAACATCATATGCATCAGAAGAAATAAGACATGACAAGAAGCAAACTTTTAAATACTAAAAGTTCTTAAGATGATCTTGCAGTATGCAGTGATGCAAAGTTAACCTTACATGTATGAAGTATTTTAAATATGAGGGCCTGTTTCATAGGTATCCTGAATAACTTTAATTTTAGAAGGTAATGAAATGAATCTCATTGTGGGAAGTGATATTGCAGAGAGAAGGGCAAGCCTCTCCTGACTCATCTTTGGTTTGTCTCCACTTTTTTTACTTTGTTTTCGTTTGTTTTTTCCTTCTTTTGACAGGACCATATGCCAGACAAATTTAGCCAGGATCTCTTCACTCTACTTCCATCCCAGCATATAAAGAGTAACACTTTTTGCTAATGACATAATTTGATAAAGTTTTCCATCAGTAAATCATGAAAATGATTTATTTTTCTTTTTAAGCATGCGTGGATAGAGGTCACAGTTCCCTGTATACTCTTTCTATGTGGTCCAAAACTGAAGTAGTAAAAAGGTTATTTTTTACTACTTTTTTCTTATTTTGATAGATAAATAATATTGCACTCAGCAGTGCCATGTGTCCACAGCTTTCAATAACATTATACTGTAGCTCAGTATCATCTTAAATATTATTTTTTTTTCAAAGTAAAGCTATGTAAAACTTTCAGAAATTCCTCTGCCTTTCAGTTTGATGTGTTACTTAAGGTATTTCCAGTAAGCCTGTGTTGATTAAAAGAGTTTGCAATAAAATGTCAGGGGTTTAGAGTGGAAAGCCTCTGAAATGTAGTGATTTCTTACAGTTGAAAGACAGTGTGTGTGTACATGCATGTGTGTGTGTGTGTGTGTTAATAACTAAGCAGATTCAGTTCAGAAAACAACTTTTATCTTCAGACTTCAATTCTTTTGGAAGTAGGTTTTCCCCTCTCCAGCATTCGGCAGATTAAAAGACCCGAAGCCACTGCTTTCAAGGACTTTAACCTGAACACTGTTCACAGTAACTCACAGGCATTAATTTCTATTTGTCTAAATAAACACTGGGTTTTGTACAATTTCACTTACCCACTTACCATCTCCTTTCTCCTGAAACTTTGATATTTACTTGATTTGTGAATTTTGAATACTACCCAGAACAATCTGTTCTAATATCAGCTACTAATAACGTATGTTGAATTATATCAGCGTGTGTAAACTGGAGATGTGGTCCTCCACCTTGGAAATTATTTATCACAACTCATATTCATGTTCTTTCAAAACAAAGGTATACTGAGTGAGAGAGGAGGACCACGATTTATTATCAGATACATAGCATGTTTCTTCTGAAAGACAATAGGAATTTCAAACTTGAAATTAGCTCTTCAGGATATTATTGATTTCCCTAAAAATTAGAAAGCTATTAGTTTTTCTAGAAAAGGATAGGTTTTTTTTTTTTTTTTCTTCACTTTCTGGTTGCCATCAGTATATATATTCCATTATACACACATTATTATTTGATGTAGAAGTGCTGTTAAATTCCTCTTGGGAAATAATGCTTCAGTATTAGAGGATGTTATTGAAATTCCTTCTTGTTAAATTAGGTCAGCAAAATGAAAACTCAGATGAAATTTGGTAAAGTTACAAAAGTAGCTAATGCACATGGACTTAGCAAGCCTGGCTGCTTAATGGATGTAAGTACTAGCAAGGTCCTTTCCCTCCTTTGAGATTCTTGTTGGAGTTCAGCTTCCTGCTTTAAATGTAACAAGTTTCATAGTAACCTACGCTAAAGCAATAACATTTACCTTTAAAAATAAGCCAGCAAACAAGAAAAAAGAAACCAAAAAAACAACAGACTGAACTAATAGCAACTAAACAAAAAGCACTGGAATTAAAGAAATTTTTTAAGATAATTGGATGAAGGAAACCTTTTAATGTATAACTACAGAAAATAGATAGAAGTGCAAGTTCCATGATACACTGTTTATTTGGATTCTGTGCTACCTTCCCAGAGTTGGAACAGTGAACAGAGATAAATTTATCATCTTTTGTTGTTGTTGTTTTGTTATTTTGTTGTTGTTGGTGGTGGTTTTTAATTCTCTGGAAAATTAATTGAAAAAATGTCTAAATTTTGGTGAATATCTTGTCTTAGAAAAGAGTCTGAGAACAAAGCAGAATTGTAATAGTTTTCTGGGTTCAAGTACATATTTTTTTAAGAACTGAAATAATTTTAAATAGCTTTAAATAATTTTAAATTAAACTATTTCACCAGCTTTTCTTCCCAAATCTCTACCTCTTTTTCCAGATCACTTCTCATCTTTTTCCCACAAGAGAAAAGAAACAAAGAAAAAGATTAAAAAAAAAAAAAGACTTTATAACAGCTATCAAATATGTGTAAGTTTCCATATTTCTGTGTAATATCCTTCTAAATGACCTTAAACTTACTACAGAGGAACATTGTGCCCAACTCTACTCTTGTTTATACAGGTTTTTGTTTTGGAATTATTTTTAATGAGTTCCTTGGAACAATCTCTATCGTGGAGGAGATGGATCAATCATCACTGAAATTATTAATAATTTTGCCATTAGCTTTCAGCTAACTATTTGAAAACAGAGAGGCAGTTCTTACTTTCTACAATTTAATCACGTATAGAACTTAGAAGCAAAAGTTTTAATGTGATTCCAACTGTATTCATGTGATTTCAAATGAAATTTTTGCAAAATTTGAAAAATATTCTATTTTTCCTTGCTAAGTTATATAAGTCCCTTAATAATACTAAAATATAATTCATATCATTTGCAGCTCATGAAATTTAATGGACAAATAAGGTGGGCCATGAATACCTTAGACTGATGCATTTCTCAATTACACTTCCATTTACTGGTTGCTACAGAAGGTTTATCTTTTACAGCTGATATGTTATTTCTTTAACAAACTATTTCCTCTTTTTGACTGCCCTTTTGCATAAATGTATAGCTGCTTTTGGAAGTAAACAGAATTAAATTTAAAGTAAAAACTGTAATATAGATCAAAAGCTTGTCTATTTTTTTTTTTTTTAATCAAGAAATGTAGCAAACTTCTCTCTCCTGTGAAGATGAATTTGAACAGCAGAAAGTTTTGCTTGGGATAGCTGCCATTATGATATTTTTCTGTATTTAACATTTGTCAAACTTGAACTGAGTTTTAATTGTGTAACATTTCAGAAAGCTTGTTTAAAGAAAGTTATGCAATGCTATTTAACTTTTCACCATTTCCATTTCAGCTGGAAGCCATTATCTAGTCACATCTCTAATCCCATCTTTCAGTCCTTTTTCGCTATGTTTGTAAAAAAATAAATATATGTTTGAAACCAAAGATGTTTAATAACAAATTCAATTAAACAAAGTTGAAATTTTATGAGGAGAAAAATATTTCATTTTATTACAATGGAAGACACTGGAGCATATTTTGTTCTTGTTTTATTTTTGCTCTTCAGAGGTGACACCAATAGAGCTATTCTTACATACAGCTACCATGAGAAACTTTTCTTATTTTCTGCCCCGTTTCTCCAAGTCTTTGGTCCCCCTATAGCCACCAGTAGAGAGCTACCACCACAGGCTGTAGACGTTCTTTCAAAGTGGCTATAGTCATCAGCCATGAGACACAGCTGTTACTATTTTGGTTTCCTCCTTGAGTAGATAACTTGGTAATGTGCCTCTCTATTTCAATAAAACTCTAACTTCTGGCTTATGATATCATAAATGAAATTCAAAACTCTTTGAAATAATAGGAAATATTTAACAAGCTAGTAAAAATGGAATTACCAAGACAGCTAAGGGCAGAAAAAGTAACTGTTTTAAATGAGCCTCAGAAGAATCTCCAACTCAGCTAATTTAGTTGTTTTAACTTATTTGTCATCTCTTTATCAAAAACAGGGTGAAAGTTCTAATGCTCTAGAGCATTATGATGAAGCAAGTACTTTAAACAGACACCTTTGCAATAGACTCTTATTCAAAACACATCAAAATATTGCCCTCTGTAATTATAATTTATAGGCGTAAGTTATCCCATAACGGAAAAAGAAGGCAACCCTTTTTGTAAAGGTTTTTAAGAGTTCTTAAAACAAACAAATAAGCTCTTTTCAAATGATCAATTCTTAATGGATTCTAATCTCATCATTCCTTGTATTATAGATTTATGTTCCTTGATTTACCTATTATATGCTAATGAAGTTGCCTAAAGCTGTTCAAAATGTAATTGTCTAATTCTGAATGAAGGAGGCAATTGGTAAATTGTTAATAAGCTGCTTATTTTGTAGCCTCCAGTGGAACACTTACCACAGTGACCACACTTCGAGTTAATAAATTATAACATGAATTTGTAGTAGCTATAGTAGTCAGCTATAACTTTGAATTTTAGAATTCAAGCGACTTTATGAAGTCCTGCAACCCTTGATCCACTTAAGAATTTGATTTGAGCATATATAGCTTGATGCTTAACTAAAAAAGCAACTAACATCTCAGAAATTATGTATTTTAATTGGTAATAGTAACCATATTTCCCAATTGTCAAAACTACTTAACTCAAATTGAGTTTTTAATATCATTTTTATAGTTCAGGAGGAAAAGGACTGAAAAACAGGCAGAGGAAACAAAAGAAAAGGAAATACTGAGCTTCATAACTTTTGCTACAAGAGCTAAGTAATATTTTAGGCAACAAAGAGATTACATACAAACATACCTTATGTCTTATATTTAAGCACATTTATCTAGTAAAAATTCTAATTGTAATTAAAAAATAAGCTAACATGCACTATACTGATTTCAAAGTGGAAGGTTAAAGATTCAGTCTGCTTTTCACTGGTAGTTCAGTAAACGTGATATCCAAAAAATGGATAAAATAACCCTAACAGGCCATTAAACTGGGGAGGAAGAAAGCATTAACACCTCACTTCTCCCAGTTCCTCTGCCATAGGGAACATTGTCCTCCATCCTCTAAGGATCTCCAGATGTCTCACTGCAATGCTATCTTGTTCCTTTTAAAGAAGACAGAAACCTTCAGTCTTAAGACACAGTGGGACATTGAAAGGGTGAGCGGAACCCTTGAGAAAAGGCAAAACATAGTAAGTTATCTTGCATAATATTTTGGACTGTTTATTAATGAGGCTTTTTTGTATTAATTAGATTACTTGAGCACCTAACAGCAATTCTTAGCTCTCTATATGTGGTGAATTCACTTTTTGTCACAGCAAGACATTAGTGTATGGTAATTCTGTACTTAGACATTTAAATTTACTTTTGTCCCTAAAATTTTGGGACACAAATTATGCATGGAACAGTGACAAAGTTGGAAGTGACTTGTGGACATGCAAAAGTTATTTGAATCTTTATCATCTCAATATGGTGGATTTTTTAATCATTTATTTAAAAACAAACAAACAAACAAAACAACAACAAAAAGAAAAACAACACCACAAAAGTGGGAAAAGAAGATATGTGAACTGGAATATTATTCTTAAGAAGTATGAAATAATCCTTCCTTTCCACTCAGCCTCTTTTCCAATGCTGCTTCCAGGTTTGAACATCACAATACCAAAATTTAAATAAACGAAAATGAGGACCTTCCTATATATTTATGGGGGTAGTTGGCAGCTGAAATGAGATGTGACTGAATTCTGGAAGAACAGACTGAGCAAACTGTCAGAAATGGGCTGCCTGCAACTGATGTGACCAGAGGATTTCTCATGATCTTTTCAAGCTTTATCCTGTAGAACTCTGTCCCATCTTTTTTCCATGTAATTATTTCTTGTCATTATGTCTTCCTGCCTCTGGTGACATTGTTACCAGTGGCCATCCTGTTCTCGTATACATGAATACGTATTATTCATTGTAGCTCAACCCCAACCTTTTTCATTTGTCTGATTTCATCTCAAAAGCAGCTGTAGATTTACTTCTGTGGCTTGAAAGCAACTAAAATCTCTTCCTTGCCAGCCACCATGGCATGATCTTACCCATCGAATGATACAGTCCTAGGCACAATGTTCCCTCCCATTGAGATAAGGTCTGTGCCATTCCTCTGAGTCTCCTCCCATGAAATTCTGGAGTTGTGTTGATCACATCAACCATCTGTTTTATTCTCCCTGACAAAGAGTGAATTTAGTGCTTTCCTACTCCACCCTGAATTCATCCCGTGTACTCTTTCTTAAATGATTACCTTCTTTGTGTTTAGCTCATGGCCAAGCTGCCATTTAAACCAGCCAGACTTAGCAGACTCTTTTCTTGCATAAAGAAAGTAATCTTCTATTTTATCTACCAAAACCAAACCAAACCAAACCAAAAAACCGAACAAAGAAACAAACCAAAAAACTCCACAAAAAATACTTGTAGCTTTAAGTATTTGGTTAGACTTCATTTTTCCTTTCTTGGTTTATTTAGTAATAATAATAATCAAAAACCAACAACTCACATACTTAAAAACAAATAAACAAACAAACCCCAAGACAAAACAGAAAGCAACAACCAACCAACAAAAAAAAAAAAAAAAAAAACAAACACACCTGTTCTGATATTTATCATACATGCTAAGGGAAGGGGAGAGCAGAGTGATGGTGGAGAGGAGGACAGAGATCAATTCTGATGGGAAGCAGCAAACAACAAGTTCCAGAATGTTGTTCTCTTCTCTGAAGAAGTGTGCAGTAGGAGGAAAATAATGATTTATCAGAGAAAGTAAATCTATTTATATCACTATAACATTGCAATTTAGACACAAGAGCATATACTAAGGAAATTTTGTTAACACCTTATTTTCTTTTTCATTTCAGTCCATCTCTGACAGACCATGACTTTTCTGCAAATGAAAAGATCAGAAAATTCTGTCTGGATCTTGCCAAGAGCCACAACTGAGAGATCATTGAATATCTAGACCTGGGGACCTAATACTCTTTCTCCCTGTACCGAAGGGTTTTCCTGAACAGGATGAATTGTAACAAATAATGCCGAATGGTTCCAAAAAAAGACATTATTTTCCTCCAGGGCAGGTGGAATTTTAAAACTCCTAGTCTTTTCTATCCAATGCTTTAACCTGCCAGCAAATTCTAAGTCTTATTAGAGAAACAGAATAAGCACAGAAGTGTGCCAAGTGTCTAAAAACTCACCCTAATCCCATCAGGAGTTTATATCTTCAGCTCAGGCTGAAACCTTACAGCTTCAGAGAGCAGAGGCAGTTCACTAAAGCATAAAGAATTGGAACACTGAGAGACCGTGCCTGCTTAGAAAACTGTGTAATTTAATAAAATGTTCATTGATGTCTACACAGTGGCTCCTCAAACTTGTGTTAGTGCCTGTGCCTGCAGCATGGATAGTCTCCTTCCTGCTAATTAGATGACAGCAGAAGGATTCCATTCTTTCTTAGCAGACAGGAAGAAATAGAAACAACCATTTCTCATGGAAGCTTACAGATGAAATGTGAGAGAGGATCACATTTTAAGAAAGTTTGTTAAAGCATACGATTGTGTAGCTCACATTTATTGGAATAAAAGTTTAAGTATTGAAAATTGCACTTTATTATCCACAAATGCCATATCTATTTGGCATTAAAAAAATAAATCTTGAATGACAATACAGTATATTTGCAATGCATTTGAAAATTTTTACTATAAATATTTATTAAAGGGCTTGAAGTTTCACCTTGTGTTTAATTCCTTTCTAATTATTTTAACATATTAAAAAGTCCTACTATGGCTCTTTGTACTGTTCTCATTTTATACAGTAAAGTAAAAGTCCCTTTATGAGGCGACTGCAATTTGTTGTGCCAGGATGACCTGAAGTTATGGGACTGGTAATATAATTTATTATACTAGTTTGCTATGGTTAGAGAAAATGATAATAATTTCTTCACCATTAATTATAGACCTTGCTTTATAACTTGTACATAACTTGTTTTAAATATTAACCCATGATGAGAAACCTCTTCAGAATACACCACATATGTGTATACTATATAATAATCTGTAGCCTTTTCTGCCTAATGTTATATCATCTACAGTGCATTGAAACAAGATGAAGTACCGTGCATCAGGCATTATTTAGGCATTATAATATTTGATACTACCTAGGCAGTATGAAACTATCAGTTGTGTGATATATGCAGGATAAGAGCTAATTAGAAGATCACATTCTACTTTTTGCCAAATGGTCCTTGCTTTGAAATAGTCCACAGCAACTGACATACTTTCGAAATTAGTTTTACACCAGTATTAACTATAAAGACCTGAAATTCATATCATAAATATCCATCTTCTTTGCGTATCTCAATCATGAAAAAGGTGTGTCTTGACTAGTTTTGAAAAGAGACATCTGCTCTTAAGTAGCACTTCACTCTTACGATAAAGCATCATGTGTGAGCATAAATTCCTGATAGGCATGGGTCAATTTTAGAGGTAATGAAATTTTCTCTTAAGAATGCTTCTGTGTACTGTAAAACTGCACCAGCACTGTAATCATCCTGACCTGACATTCAGAGAGCTCTTCACACTTGGTAAACATCCTTTATATGTGTCCTGGCATTGCTGTAGAAGAACATAGAGGTAGACATTGATCAGATAAATGAAATGTGTATTCTGACCCTGGGCTCCACACTTGTATCAAGACTGTTCTGAATGTTTCCTGCAATAACTGTATAGTTCTATGTTTTATACAACCTCTGTTACTGTTTCAGTCTTCAAGATAAGAGAGATTAGTCCAACACAATAGATTTCGTTGAACTAGCAAGTTTAGATGGAAAAGTCAGATAAACTTGTGGATTTCAGAACTGTCTGAGCCAATCTGATTATATTTAAGCACATGTTTATATAGTACAACTTTTTTGACATGTATTTCATGGTTGCTGGTTATACAGAGATGTATGTGTTGGTTTGCTGGTTTTCTGTATGATATAGTTTAATGGTTGTTTTTTGATGTTAACCATAGCATATGAGAAAATGGTAATAATATAGGAAAGTTATAGAGATAATCTGAAGAAAGTTACTGAATTTGTGGTAAAAGTCAATAAGGAAGTGCTTGTTTTTCCCATCCAGATGTCATCTATGTAGAACACTGACAAAACAAATACTTAGAAAACATTATTTCAGGAAAAAAAATAAAAATCAATGTGCTGAAGAACACTTGTAATACCCACCTCAATAATGTGAAGAGGAACTCTTCCCAACAAGAACACTCCTCTGGAGAAATAGATCACTGAATTCTACATGAGTTTTTTTCCCATAAGGTAAAATATTTCACATACTGTTCTGTACACTGTTCTAATAAATACATGGGTGGAAATCAGCAACCGCTTTGCACTGGAATGGGTTTGCTCAGGTAATTGGTGAAGGGCTATACCCAGCTGTCACAGGAGACACTTTTTTTTCAAAACAGTCATTCCATCTCTTATCTTTCACTCATGATTTTCAAGGGAAATGAACAAAATATTTTTTAAAGATAAACCTGGAGCAGAACTTCAAAAGGCAGCTGGAAGCCAAAAACAATGGACTCAAATGACTTTCTGGTTTTGTTGAACTTTATAATCTCTCTGCCTTTCCTTCTAACCTCTGGATATCTGCAGATTATAAATTACCTAACTCTCTGCTTTGAGAGCTAAATATATATATATACATATATATGTATATATATATATATTTTTTTCCCCTGTTCAACATCCTTTTCATATGAGTCTATTTCACCTGTGGCAACTATATATGTATATATATTTTTCTTTGCAGAGTTCACATAATTGATAGCTATCTAATTAAAATTAGAGAAGTTGTCCTCAAATTTGGTTTAATGCCCACTTCTTATGTTTCAGATCTAAAAAGGGTCTCTATGCCTGAAAGAATGATTTTTTTTTTTCCAAATACAGCCAGACCTTCTAGTAAAATATTTTTTTATTTTATTAAGACTCAGTCATCTGTAAGTCCTTGAATCATTACAGTGACAGCAACACCAGCAGTCTTTATGGCATTCATTACTGCTTCATCCAAGATACAGAGAAGGAATATACTCTTTTCTGTTACTCAACAGAACACAAAAATAAAATACCATTCAATTATTCTAGTCTGTTATTCTAGACTATATGAATAAGAAACTCAGGCAATGACAAAGTGATCACCTAAGATTGCAGAGCAAGTGTGTGACAGGCAAAGAGGTAAATTGCATCTTTTGAAGTCTCAAGGTAAAATACTGAGCAGTCTTTCATTCATCCACTTCTGAGAGGCTTCTATTCTGTATCCTATACTTATGTACCCTTTTTCAAGCCTGTTTGATGAGGTCATGAAGTTTACGAATAGTAATGGACTTACTATTAGTAAAGTGAAATCATTCGTTACATACATTGAAATACACTTGATGGAGGAGAGAGATAATGTCAGGCTTGCCTGTCACAAGCTGTGGGATGATACACCAAGGTTAGAGGGACATGGTGCTAGTGAGGGTTGTCAGCCTAGAGATGTGCTGGGTACACTGGAGCACACTTGAAGTCATATGGAGATGAGCCAACAGCTCCTAAGGTAATAAGAGCCACCAGGGACACACCAGGGCAATAACTCAAAGGAATTAAGGAGTGCTCCTCTAAGAAGGTGGCATGGCTGACAGCCCAGCCGAAGTGTCTCTACACCAATGCACGCAGTATAGGCAATAAACAGGAGGAGCTGGAAGCCACCATGTTGCTAGAAAGCTACAACCTAGTGGGCCATTACTGAAACTTAGTGGGAGGAATCTCATGATTAGACTGGGGCTCTCAATGGCTACAGGATGTTTGGAAGGAACAGGTGAGAAAGGAGAAGATGAGGCATTGCCCTCTGCATCAATAAATGGATGGATTGTAGAGAGCTGTTGCTGAAGAATAGCCATGAGCAGGTTGAAAGCTTATGGGTGAGACTCAGAGACCGAGGCAACAAAGGGAACCTTGTGGTCCATGTCTGCTAAAGGCTACCCAGTCAAGTCTTCCTATTCCAGCTACTGGAGACACCATGCTTGCAGGCTCTTATCCTGCTGGGGAACTTCAACCGCCCTGACATCTGCTGGAAAAGTAGCATGGTGAGCTGCAGGAAATCCAAGAGATTCCTGCAGTGCATTGAGGATAACTTCTTAAGCCAGGTAGGAGACAGCCCTGCCAGGAGGAATGTGATACTGGACCTGATGGTCTCCAATGCACGTGAGCTGAACAGTGACATCAGGACTGGAGACAGCCTGGGCTGCAGTGATCATGCACTGTTGGAGTTTGCAGACCTGAGGGGTGTGGGACAGGCAAAGAGTAAAGCCAACACCCTGAATTTTAGAAAAGCCAAATTCTAGCTCTTTAAGGAGTTAGCCAATGGGATGCTCTGGGAAAGCGCCCTCAGGGAGAAGGAAGAACAAAGCTGGCAGATCTTTAAGGACACTTTCCATAAAGCACAAGAGCTCTTGATCCCCAGGTGTAAGGAATCCAGCAAGGAAGGCAAAAGACCAGCATGCCTGAGTCAAGACCTGCTGGTCAAACTGGTGGGCAATAAGGAAATGCACAGGCAGTGGAAGCAGGGACAAGTATCCTGAGAAGGGTATAGGAATGCTGCCTGGTTTTATAGAGATGGGGTCAGGAAGACCAAGGTATGGATGGAGGTGAATTTGACAAGGGATGCAAAGAACAAGAACATCTTCCACAGTTATGTGAGCCAGAAAAGTCAAAGAAAGTGTACCCCCCACTGAACATGACTGGCAAACTAGTAACAACAGATGACGAGTGAGCCGAGGCACTCAACAGCCTTTTTGCTTCAGTCTTCACTGGCAAGCTCTCTTCCTACACCTCTTGAGCAGACAAATTACAAGATGGGGACTGGGGGAGCAAAGATCCTCCCACTGTAAGGGAAGAGCAGGTTCATGACCACCTGGGGAACCTGAATATATATGAAAGTCCATAGGACCTGATGAGATGCCTCCCAGAGTCCTGAAGGAATTGGCTGATGTAGTTGACAGGTCACTCTTCATGATATTTGAGAATTCATAGCATCAGGTGAGGTTCCCAGTGGCTGGAAAAAGGGAAAAAATTGCACTAATTTTAAAAAGGGTAGAAAGGAGGATGCTAGGAACTACTGAACTGTCAGCCTCACCTCTGTGCCTGGGAAGATCATGGAACAGGTCCTCCTAGAAGCTATGCTAAGGCACATGGAGGACAGGGAGGTTATTTAAGACAGCCAGCATGGCTTCACCAAGAACAAGTCCTGCCTAACCAACCTAGTGGCTTTCTATGATGGAGTGAATACATCAGTGGACAAGGCAAGAGCTACAGATGTCATCTATCTGGACTTCCGTAAGGCCTTTGGCAGCATCCCCCATAACATTCTCTGTCTAAATTGGAGACATATGGATTTACTGAAGGGGCTGTAAGGTAGAAGAAGAGTTCATTGGATGGTCACATCTAGGGGGTAGTGGTCAATAGCTCAGTGTCCAGATGGCGGCTAATGATGAGTATTGTCTCTCAGGGGTCTGTACTGGCATCAGTACTACGTAATATCTTCATCAGTGACACAGACAGTGGGATTGAGTGCACCCTCAGCAAGTGTGCAGATGACACTAAGCTGAATGGTTGAAATACCTGAAAGACAGGATGCTACGCAGAGGGACCTGGACAAGCTCGAGACATGGTCCCATGTGAACCTCAGGAGGTTCAACAAGTGCAAGGTCCTGTACCTGGTCCAAGGTGACCCTCAGTATCAACACAGGCTGAGGGATGAAGGGACTGAGAGCAGCCCTGCAGAGAAGGACTTGGGGGTACTGATGGATGAAAAGTTGGACAGGAGTCAACTGCACATGCTTGCAACCCAGAAGACCAATCATATCTTGGGCTGCATCACAAGAAGCATGGCCAGCAGGTTGACAGAGGCGATTCTGCCCCTCTGCTCCACTCTGGTGAAACCCCACCTCAAGTTCTGAGTCCAGATCTGGAGCCCTCAGCACAGGAAACACATGGAAAGGGTCCCGAGGACGCCACAAAAATGACAAGAGGGCTGGAACACCTCTCCTATTAGGTAAGGCTGAGAGAGTTGAGGTTGTTCAGCCTGGAGAAAAGTCTGAGGAGACCTTATTGCATCCTTTCAGTACTTAAAACAAGCCTACAAGAAAGATGGGGACAGACTTTTTATTAGGTCCTATCACAATAGGACAAGGGGTCATGGTTTTAAATTTAAAAATATTAGATTTAGACTAGATATGAGGAAGACATTTTTTACAATGATGGTAGTGAAACACTCTAACAGGTTGCCCAGAGAGGTGGTAGATGCCTCATCCCTCGAAACATTCAAGGCAAGTCTGGACAGGGCTCTGAGCAACCTGATCTAGTTGGAAATGTCCCTGCTTATTGCATGGGGGTTGGACTAGTGACCTTTAAAGGTCCCTTCCCATCCAAACTGTTATATGACTCTATGGTTCTGTGTTTTAGTGGTGTACCTGGCAGTGTCAGGTTAACGGTTGGATGCGATGATCTTAAAGGTGCTTTCTGTATTATTATACGAGAGATGATGTGTGGACCAAGAAGTGTCTATATGTCACTTTCAAATATGAATAAATTGAATTTAGAAATTGATGCTGGCTGTCATTAAAGTTTGCGAGATTACATATGAGAAGATGAAGTTGCTAATGTATTAAAACATAAAGGACTGATAAATAAGGGGAGAATGAATCATATACTTTATAAGGAACTAGTAAAGATATATACAGGATAGCCATTATTTTCCAGACAGAAGTTGCTGAAAACTGAAACAGTAAACATTTCCTGCGTAGAGGTGACCAAAATCTGTCTGCTTTGCTGCCCCAAATGAAGAAACTTATGTATCAGTTGAAGTATTGAGTGAAGTTGTATAGGTAAGTAGGAGTAGGCCTTGTCTTCAAAAGATGTTAGACATGATGCAAATTCAGAAAGTGGTTTGTAATTAGCATACAAATGGTTGTACCTGAATGTCTGAGTGTGGTTCACAGCATCTGGAGAATGAATAGTTAAACAATGCACAGGACAAAGTGGAGAGTGAGAGGAAAAAAAGACTGTAGAGAACCAGCACCCTCCATTTCTTAATCTCTTCTCCCATCCCCAAACTTTGCTTAAAAGCAAATAATGAAGTAACACATCCATGGTGTACAGCATAAAGGTATTCCAGAGTAATGACATCTGCAAGGAGAGGAATCAGGTAGCAAGAAAGTATCTCTGACTCATGGTACCATTTAAAAGGAATTATTATCCCATACTGGTATATATGCATATTTATTTCCTTTAAATTGGGAAGTAAAGGTCTTCCCGTGTAAGTGAAAGGGAACTGACACAGTGACTGGACTTAAGAAGCCTGAAATAATACCATTTAATTATGGATAAACTTGTTCTTAAAGGAGCTATAAAAGGAAGAAGACAAGAGAACATCTGAGAAATTTCCCAGACCTTGACATTCATCTGAGATGTCTTCTGGTGGTCTGTCCATACTGCCTGAAGGAGGAAAGTATACCGGGTCTGAGGTTTTGAATTTAAGTTTTTAATTTTTTTGCTTGGCCAAGAACACACTAAAAAAACCAAAACACAAAAACCAAAACCCAAAAACTTTACCTATAATTGTATTAAAATTTCTTTTCCCCTAGTTTGTCCTATATCACAACATTGAGCCCACCAGGTGCAATATATATATATTAAACATTATAAAATACAAATTTTAAAAATTGTCAATGCAAGAAAGGAGGATTTGTTTAAAAGGTAGAGTTTTTTGTTTGTTTGTTTATTTTTCTCAGAATATATTCCCCAACATGTGACTTCATTAACTCCAAAATAATTCAGAAATTCAGTACAGATGTCAGCTGACCAGATATAGAGATGTTAACCAAGGTCATTCCTCTCCAGAAAACTGCTCTGACCACCAGGCCTTAGAATGTCTCACAGCATCTCTCACTGAAATTATTCAACACCATAAACATTTTCATAGCTGATGAAACATGGGAAAAAAAAAGTAAGAGAGAATGACAGCTGTCCCTGCCACCCAAAAAGCCTCAGAGGAAGAAAAATCAAAGTGAGCCAGAATGTTATAGTTGTTGCTAATCTGCATTCTGCCAATCTCTCATTGCTCTTGCCTTCTGATTGCAACACCCATTTGTATCTCTAGGATCCACACAAAGCACCTGAATAAAACACTGCTTTCATTAATAATTTCCAAGGTGCTAAAATATTTCAAAAACATATTTTGAGACTTGCAAGACCTATTTTTTCATGCACAATAATAATAATCTAGAATGCCTCAAGTCATTTCCCTGTTGTAATTATTTTGGCTAGGATAAATTTGATTTTTGTCACAATAGCTGACGTGGTTCTGTGGTTTTGATTTATGAACAAAACAGTGCTAATAACACCATGATATTTTATCAATTTCTGAGCAGTGCTTACACAGGGTCGAAGCCTTTTCTGTTTCTCACACCACGCCACCCCACCAGCAAGTAGGCTGGATGTGCACAAGAAGTTGGGAGACATCTTGACACCTGCCTGTCTATGGGAAGCAGTGAATGAACTCCTTGTTTTGCTTTGCTTGCACACACAGCTTTTGCATTCCCCGTTAAGCTGTCTTAATGAGTTTTCTCATTTTCATCCTTCCCTTTCTCTCCTCCATCCCGCTACAGAGGTAGTGAGGGAGCATCTGTGTGGTGCTTAGCTGCCTACAAGGGTTAACTCACAAAATCCACCCATTTTTTTCTCACAGAAAGCTGTCTTAAATAAAGGTAGTCTTTCAGGATTCAAAGAACCATTTTTTAACCAGCAGATTCCTTCAAATCACTTGCAAAAAGAGAAGCACTATGGAAGAACACAGAAGTATTTGAAATAGACTGTCTTTACCATTCTTGGGTTGCAAAGTCATCAGGAAAATCTGAATTTCATATCTTCACTAACACTACCATCTAAAAACCAGCTAGGAAATAAACCCACAAAGATACAGATACAATGGTACATATACAATATACTCAGATACCTTCTGCAAAAGGGAAGTGGGAAGTGTCAATATAGGAAAAGTTGACCATTTTTGATCAAAATCACTTGTTGGAAAGACAATCCATTTCTCTCCAAAGCATACCATGACTTAACGAGTAAACAAAGAGTTACTATTTTATACAATCTGCCTTGATATTTTTGCAGAATGACATCCAGCTTCTCAATTCTCAAAGTCTTATGTCAAACTGAATCTCTGTTATACTGCTACAAACATTATTTGTTGCACCTGCCAAGAAAAATGCATGGGCCCAATGCTAGTGTCAGCATGTGAGGAAGAAATATTGAACGTTTAAAACTTCCTATTCTGATTTACAGTAAAGCCATAAATCACAAGAAGCTTAGGACTTCAGACAAACGTAGGAGGAAGGTTACTTGATGTCCTACATCCATTCATTAAGGTCAAAAACAACAATGGTTCCAAACTGGAAGTAAGTGACTCCTAACAGGCTGTGAAGGTCACATAAATTACATGGTAATACTTCCCATAAACTCTTTTTTTTCAGTCAGTCCTTCCGTTCACTTTTATAATTTCCATGCAGTGTCATTTGTGACTTATTTGCTCTAGCCTATATTTTGAACATGGAATTTCATTGGTATGTTGACAGCTACCCCTTTACCGAATATTTTCATTTTATTCCTGGTATTTCTTTTAGTCCTTTTCCAAACACTTGTTTGAGAAAGGCAGGCTAGCATAAGAATCTAATGTCAATGAAAGAGTTATATTTATTTTACTACAAGAATGTCAAGGATCTGTTCTGTTTCAGCAACAAAAAGAGAACTACTTCAGTGACTGAAGTGTACTTGCTGAAGATATTCACTGGTGTCACTCAGAGCGCAATGTGATATATATTTTAAGTGTATATTACCATATTTAAAGAAACCATGGGGATTCTTTCCTCAAACAGGAAAAGTGTGCTATAACATATATATACACATTTGCAACACTGAGAGAAAATATCAAGCAATTATTTCCTACCTTTCCTTTAAACACTACTATAAAGTAAAAGACATGCCATCTCTAATAATTGTTATATGAGTGAAGATCGAAGAACTCAAGTGTAAATTGTTCCTGTGCCTATGAACAAACCTTTCAGTTTGCAGTGACTTCATCATATTACTCAGTCAACTCTTTAAGAAAGACAGCTGTGTGACAGTGAAGAAAAAAAACAAAACACAAAAATCACAAAACCAACCAACCAAACAACAACAAACCAACAACAAAAAGAAAAATGAATACACCAGCTCTAGAAGACAGATAGGTGTTTTAAAATGACCATACGCTAAATATGGCATAAAGTCCCTTTCACACTGTTGAAAACTTTGCACTTTTCAGACAACTTGTGGGGTCAAACACCACCTGACAGACAATGAGGTCAGCAAGAAGTAATATCACAGAGCAACTGGATCACAGTAGCAGCACTGTTGCTGTCATTTCCATCCTCAATCCTGACAAATGCTGCATGTGTGTCCCTTCTTCTGGTCTGCAATTGAACAGCAGGCTCTTCAAAGCTTCTATGCCTCAGTGTTTTTCAAATCCTGTTCCACAACTGTTTCCAATTAATTTAGAAACTTTCTCCCCACAAAAACTCTGTTTAAACTTCTGAGGTTTTTGTCTTTTCTCAGCCACACAGTTCCTAAAAATAAATTTAGCGCAGGTCACTAATACAATTAATGTTTATAGAATTACAGAAACACAGAGTGGTTTGGTTTGGAAGGGACCTCTGGACATCATCAAGTCGAACTAATAACTTCCCTGGGAAGCCTGTTCCAGTGCCTGACAACCCTTACTGTGAATAAGTTTTTCCTAGTATTCGGTTTAAACCTCCCCTGGTGCAAATCGAAGCCACTTCCTCTTGTCCTATCACTTGTTATTTGGGAGAAGAGACAGACACCCTCTTGCTACAACCTCCTTTCACATAGTTGTAGAGAATGATACATAAGGTCTTCCCTCAGTCCAGGTTAAACAACCCCAGTTCCCTCAGCTGCTCCACAGAAGACTTGTGCTCCAGACCTTTCACCAGCTTTTCTGCTCTTCTTTGGACACGCTCCAGCAACTCAATGTCTGTGAGGTGCCCAAAACTGAACACGGTATTTGAGGTGGGGCCTCACCAGTGCCAAGTACAAGGGATGACGGCTTCCCTAGTCCTGCTGGCCACACTATTCCTGATACAAGCCAGGATGCTGTTGGCCTTCTTGGCCACCTGGGCACACTGCTGGCTCATATTCAGCCAGCTGTCAATCAACAATCCCAGATCCCTTTCTACCAGGCAGCTTTCCAGCTGCTCTCCCCTGAGCCTGTAGCGCTGCCTGGGGATGTTGTGACCCAAGTGCAGGCACTTGGCTTTGTTGAACCTCATAAAGTTGGCCTCAGCTCACTGATCCAGCCTGTCCAGATCCCTCTGTAGAGCCTTCCTAGCCTTAAGCAGATCAACACTTCCACCCAGCTTGGTATCCTCTGGAAGCCTATGGGAGTGTCCTTGCTCCCCTCATCCAGATCACTGATAAAGAGATTAAACAGAACTGGTTGCAATACTGAGACCTGTGGAACACCACTCATAACTGGCCGCCAAGTCACGGTTCTTTATCCATTGAAGAGTACAACCATCCAGGCCATGAGCAACCAGGTTCTCCAGGAAAATGCTGTGGAAAACAATGTCAAGGGCTTTACTAAAGTCCAGGTAGACAACATGCACAGCCTTTCTCTCATCCACTAAGCAGGCTGGTCAAGCAGGGCCTGCCTTTAATAAACCCATGCTGACTGTGCCTGAACACCTGGCTGCCCTGTACCTGACATATTATGGCACTCAAGAAAATGAACAAGGGATAGTGATTGTGAGATTTCTCCCAGCTGCTTATAGAATATTTTGTCTTCCTCTTCATTCTGTTTGGGTGGTCTTCAACAGACTCACACCAGGTTATCTGCCTTGTTGGCCTTCCTCTTTATTCTTACCCATAAACACTCGACCCTATTGTCACCATCTTTAAGGTCTAGAGTCAATCCAACCACTCCTTAACATACAGGGCTACCCCACTGCCACTCCTTCCTTGCCTATCCCTTCTGAAGAGTTTATAGCCATCCAATGCAGCGGTCCAGTTGTGGGAGTTACCCCACCATGTTTCCATGATGGCAACTGTATCATAGTTTTTCCACTGCACCTCTTGTTTGTTGCCCATACTGCTGTTCTGGCAGAAAGTAATTATTATCTCAACAGTAAACGGGAAGAAGTTAGAATATAGATTAAAGGAAGAATTTAGATGAGAATGGCCAGCCTTTGGAATCCTATTAACTATGTAGCAATCTGGGTTTGCAAACAAGAGCCATGAGACACTGGAGAAATTAATAAACAAAGTAGGTGGGAAATGACGTGAACTCCTTGTGAAGGAGATGCAATAACACTGGACAAGATACGCAGCTATGAGGAAGGCAACCCAGTTATGTGAAGTTATGGGACTCTTCTTTCAATGACAAGACATTCAGAAAACCCAGCAACCCAGTATCCGCACGTTCGTATGTTGATAAAATAAAACCACCTCAGTGTGGCAGTCAGTCATGTTCCAGGACCACATACTGTCCACTGCAAATTATAGGTTTCTAATGCACCGGGACCAACCGATTTACTACTAGTATAGGACATGAATTGGCTGAAGTAATTTCAGAATAATTAGCCATTTTCTTATTTAAAAATACATTTTCCACTGCAATTCCACTCTAAATTTTTTTCTATAATTGAATAATTATCATGTCTTGTGGACAGGGAAAAATCAGTGACAACCGTCTTAATACTGGTGAGGCAAACAGATCACCGAATATGATTTAACAGCACTATCTGGATCCAAAAAAAGAAACTGATATACAAGGAGGATTACTACCTACAAGAAAAACAAAATGTATCTTCTCTACTCAGACAACAATGGGAAGGGCTCAGCTAAAACAATAAATCCATTTTTTAACAACACATCTTAAGAGAGTCGTGGAGAAGTCAAAGAGAAATTGTCACAACTATCCTGGCACAAGTGAACAAATCGGTGACACTAGGTTATAACAGAAAAGTGTGGGAGAGGGGAGAACAAGTAACAACTTTCAAATATTTAAGACTTCTGTAAAAGATCTGTTATCCACATCTACTGAACATGACAAGAAGTAATGGTTGACATAATTTGTAGCTGGGAAAAGACCTGCAAAACCCAACCAAGTGAATGATTTTTTTTTTGTAACTTTAATGATAATTACATCCACAGACAGAACTAGAACACATTTACATAGTACAATTCATCTCTTAAGACTGTCTTGGAGATTAACTTCTCTTTCCACCTCTATCCATCTTTAATCTTGTAAGTACTACACCCAGAAAACCAAACCTGAACTTAATTTTATTTATACTTGGAAAAGTAATAAAAAGATATTATATAATAAATACTTTTTGATATCTTTCACTTCACACACTAAACAAACAAAGCAGGAGAAACAAATTTTTTGAGCCAATCATATGGACATTGTTTTCTGAAATTAAAAAAATAATAAAAAGCTCTGTTAACCTAGATTCAACATAAGTAATATTTGCAGGCTGGTTTCCACAGCCCTCTAGGGATTAAACATAGTTTGAAAAACTAAATGCCTACTCATATTTTGTTTAGTAGTAGCTCATCTTACATTTGTTTTTTTTTAGAATATCACTTTAGACTACTGGATTGTCAGAAGTACCTTTCAACATCAATGTAAAAGGGAAACATAGCCAAAGGGCCTGAACACACAACGGTTAATGCTTATATACCTGCTGTGTCTTCAAGGAAAGGAAGATGGAATGATTCCAAGCATGCAGAAGAAATGCTGTCTGACAGAGGAAAAATAGTATGAAAAGAGTAATCACATTGCTATTAAGGATGAGCTGTCTCCAATATGATGTTTGATTCTTTTAGATATTTCAGCCATTTCAAATCACACTTAGCTCTAATGTGATATTCCATTTATCATGAAACATACAACATTATGTTTACAAAATGATTGGGATGGGAAGAAGCAGAGGAAACAAATAAATATTTTTTAATTTACAGGAAAAGTATATAAATAAATAAAATAATATTAAAATCAATGTTTCCTTAAATCAGTAAACTACCTCTTCATCAGCCTTGAAAGGTCCCAGGAAGTTATCTTCTTCTTCCCACATTTATTTTATTACTTTTTTTTATTTTTTTTAATTTTTCTTAAACATATCAATATGATACATAGCCAGTGGACAGGGGTGAACCTCAAAGAAAAAGTTTCTATTCCTAAATCTTCAAGCAATGTGAAGTGTGAGTTAGGGCAAGCTATTTAAAACCTCTGTGAGGTATTTGGTATTCCCTGCTTAATTTATAAATGTCTTATATCTGTGACAGTCTCTAACAGGCCACAACATTTCCATACAAAGAGTTCCATGCAAATACTTCCAAAAGGGCAAGAAAACTGAAGCAGCTAGACTAGGCAGTTTACACAGGTCTTAATGCTGGAAGCCCCATCACACTATAGTAAGATGTTTTGGGTTTTTTGTTTTGTTTTGTTTTTTCCACTCCTGCTTAAGTGTTAAATGGATAAAGCTGCACATCTTTAGGGAACCTTATGCCCCTTTACACAATGTATGTACCCTGGGTTACATATTTCATCTCTCAGTAAGTATCTCAGACTTCCTGATTATTCTCTCCCCCATAAACACTTTCTTCTTAATCCTTTCACAAGCAAGTTTCATGGCACAGGACTTCAAGGCAAATTGAAAGATTTTGAACAGGATAACCAAGTCCTATCAGAATGTCATTACAAAGAAAGGGCCCCAGTGATTTATCATATAAATATATATATATATATATAATATGTACATGTGAAGACTCCCAATTAATAGGACAAATTCTCAAGATGAAACTGAGATAGAATGTTGTTCTCAACTTCTATACACTCATAAATGTATTATATATTGTTTGATAACCCCAAATAAACAGGAAGACTCAGTTTTAAGTTTTACTTGTATATAGTGGTAAGAGCAGTCTCTAGATTGAATACTGGTGTTAGTTCAGTTTGAATTCCAAACAAAAAACATCAGTTACAGAATTGTGAATTACTTTATACTTCACTAAATAATCTTTGCATGCTGCCCAATCACCTGTATAACTCAGAAAATTTCTAGGAGCTAATAGGACTACAGATCAAGTTGAGTAGATATGGTTCGAGAGGTTTTTTGTGTTCATTAGTTATGGTGTATTATACAGACAAAAAGAAGGCCTGAAGTTCTTCAGTGATGCTGAAGTTCTTTCTGCTCTGAAACCAACCAGGCAGTGCACAAATAGATAAAACGACAGTGCCTAAGCACAAACACTACTGAAACTCAAATTACCCCGTACTTCATACACCTATTAATAGGAAATAAGTGATATGTGATAAAAACTGACTTGTCTTTATCATTAATTAAATCTTCATAAATATTCATTATATACTGAAAATTATCCAGGAACTACATTTGTATAACGTGAACACTGTTGATGACATTGAATATTCTTAGCAGCTCAGAAGCATACCATAAAATCCACGTTTAAAAATTAGTAAGAGGCTGAAGAAAAACAAGAAAAAAAAAGTATTTGTAAGTATATGCAAAGAATCATAGATTATCCAAGAAGTAGCAGGATGTGTGTACTGATGCCTAGAGAGAGTCTGTTTTCTATGGACAGATGTGAAGGGACTTATCACCTTAGTGTTTATGTCTGAGCAATTTTTAAATTGTTCTTCTCGCTAGTGTACCACATTGTCTCTTATGTGGCGTGTTTTTCACTTTTTCACCGCTGCTACTCAAATGAGGTCTATCAAAGTTTAACCAGTTTTTGTAGGTCCTGGTGATACAGACCAGGGAAAGCATACCTGGAAGAGGTATGACACAGTACTTAGCCACTCACTGGAACAGAAATTTTATATGTCCATGCAGAATTGATACATTTTGTTTTTTAAGAAAAAAGAGTTCTGTGTTTCAGGTACATAATAAAGTTTCCCACAGAGGACTTCAGACTCCTTTTAGCCTGTCACAGTGAACCCCAGTCTTGTTCCCAAGAACCAGGATTTTTAAGTATTCAACTTGTATTTTGCTATATTGCGTCACACAGATGAAAGTCAAACATCTGTGGTTGACAGGAAATATGAAATGAGAAGCAAAGAACATAAGGTGTACTGAACAAAGAACATGACACATAAAAGGAACGCCTAAATATAAATGTCTGCACAGCACAGAAAGAAAGCAGATCATCAGGTTCTGAGTAACAGCTGGACAACATGATGATGTAAGAAATATTACAGAAATATTGCAGATAACTTTGGAAAGTTTATGAACAGAAATACATAAAAGATAACACAACAAACATAATTTTATGAGAAAGATATGTGTATTAAAAAGCATGGAAATGAAAGCTTGTAATTTGATTTCACTTATTTTATGTCATAGTCTGAAGCTGACGATTTAATAGTTCTAAAATATTTGGCAGTGTCTGACTTACAATACTGTAGCCTTTTTAGTGAGATACCATGTTGATATTTTATTAAATATAAATTCTGGATATTGCTTTGGATGTGAAAATTTCTGCTTAATGTACCATGAAGCAAAATTGCAATTAAGTGCTTCCTATGTAATAAGAATGATCAGCTCAGCATAGGTTCTCATTTTGTACTTTTCTTCTAGGACAAGCTCTGATCACATGTATTCTTGTTCTCCACGTTTCATTGCTAAAGCAGAATTCTCATCTTGGTCTGTAAATCAATTATATCAACTACCTGATGAATACTTATTGGAGATCATTAAAAGGTTTTGAAAAAAAACAGTACCTTCTAAGAATTATGTGAGGGATGAAAGTTACCTTTTTATTAAATTCTAGATGGAAACCAATAAAATACCTGAAAAAAATAGAAGTTCTGGACACAGTACTGCTAAGCACAAACTGAGACAAAGTTAAATATGGTTGATGGTTAACATACAGTTAATCTCAGGAATACAGGGCCATTTTATTCATATTTTCTGCTAGGAAATTAAAGTTTCAGAACAAGGCACAGTTTTGACTAAGGGCTAAGTTGGTCAAAGCATGAGTTAAAAACACAGTTATTTTCACAACATTAAAAACAATTTAAATGTGCTTATATTTATATATATGATCAAGTCCTACCAATGGTAATGGGAAATAAACACAAGCTTAAGTCATCTGCAAAATGCTGGGGTCTCTCATGCACAAAAGTGCAGTAGCTAAACTGTGGTACTCAAACTTATGTGGTTTAGTACATTCCCCAAGATTCCAAGACATAAGAGGAACTGGTTTTTAATCCCCCCTGCAGGCAAGCTCTTTCAATCTAATTAGGAAGAGGGCATCAGAAATGACAATGAGGAGCTTTTGCAGTGTTGTCCAGCCCTGCATCTTTTGGTTCTTCAAATGCATGGGTCTTATGCATGAACAAATACACACTATCTCAAGTTTGGCCTAATTGACAAGAGCACCTGACTCCTGCTATTAACCAAAATGCCTTTTCAGACAGAGTACCAAAATACACAGAAAGACACAGTATAAGTCATCGCTTATTTTCTCTCCTTAAGGATTTTTTTTTTTAATGAAGAACAAGGAAGACTGTAGCACGTTCTTTTCAAGGTGCAAAAACTGTGGAGTTCTTATGGATAGCAATATGGACTCACAAAGAGAAAGTAGGAGAGATGATCATTGTTACCATTCCTTTCTCATGTAAATCAGCTGCCCCAAACTCTGAGGATCTAGAAAAGAGGTATAGCCTGGTATAAGACTACCATAAAATCACTGAAATATCTGGAGGCTTTTTTTTTTTTTTTTTTACTTTGGCTGAGGAGAACTTGATTGAATGCTGTTGAAGAGACACAGTTCTAGAGACATCAGATTTTAGTTTCTCTGAAAATGTTACTTTCCTGCACAAGACATTGCAAGGCTATTGCCAGATTATTGTTAAATCAGGGAAAAAGATGTTTTAAAATGTGCTAAGGAAGGACTTTTTGCTCCCATTTTTAAAGGGCTACAGTTTCTTTTGTCTTTAGTTTCCTGAATTCTCTTCAGAATACTCAAAAGTGACAGCTATATCCATGTCAGTGTTTCACAGTTTGCTCTGTATCAAAGGACACAGATACAAACCCATTGAAGGAAAATACAGTTTCATTTCTGAAGCACATAGACTTCATTACATCAGTTCAATAAAATATAATTTTAATTTTTGTCTGATTTGCATAGTCATACCTCAAAGACAGCTTAAATTAATTCTACACCATAAAAGGTAGGGAAGGAAAAGGGTGTTTCATTTGGAGTGGATGTATATAGAGGCTTCTCTGTTCATCTTCATGAGAAAACAACCAAGTTCACCTTGGCAAAGGAAAGATCTTCTAATCAAATGCCAAAAAGTACATAACCTGAAATATCACTACTCTTATTTTAGCAGTTCTCTTTTCAATTTAAATAGCACTTCCTGGTTCACCCTAAATACCGTAATTTCCAAAGGGAAAAGTCAGAGCAACAAACTCATTTAGACTGTTTCTGCAGGTGTCTGGAAGTATGGTACACCTATATCTTGTATGTGAGAATGCCACCCATAGTTGTTGGGATCCTGTGCTTTTGTGGCCTTTATGTCCTGTTTAGAATTTCTCTAGGTACTCAGGCCCTAAAACATGTCAGTTATATATTACTGCAGTTGTACAGCAGGATGAATTTTCTTCTTTCACTGCCACAGCCGAAGTGTATGCTGCTTAGAGTAGTGGGTAGTCACACTAGCCATAAATAATTTTGACAGTCAGGAGAAGAACATGTTAAATATACACGTTCCAGAGATCACCAATCAATCTTATCTGACAAACTAATGCCAGGAACAGTTTTAAAAAACATTTTTTCCTTTTCGTCATCTAGACAAGTTCTGTGAGAGACACTTTTCAGTCTCTCCTTTATATGCAGGATCTAGTAGTTTCCAGCATAAATAAGGTATTTACTTATCTACATAAAATTCTAACTAAATTAAGAATACTGGGATTGAAAGAGAAAAATCTACTATTCAACAGGTGTTATTTGCAGAAAGAGCATACAAGGTATTTGGCAACTGAGATCAAGAAATTCTAGCAATTCTACTTCTTTCACAAAACATATTCTCTAATGGTACTATACAGATTTCCAGGTGTTCCTGACTATAATCACAAAATCATTAACTACTTCTGTTTTCTTTTCACCTCCACAAAGCCCACAAATAAGAATGATCCCTTTATTTGACCATGTTTCCTCTTCTCTCTCTAATTTCAATGCAGACATCAATACTTTGGATTCTTTCATCTTTCTAAGACACTTTCCTAACTATATAAATTCTTTTTTAATCCCTTAAATCTATTTTACATCACTTCTATCCACAGAACACTGTCTGTAAATTATCTTAATCTCATGTGAGTGCTATTTCTACTCAAATCCTTGGCAAACCCACTGTTTCTTCTATCATTGAATATCATGCTTCTTTTGCATGTGGCCTCTTCAATAATTTTTTGAAGGCTGGGGCAGTGCACTCATGTGAATTAAGAGATGCAACACTTTCTCTCCAAATTTCAAAAGTCTTGTGTTCAAATAAGCATTTGTTTAATTCACTGAAGTGCTTCAGCTATGCATATTAATCAATTAAAGAAATCCTCTGACTTCTGCTTTTTGCACTGCATAAACACGAGCACTTCTCATTGGAGACTTTCTCTTTCATAAATTATGACATGTTACATCATCTTTCTGTATCTGTGCTTGATTTATTGCCTGTCTTACTTCATGTTTCAGGTTAAGAATGCTGCTTGCCTTACCTGCAGTTTTTATAAGTACATACATTCTAGAACCCTCAATATAAACTTTTAAAACAAACAAACAAACAAACAAACAAACAAACAAACAAACAAACAAACAAACAAGTTTTTCCCTCCTGAATATTCTTTAAAATATTCCGTGCTCATTTTTCATCAAATGTAACCATGTGAAAATTACAGTGCCATGCATACACAAATGTGTATTCACCCAGAATAAGATGTTAAGAAGACACAATTTTGTTGAATAACTTTCTAGAAAGCTTTTACAGACCATTCACGTATTACTTTGAAATGACAGGAAACACAGTTTAATAACTAAATACTGGCTATATTTTTTGATGTAAGAAAATGTAAGCTCTATCAGGCCTAGAAATTGCAGCTATAGAAAATGTCTCTGTTAGGTCTAGAAAGCTAATCATAGAATGGTAAAGTAACTGATTTTATATGGATTGCAAAAGGTACAAATTATATTTTGGATTTCAATATAATTATTACTAATAGATTATATATGTCACAATAGCACAGTATTATTTATACAAATATTATTTAGAGTCATGCCTTAAGCTTAACAGCTTTCTATCAAAAAGACTATGACACGTATCTAGGTTTGTCTTCCTTGTAAGAGAATCTGCACCATGTGAATTCACTGGAATGAACAATTGCAGTTTTTAGTTTAGTTAAGTCACCTACCACTTTAATCTTGTAAACAAAGTATACTATAAAAGGTGCTGGACAGAAGCATTCAGATGTGTTACTTGTCAAGAGAATATTTCTGGGATCAGGAGGAAAAATTAAAACAAAAACATCATCACATACATATACAAAACTTGAAATTCTATATCTTATTACATTAATGTTCTCCATTCCTCCTGACAGGCAACAGAGTTTTATCTCTAGCTAACCCTAATCAAAGAACTCACACAATCTCTAACCATCCAAAGGAATCCTTTGACTGTGGAATGATTTATAACAGTCACAAGCTGCTGCAGCATGCAACTAAACCTCACTTAGCGATTGCTTGTTGAAAACCACATTCTAGTGACTAACATTTTAATATACATTATATAATTGCTAGAAAACATATCTTGAATTAACATCCTTATCATTTTTTTGTTTTCTGTATAAATTTAGAAAACATATAATACGCAACATGGCAGTATTGGCCATGTGTACGGAAAGTGATGGAATTATTTGGCTTTGCAAGAATATCTGATTGGAATACTGCTTCCATCTCAAAGGTGAGATCTTAAACAGTGTTCTCATTTGGTACTCATTTTGAGTATCCTCCCTTCAGCTGGGAGGATATACTATCAAAAACACCGGTGTTTTTTTTGTGTGTGGTTTTTTTTTTTCTTTTGTGGCTATAGTACTGAATTGAAATGCAAAATTTCAATCTGTTTTCTGGCTCTCAGGTACAAGCAGTTTTAATCTTTCTGTTTTCATACCCCTTGTCAGAGAAAAAGTATTATAATATCTCACAAAGTTATAAATTGCAATAGATCTTAAATTAATACATATGGAAGTTATTTAGACCAGACTATAATAAATGTCTTAAAAAAAAATTCCTTAATTCTGAAAGAATGAGAACCACTAGCTGAAGTAAAAGTAGGACTGACATCTTGATTTTCTTCCCAGCTATTGACAGGGAGTAATATTTTCGCATCTAGAAAACTTCTGCATGACTGAAAGTCAGAAATAAATAAACAAATATGGACTATCACAGAGAAAACTAGTCTAGTAAATTGAGCAAGAACGTGATCCGTTCTGACTGCAAATATCTACAAGCATTATCTTCAAAAAACAGGTATTAAGCTAGTATTCATAAAGCACAGAATCAAAACCACTCATCTTGCTGAATCCCAATGAAAATATCAGGAAAATACACAACATTGCTGTGCTGTTATTGCATTTTTGGATGCAAGCTGGTAAGAATTTTCTCAAGCCCAAACCAGAAAATAAAATTAAAACCAAGAATGTTAGCACAGACCTTGTCTTTCTGTTAAACAGGATGCTGAACTGAGTATTGCCTTGAGCTTGCTAAGTGTTAAAGTATTCTACAGAGACCTAATGCACTAATACAATAAAAATCTACCGACAATTGCCTTAAACTAGTTAAGTATCTAAGTATTCTATAGAGTTCTAATGCATTATAGACTAAAAATCTATTTCTATGTGGTAATTATAGCCAATTTTTGTGAGATTTCTCAAGTCAATATTTATAGTCATGCATTTGAAAAGAACAAAAAAAGAAAGAAGTAATCAGAGAGAACTTTGTCCTTTGCATGACTTGGTTTGCTTTCTTACAGTTACTATAAAAATTCATACACACATATCTATCACCAAAGCAAGCTATTTTGCTGGTAAGCATAGAAACTGTGAACTGGAAAAGGGAGTACTCCTGGTTTCATAATTTTACTCTTGCCACAAGATGGCACCAAAAGATTAAAAAAATATCTGCATTTCCAAGGTTCCCATCTGAATACATGAACAAACTTTTCAGTGAATTGCACAAGAAATGTCATCGACATTTAACTTTTGATTTGGTTAGAGAGTTATGAACATCATCTAGATTACTTTGACAAACTGCTGAAATGCTGAGCCTTACCATAGAGTTAATGAATACAGAGAAAATGTTTTACTAATGCTTAAGTTTCCTACAAATTGAAAAGAACAAGCAGTGAACATTTAGAATGATATATTACATTTTTAGGACAGGGAAGTAGGAACATACACAAATATGTAAATATAAACTAAACAGACAGAAGAAAAAATAACTTCAAACCCATCAGCAATTTCTCCTAAGGGAAATTTTATCAAAGTTCAACAACTTTTACATGAAGATTTTTTCTTTCACTTCACTCAGGTTTTTTTTGTTTTGTTTGTTTGTTTGTTTTTCATAAAGTAGATCTCATATTTAATGAACTCTTAAAAAAGCTGTGTGGCATATTGTGAGAGAAATACTGAAGAAACAATATTTCTAAACTTAAGGATTTCTCATTGTCAATCGAATGTTTTTCTATTCCCACAATAAAACCTCATCCTTCACAAAGAAAAGTATTATCTAATAAGAAGAGGTCAGAATGCACTAAGTGTATATAACCAAACCAAAACTACAAAAGCTTGTAAGGGGAGAGGAATATCAAATCATAATTACTTCACTGGCAATTATTTCATGTAGTATATTTAATTTACCTATTAAAAAAAATAAAACAAGAAACAAACTAGTATCTTGGAACATAAACCTACTAATTCAGCAGCAAATTTCTTTAAGTCACTATAATTGTTTCCTTTAAGGAGAAAAGATCCTCAACAATGTCAAGATTATAAAGTACTTGTTTTCATGTCAATATTATCCTGATATTCATTGCCAGTGTTTCTGATTGTACAGAAATGTTTTTCAAATATTTTCAAATATTTTTTTTCTGTATATCACTTAATTTTAGCTCATATATTTTAAAGCACTGATGGAATACCCTTGAGAAGTCAGTGCATGATGATTACATATTAGAATCATTGAGATTAATTCTGTTTACCTAAATGGAATAGAATTTTTTTTTTTTCAGTCATCATGCCATTATAACAACCATACTTTTTTTCGCATTATTGTCCCAATAACCAATAGTCCAGTTTTAACCCACTATAATAGTAACAGATTAGCTTCTAAACAAGGCCAGAAATCTTTTTTTTTTTTTTTTTTACTGCTGAGGTATCATTATTTTACTTGTTTGCCCTTTTTTGGTGAAAAGAAGTATTTTAATATGCTAAAGCTAGAAGTGGACTCCAGATAGCATACCCAGAGTAACAAGGGACCAGCCACATCACTAAAATGACCCCATAGTTATTGTATACCTGTAAGAAAAGACTGACCGGGTGCTTTTCCAGAGACTGAGCTGGAATCATTTAACTGGGGCAGTGGGACCGATCCTCCTAGGCTGTTTTTATTCCATTACACCTGATTTTCACTGGCTGTCCAAGTGGTGAAACACCTCCAACCCTACATACGTAAGCACTTACTGGGAGGAAGGAAAAGCTGGGTATTTCCTCTCCTGAATGTACATAAGCCCAAATTTAGCAAGAAGTCACTGCTGTACTAACACAGGTTTTTTTGGTCTTGTAATTTAAAATGCTGAACTGCTTTGAGCTTTGTCATTTGTATTTAACTCCAGCTAAGTGGGTGTTGTTAGAAATGAAAACCTAAAAAAACTCATTTGTAGATGGCTATTTGTAAACTCTGTTCTAAAACATTAGCATAACAAACATGATTTAAACCCCCGAATGCAATGAATTGTAATTACATTGTTATTTTTTTAAAAAGTTTGTATTTCAGAACTTAAATAATTGATTCCTCCTTCTTTGTCACAAACTTTTAGAGATCCAATTTAGAACAGGTCAAGCCCAATGACCTTTCTTATTCAAAACTTTAATGGGATTATTCCTATAATACATTATGTCTTAGTTCATAATTCTTTTCTAATTCTCTGACCTCAAATAAAAAGCTAGAGGAAACCAAGCAATAATTAGGATATATTTGGAAATAGCACATGTATTTCAGAGTGGATTCAGATGTCTTGTTAGTCAGGGATAGGAAGAAGAAATGCATGATTTTGTTAATTTTCCATTCTGTACACACATTTCACACACATACTTAAATTTTGGAAAAGAGATCAGTTTCTTCTGATCATCAGAATGAATAAACACTGTCTAAATAATATAAATTTTCAAAAGTAATACATTTCCCCCTTAAGAAAGATTTTCTCAAATTAATTAGTCAAATCAGGGTACTGCTCCATTTGAAACCACTTAAAAAGAGAAATTGGAAAGAATTGTATAAACAAGGGAAAAAAATATATATATTTGATAAAATAATAATGTTACAGAGGAAAATCCATCTACCTGTATTTGTACAGCTGACATTCATATGTAACTACTAGATCTAGTAACACATAACACATAAGCTTTTAAGTTCTTGATAGCGAACTGCCAATAAAATGTCCCCACATATTAAGTGATGGAGAGAACCAAATGTACTTAGTATGCCTGGGGCTCGGTTCACTCATTTTAATCAACATGTCAGCTTCAGTGTATCTTGACCATGAGCACCAGACTCTTACTTAAGGGAAAGAACACATCTCAGCATGCTAATGACAGAAATGAACTTCATTCAACGGAGGAGAGAAAAAGATCACACTTCCCTAAAATGGCACTCACCATGGTGTTCTATATCCTCCTCTTTTGTGGACACTGCAGATTTCTGCCAAAAGCCTGTGGAAACTCTCCCAAAGGGAAACAGAAGTACCAGACAAAAATGCTATTTAAAAATTGGTCTTGGAAAGTGGGGAGCAGTAGCATATTTAGGGAACTTGGATGAATATGTTTAAGCAGATCTTAAACTATCTTTCATGTCAGAATAAAACATTTTACTTCCCTAATCTTATAAATATGCTTTTTTTTTTTTTTTTTCATAGAGCTGCAAAATGACTGGGTACATCCTGGTAACTCGCTCATAAACTGAGGTCTAAACTATTACTCACCATTTAGTACAGGACTATCTTGATTAAAGACTGCTTATTAAATAGCTGAATGCTGTTCGTCTCTGCTGAAACTCCTCTTACTCTATGGCAATGATTTTATAGATTCTGATTTTTTTTTTTTAAACTATCTATTTAACTGTAATTCACTACTAGATGACCCAAGGGTTAGCTAAATTGATTAACCACTTTTCTTTTGATTTTTTAGCAGAGTCATGAGGGCAGGCTAGTAGCCTACACAGCTTATTGTGCAGGAACAAGATTATAATGAAAGAAAAAAAATAATATAACATACAACAGTACTGAGATATAAAGTCCTCCCTCTAGTAAATGAAATAAAAAAAAAAATAGAAGGCAACTATACTGATAATGAAAATATGATCTATAGCATGATGTAATTTTTTTTGTGAAAAGTTATTTGCATAATGTGTTATTAAAATTTATTATTACAGGTGGAAAGAAAATAAGAGCTGAAATATTGTCATTTTCCTGCTTCAATTCATAATGTTTTGGGATATTTTGTTTTAACCATATTCTGGTTTTCTTTCTTTGTATTCTTTCTATTTTTCTTGAGTTTTGTTTTGCAATTATCTCTAACAACTGATAGTCTGCTACTGAAAATCCAGGTCATCTTCTGAGTAGCCTCAACATTAAAAAACTAACCAAACCAAAACAACGAAAATAACCAAACAAAAAGAACCACTAAACACCCCACCCCACATTAAGAATTGAATTTTATTCACCTAATTCACCATGTACACCTCTAGTGAATGTATTACTTAGAATCTTCATGATATAGAGAAATCAGTAACATTTAAATCTACTTTTAACTAATTTGCTAATGACACACAGATAAAATGGATCTGTAGGTCTTCATGGTACCTTCTTATGTATGATAAAACAGAGAGGCACCCAACTAGAAACTTTTAGATTCACACCTTGTCTGATACGTTTAGGTTCAGACATTTCTCTAACAAAGAATGAAACATGAAAACATGATTATAAGCACATGTATTTTAAAAAATTATTAAAACAGTCTGAGAAGTGAAATAAGCCATTTTTAAGTTTCAAATTAAGTATAGTAATATTATCCACAGTTTTAAATCAAGACTACAAGAAGGTTAGGTGCACCTTTCTCCCCTTTTCCTCTCTGCCAAATGCATATAAAGATATATAGGGAAAAGTTGAAAGTCCTTCCCTTAAAAAATAGGAACATGTTGATAAAATACCCTACAATGTCAGTGTATAACTGGAGTCCATATGTCTGTCAAGGCCATATCTGACAGCATTTTAAGGTCTAGTGGGGGACAGTATTCTTAAAAGAACACTATGAAAATGATAACCATATCAAGGAAAAAAAAATAATATGCCTATCAAAGTACATGGACAGAGTCAAGAAAATCTCGCTGTCATGTCAGTAGTACAAAGTAGTACAAAGACTCCTGCAGGGTTACAGGTCACTTGGCCCGGGAGATTCCACCACCCCAGGACAGGATGCATGGTACACATGATGTTACTGATATTTTCCAAATCTTGCATCTTGGACATGATGTGTATTTATGGTCCCAATTCCACTGCACCACAGAAAAGGCATCAGGAAAATGGTAGGTGACTATTTGTAAGAGAAAGGAATTTATACATCTAAGTGATATTTTTTTTTTTAGAAATCTTAGAAGCAGGATAAATTTTACTATCCTTCCTCTGTCCTGAATATTATTACTTCTAAACAATAAGAAATACTTCAGGTTCTTATATATTTTCTCAACCTCATTTAAAAACTCAGATTTTGTCCAGGTATTTTGTCCTCTGTGCAAGATATGAAACATATCCAAGAAAATCTAGATGCAAAACTCTCTTGATACCACTGGAAGTGAAAATCACCAGTAGACTTGTGACACTTAGAGGAACCAATGACAGAATGCACAGCATCTATGTTTCCTAGACACAGACATATCTCTGTTTTATTTCTGCTTACTGTTAGGATAGCATAGCAATTAACAAGATAATCCTTTCCTTCATTAAACAGGAGCATATAGCATATGAACTACTGAATTGTGGAAGACACAAACACACAATAACAATCCAGTTATATGGTTTTATATTTAACATTAATTTGGGAAAAAAATTACAAGTCCTGTTGGACATTATGTTTAAGCCTTGCTCATAGCACTGTAAATAGAATTGGTATCAATTCTTTATGTCTTAAAGGTCTGGATATTATAGCATTGCAGGGTTCATGAGAACTGCATTTATTTTTAAGGATCATGATCTGGTTGGGCTAAGTGATGGTATGTCGTATACTTTATGATGTAATGCAAAGCACTGAAATAGGATAATACAATAAATCCAATCTGTAATGTGGATGTGATGGTATATTAACAAGAAAATCATAAAACACACATATACATGCATATATGTATCACAAAACATACAGTTCTTAATGAGAAAATATTTAGAAGGTTTTTTTTGTATTTTTGTAAAACACGGAAGAACAGAGTTCTAGCTTCTTCTCAACAGAGTTCTGGAAACATCCATTTCAACTCATTTTTTTTAATCATTACCTTTATATAAACACATATACACGTTTGCTTCTTTACATGATTTCCTACTGTTTGAAATAAGATTCAAAGTTCACTTGGAATTACAATTAAGAGATACCATAATAAAGTAATAAATAAAAAAATTGTGTGAACAATGATGTGCATGTGGGAACAGTATTCAAAAGGACACCTGCCATGTTCTTTTCATGATATCCAGTTAACTTCATAGGTCTTTGCATTACCCTGATGCAGCCTGATGCTATATAGTACTGCACACTTCCAACCAGCAGACTTGAGTGAATATCCCAGATCAGATGCCCTCTGACAGTACAAGCTGGGGAGTACCTCTGAGATACTGATACCCTGTTTCCCTGAAAATAAGACAGGATCTTACATTAATTTTTGCTCCAGAACTTACTACTTTTTTACATGTATAACTGCCTGGACACTATTTAAATTGACTTTTTTTTACAAACTGTAAGTAGGGCTTATTTTTGGAGTAGGGTTTGTATTTTGAGCATCCTCAAAAATCCTGAAAAATCGTGCTAGGGCTTATTTTTGGGGTAGATCTTATTTTTGGGGAAACAGGGTAGATCTTCATGCCCCCTACTGGACTCACTTCTTTACCAAAAAAAGTGATAAATATCTATTTGATATAAGTTCGTAGAGACAAGAAATGGTAGTGGGAGCTTAAAAAAATATGAAGTAATAAAAAGTTCATAGAAATTAAGAAAGAAATTGTACAGTATTCTGATTGCTAGAATGCAATCCCTGTACAAGACAAAGTTTTTTCCTGTTTTTCCTTTACTGTACACACACACACGGACAGAAAATTACGTAACTGATTCTGATGTTTAATAATGAGGAAGACTGCACATACAAAGACTCATATAAAGCTTCAAATGGCATATTTTTGGCAGATCCTCCACATACTAAAAATCAGACTAGTAAGCTGATAAACAGAACATATAAGCTCAATAGGTCTTTGGTTGGGTGGTGGTCTGGCTTCCCACCAGATGAAAACAGAATAAAGAAAAAAACAGTCCTCAGATCTAGCTGATTTTTTTCTGTGTGTAGTAATAGACCCAGAGAACTGTAACCCGCTCAGCTCCCCAAAGACAAGGTTCAGTTTCCATTGCTCTATTGTAGAACTTCTAGGCCATGGAAACAGGCAAGTTAGGGAAGCTGCCATACCAAGGACTCAAAGTGGAAGAGCTGTAAATCCAGGAAGTGAGACACAAGCAACATTCAAAATAGGAGTGAGTTCCTCTTGGCCTGAAGAGAGATTTGGGGACCATTTGGTTCAGAATACTGTTGTTTTTCACTTTCAAGCTTTTTCAGAACTTGGACAGTAGGGGAAGTATATTTTATCAAAAACCAAATGTTCACATTAGTAGATTTGAGGGTGCAGGATGTGCAGTGTGTGTGTTGTGTTGTCAGCCAAGGTTTCAGTGAGCTGTACCTTTAGTTTGCATAAGCTTTCATCAATGGTTGCACACTATACATTGAAAATGTGTTATGGTATAGCACCCTTATGTACAGTGAAGTCAATATTCATAATGTTTTACTTTGGCATATTTAAACTGCTCATAAGAAAACAAGTATTTTTTTCTGAATTTCAGTTTTCCTCCTTTACAATAAATGATACGTCAATTAATACATTATTAAATTCCTATAGCAAATACAATGATAATACTGAATATATATTTATGTGGTTCACTTAAAGAACTCACAAAATGTTTCCTAAAGTTTTATATTCTGTCTGTTTACCTGCCCAAATAATCAGTGTTTTCCTTCCATTTCTGTCTATCATCTAGTATCAAAGAATTAACTGTACAGTAGATGTTTTCAGATCTGTGAACCAGGACATATTGGAAGTCCATTTAAGATGCCTTGGTGTTTACAAACTCAGCTTCAAAGGATAATAATGAATGAATTAAAAATAAAATAACTGTCAGAAACCTCATCTCATTGCTACTATTCAACAAAATTTCAATCTTAATTTGACCCCTTGGACTAGTGCTGCAGCCTAGTGGTGTGATAAGGTATAAAATTGTACTGCTTTGAGGGCAGTGTGTTATCAACCTGGCTGTGAATATGGTTAACACACAAAGAAATTAAGTCAAATGTACAGAATTATCCAGATGAGACAGTCTCTGTTTCAGTCACTTGTTTCCTTGGGAAATCACTTCGAGATCAGGAAATTACTTTCCTGGAATCAGAGGTAGATCTTATTTTCAAATTAACCTTTTCTAGCTTTTAGATTTAATTATTTAACAAGGAAAAAATACATTACTTGACTACAATTTGTATACTGATGTGCATGTATAGATGTGTATCATGAATATCTCTACATTTAGTGATAAGCTCATTTTCTTTGAAATATAACATTATTTTGATGCATTTTCCACCACAGATAGGCACAGAAAATAACAGTAACTGCAGTGTCTGCTGTGAGCACATTTCAGTATTTTGTCAGTTTCTTCACAGATCCTTTGTCTATTGACAAAATGCAAGTACAAAGTTTTATTACATTTACACTCATTTACTCTAATGCAAGCCAACAAGATCATTTAAGAGCACCTAAGTTCCTACATATGGTCCCTTTAAGATATATTTTGCTATATTATTTTCTACAAACTGTTACAAAATATAATAGATATAAAATGTTGGCAAAGCAAGAAACCAAGATCTATTTTCCAGTGCTACCAAAAGTAACAAAAAATCAAATAATCATCGGCAGTTTCAAGTTTAAATATCTGTATTATAATCAACAATCGTCAGACATTACAAAGTTCCTATTTAAGTGTCCAAAATAATCTTGACTCCACACAAAGAAAACATGGACATGAAACTAAACTAACAGAAACTGCTACAGAAGTGACCTCTTCATTCATACTTTTATTTTATAAAGTATATAAAAATCCAAGAAGACTCTCTCAGGCACAAACTAGATTACCAGTTTATAATCTAAGAAGTATTCATCTCTCGATGTAAAGCCATATTGACTCTAAGAAGCTGGTTTTCAACTCTTGAGAAAGATAGCTTGTCTTTTCTACTTGCATTTCCCAGTTCCCTAAGTTCATTCTTTCATCTTCTCCTCTAAAATAGCACTGACTACTATTACATTCAAAAGTAACCAATTAATATAAAAGTTTGAATAACTGGCAAATCACAATAAATGTTTGCACCAGACTCATAATATTCCTAGTAAATTGCATACTTAAAAAGGATTTAGAGACTCAGAAGTACATTCCAATCTCCCACTTTCTGCTTTCCCCCTCCAGTAATATCGCCATGTAAATTTAAAACCTACTAGCTTAAAAAACAAACACAAACCACTACATATTTTTTTACAAACCTGCTTCATCACATCGTGCACACACTCACACATTCATATATGTATACACATATGCACATACAACAAGTTGTATGATTCCAAAAATACCTTAAAAGCAACGGGTGTGCGGTCAGGGTAACACAGAGGCTTTTACTGAAATGAGAGATGAAGATTATGGGCAGCAGCTCCATTTGTGTGGAAGCAGCAGAGATGATAGGTCAGTTTTAAAATGCTGGTTGCTATTTGTCACTGATTACACGTGTAGATGCATTCTTTTAAGCTGAAGGACAGTTAGATTTTTATGGCAGCAACTAGTATCATGTACAGTATTAGCCTATTGTGAATTTATAATGCAGTTGACAATACCATCAGTAGTAGTTCTGAACATGGATTTAGACTTGCATTGTGCTGCATTAATTTAACACCACATCAAATATGGATTTTATTGCAGCAGTGACAATAAATGCTCACACAGGTACAGACTAAATTTTTCCTCCCTCCACCTTCTCCCTTCCCCCCTCCCCTCTACTGAAATGTCAAACCTGGCAATATTTTCCCAATTTGTTTCTCTATAGCTTTGTACAGCTATTTGAAATGTGGCCTGTATCCACCCTGCTATCCTTCTCCACTGGGATTTCCTTCATAAAAAGCATCTGCTCTGAGTGTGTATAATTATTCTGAAATTCGGTTCAGGGCAGAACAAATAGCAATGAAAGCTGTAACAGACTTGCACTGATATACAGAAAGTGAGAGGCACATATGTGTATGTTTCATGCTATGTTCGTAACAGTTACAGTATGAAACATAGTGCTTTTTTCAATTCAAGTAGTATTGTTCCCCTGCAATTGAATTTGCAAGGACTGAATACAGATGGAAACTGCTGCCTAAAAGATAGTCTGCTTACTAGGAGAAAAAAAAAGAATTGTAAAATGCTTAGTGTTTCAGTCTTGAGTAGATATGATATTGGTTTACTTTGAAGAGAGAATACACAGCAGTTATTTCCTATCTCTTGTCTCATTACTCCTGAAGCATATTTATAAAATGTAAAAGTTGTGTATAGTAGAAAAATTCTATACATTGCATTAAATACTGTACTGTTCACGCTATAATAATAATAATAACAACAGTAACTACAAAGAGCTTAAGGAAATAAGAAAGGCTCCTACCTTTTTTTCTGCTTCTGAGAAAGTGAAGTATTATCCAACCCAATCAAACTGAAAAGCGAGCTATTAGAGTCCTTTTGTTCGCTTGTTTGTTTGTTTGTTTACTGTTATTTTCTAAGACTGATCCTACTTGGATCTAACTCGAGCTTTTTCTCCCGGCATCACTTAACTCTGGACAACCGGGGAACCAAAGCTAAGGGGTAGCTCTCCTCCTGACTGGCTTTCATTCAGAGCTCCCGATTAGAAAAAAAAAAAAAAAAAAAAAAAGAAAAAGAAGGCATATCATCACCAGCACCACCACGCACACGCAAGATGCACGGACACGCTCACACTCGCTCTCCCTCCGCGGACGGGAGCGGGGAGAGCGGCGCTGCTGCTGCCGGAGCCGCAGCACTTACCCTGGGAAGGCAGGTTGGAGACTGGGGGAGCGCCGGCTTTTCCCAGCACACAGCGATTTGCAAGTGAATGCGGTGGGAGGGCATAGCCAACGGAGAGCTTTTTTTGTTAAAGCCTGTCTGCCTTCGCTGGCAGAATGGTTCTCTGTTTTGTGAAGTCTAAGGTAATCAGCCTCATCTGCTTAGCTTGGCGTGAGAATAAATACGGAAAACACTACCACTTTTACGTGGTGTATTTTCCTTGATTAAATATAGCCGCTTCCTTATACCACCAGTGATCTTACAGTAATATTTATAATACATGCATTTTTTAAAAATGGGATGATGCCAAGTTAAATTACAACCTCAGAGGGGTCAGAGGAAACCAGAGACTAGTTATTTTCTTCAGTGAATTGCTTATGCTGTTAGATTAGAAACAATTTTTGCTCATGCTTCATCAGTTTTCTGATTAATATAAATCAAGACAGGTTCATATAATATCAGGTAATTTCACATTTTCAGAAGTTATCTGAAAAAAAGTCAATGTCACTACTAATCTTCCATTAATATTTTTCCCCAGTTGTTACTTGTGATGCCTATTTTTATTTTGCTTCAGTCACTGTATTTGAAGTTCAGATTTTGCAATGTGTTTCTTTTCATCAAGTTAATCTGTGTTGGTTTCATGTTTCTTACACAGCAAATTGGACTTAGCACAATCCTTCTTGGATCATATCATGCCCAATCCTTTCATTGTGATACCATAGAGGGTTATCTGCACATTACTTAGGAGAGATTTAACAAATAGTCACATAAGATTAAACCAATGGATGTCAGTATTGCTCTATCTAAAAATCATCAAAAGGGACTTTCTCTGGTTGTAAAAAAAGTCTTCCTAAAAAAAAAAAATAATCAAAAACCAAATTCCCTTAAAAGAGGAGCTGAAAATGTTGTATTTGGGAGTGAGGAAGAAAGTAACAATGAAAATTATTTAATTATTAGAAAATCTAATACAAGATTGCTGGCTATTGTTAGGCTGCTCAGTGACAACAATTTTGCTTATTTTCAGCTGCTGTCAGTTGAAAAGACAATAAAAAAAGAAAAGCAGGATACTTATCATGCCTAGTATCACTTCCTAATGCAAGCAACTACTGCCATTTCCCCAGACCTGGAACCACTAGGAGGGACAGAAACAATTCATCACTTCAAGCAGAACCTTTTGGCAGATGAGCAAGGCAGCACTGAAGTAGCGTGCTATACTAGCATGTGAACACGTCATCTGGAGAAAGAAAGAATCAGAGCAGCAAAATGCTGAGGAGGGGGAATATTTTTTTTACCACCACACATAAAATGATTTAAAAAAATGTATATACGTACTATGATAGATTTTTAGTCTTTCAAGGAAAGACAATGAAGTTCTTTGGATTTGGCTGTCCTTGGGCAGATAAATACATTGTGCAATTCATAACACATCTGTAAAAAAATTCCATTGTTGTCCTTCTCACTTTCCCATTATTGTATCAATGTAAAATTAGAATTGCCATATGTCCATCTACTCCTGGTTTCCAAAGAACTTCATCCTCAGTCCTTTTACGGGAAAGTGGGAGACTGCAGAATCTAGATGCAGCTTCCTGATCTCTACCATCATTTGACAGTACACTATGTGAAGATACATTCACAGTCCACAGTGATCCATGTAGGGCTGACAATATCAAGACATCAGCACTGTCTTCCAAGTTTACCCATTAATTTCTGCAAAACTGGAGGCAGAAAGTTCTATTATTATGGGCAAATTCTCTCACATTGATTGGAAGGTAAAGCTTATAGAAGTTTATGGCTGTATCAGCTGCGCTTCTGCCTCCTAAAATACCAGATCTAGGCTTGGATCCTATAGCAGAAAGCTAAAGATTGACTTAGAGTAAAAACTACACTTTCAATTCGGTAATACAGACAAATTAAATTATAATGAAAAGAGACACAAATGTGTAGAAATGTATTTAAAAGGCTGGGAAGTAGCTTTTTAGAGCTGGACTGTTTTTGGAGGATGAACACAACATTGAGTGTTGAAAATTAAGTTAAAATCTTCAGCCCCTTTTAACATTTTGTCTTCTGTTACTTTAGTTGCAACTATGAAGTGGGAAAAAAATGACATTTTTTGTATACGTACAAAAATTTTATTCTACACGTGTGCACACAAATTCTGAAGTCAAAGAAAAGATATTCAGGAACAACTTCAGAATCACTGAATGTGCACTTACTCCCTTTTCTGTGGAGTATTTTGGTTGGGGTTTTATTCAGCTACAATGAACTGAGGTTATCCTAGAGAGAAATTAATTCATTCTGGCATAGTTCCTGCAAGTCACACTTGCATCCTTAAAGTGGACTTACTTTGAGAGTTAAGGTTTAGCTCTAGAAAAGCCATACTTTGTCATTAACTCCTTTTTCTGTTGGTATGGTCAACTATTTAAAAGCCACTATTTATTTATACTGATAGCATATGGATATCTAAGGCAAAACAGTTGTTCAACCATATATTTATTCATAGACATGACAGTAACTTTAAAACAAGGTGGCATCAGAACCTATTTTTAACACTGCCTAATACTTCCCATTAGAAGACTCCTTTTATAGTTGCTTTTAAATTTACCAAACAAATTATTTAGGATTAAATTTTCTACGCTGATGATCTGCCTCAGGCAGAAATAATTTAAAAACATTTCAGCCAAAATGATACTGAGATTTCAGAGAACAAGGAAAAATTATACAGCTGGAATTTTCTCACAGGAGTAAAACAACCTTCATGCTTTGAATGCAAAATGTGAAACTCCACAGGGTACAGCTGGCCTTTGAGTCAGAGAAGCTTACCAGTGGGGACAGATTAGGTCAAGGAGCATTAAAATAAATGAAGAGTGGTAGAAGCAGGAGTGGAGGCTGAAGGAAGTATTCTTCTTGGCCAGCAAAGAAGAATTACATATTTCTGATAAAGAAGCAAGTAAGAAACAGTGGCAGAATAGAGACATTAATTCACAGAGAGTGAACAAGGAAACCTGGGGTGTGGGGAAAAAAAAAAAAAAAAAGAAAAAAAAAGAAAAAAAAAAGAAAAAAAAAGAAAAAAAAAAAGAAAAAAAAAAGAAAAAAAAAAAAAGAGGGAAGCACACGAAAGATACAGACTGAACCAGGGACTGTGGGGTTGCTGTTTGCCATGTCTGTCTTCAAGGCAGGCAGCTTTATCCTCTGAAATGATGGATCTAGTATGATACCTACTCAGACTACAGCGGAGAGGCTTTCCTTGATTTTCATTTCTGGATAGAAACTTGGCAGAGATCCCAGAAGCCAACAGTTGCATTTGTAGGAAGATGATGAGGTGTAAGAAGGATGAGAAAGAAAAAATGTGGAATGAGACACCATTTTCTCAAGTATCACCATCATCAAATGTTTGTCAAACCTACTGGAATTCTCTCCACCCAGGTTAGCCTACATGTTGTAAAAGAGCACGTTAGTCTTTTCATGAGTTCACGGAACAGTGATCAGTGTGGTGTTTTTAAAGACTTCAGCTCTAGCAATGAGCTGTTTGGAACCTAATGATCCCATTTCTCTTTGGCTTTATTCCATGTTTAATGTATTTTTAACCTCTGTAAAATTGTACATAGTGTGCTGGTTTGACTGAAAATGGGTTAATTTTCTTCGTGCAGTTAGAAATCTTTCTTTTTCATAGCTAGCATGCTCATTATTTGGACTTAGTTTGAGAACAAGCAGATAACACCCCAGCACAGAGCTAATGTTTTGAATTGCTCTGGTCTGAGCCAAGGACATTCTGAGTGCTCTGCCCACAGGTGTGAGGCATCGAGGAAGGGAGGCATGGATGGGGCAGAGCTTGACTGACATCCACATGGATCGATGAGAGTATTCCATCCCATTAGCATCATGCTAATTACTTAAGAGTGGGGCCTTTCGGTTTTGGCTCTACCGATCTCTCTGGTTCTTCTCTCTCACTCTCTCTGGGGGTAGCCTAGAAGTTTGGTTGAGATGTTTAGCCCGGCCTTTTGCCATCCTGCAGAGGCCTCTGAGCCGTTCTGCCTTTTTCCTCTCTTCTCTCTCTCTTGGATCAGCTGTTCAGACCAGGTGTGGCTTGATGAGACTGGCTGCTCAGCGTGTTCGTGAGGAATTGCTTTGAGTATCTTTTATTTCTTTTTTATATATATTTATTAGTAGTGTATTAGTATTTTGTTATTTTATTAAACTGTGTTTATCTCAATCCAAGTTTCTCCCTTCCCTTTTGATTCTGTTCCCTGTTGGGAGGGTGAGGAAGGGGGTCAGTGAGTGGCTATTGTGGTTTAATTGCTAGCTCAGGTTAAACCACATTACTTTCTATCTCCTTTCATACACTCCCAATAGTACCCTTCCTGGACTGGTCTATGGGTAAGTCCCAGTACAGCAACAGTTGTCTAGAAGAGATCATATTTTAAGGTGCAGAAGCCAGAAAATTTGTTGTGAATGATGCTGAATGGAGGGGAAAATAATTTTCACAATTAAAACATTCCCTTTTGAACCAGACCATATCTAATCCTCTGCCACCTATGCCTGAGGATGTCACTTGAATCAGATTTCTTTCATAGATGTTTTCCTGTTATGTCCTATTATTTCTGTGTTTCTGACTGAAGAGCTGGGTCTGATATAAAGAGGTGCTGAAGACTCACGGTTTCAGCACACACTACTATAATAAGAAAAAAAATCTAAAAATTATGTCAGGTCCTCTGTGTCTTGTCATTAAGTCAGCTTGTACTTCTGACCATGGTGTCTATGCATCAAATTCTATTTTGTGGAAAAGGGTAAACCTCATGGTCCCACTTCAGACACTTATTGAGAGGATAAGCTAATGGCTGGAAAACATTCAGATATTATAACAAAAAGCACTACAAAAGTCTATAAGAAAATTATAGAAATGTAGGGTTTGAAAAGTGTGCCTCAAACAAGGCCATAAACTACATGGAATAATAACACTGAAGGAGAATTGTTGTTCATTAAGAAAATACATGCCTTCAGTACAATGATACAGCAAAATATCATGATTCTTATACACCACACCATGTTAGCTGCAGAATAAGCAAATAATTTTAGCATTTCCTAAGTTCTGCAAACCTGAAACTGAAATCTTAGTTGTGTTGTTTTACAATGACTGCATGTACATCAGTATTTGAAATTTTTATTATTTCTTCATTAAGTGACCATGATTGTATTGGGTACCTAGGTACAAATTCTAGTTGGAGGCAACTGGCTAGCACTACATCCCAGAGATCAATATTGGGTCCAGTTGTGTTTAACATCTTCATTAATGATCTGGATGATGAGGCAGAGTGTACCCTCAACAAGTTTAGAGATGGCACAAAACTGGGAAGAGTGGTGAACATATATACCCTTGCCACAAAGAAGTCTAATGGATGCATTAGGCAAAGTTCAGCTATCATGTCAAGGGAGGGATCCGTCCCTTCTCCCCAACACTAGAGAGGCTACACCTGGAGTGACATGTCCAGTTCTGGGCACCCCACTACAAGAGAGACATGGACACACTGGAGAGAGTCCAGGGAAAGGCCATAATGATGATTAAGGGACTGGAGCACCTCATATACGAGGAAAGGCTGAGAGAGCTGTAACTCTTTACCCTAGAGGAGAGGAGGCTCAGGGGGATCTTATCAATATATAGAAATACCTGAAGGAAGGTTGCAAAGAGGACAGAGACAGACTCTTTTCATTGGTGGCCAGTGACAGGACCAGAGGCAATAAACTGAAACACAGGAGGTTCTTCTGAACATCAGGAAACACTTTTATCCTGTGAGGGTAACTGAGCACTAGCACAGATTGTTCAGAGAGGTTGTGGAGTCTCCATCCTTGGAGATATTCAAAAGCTGTATAGACATAGTCCTGGACAACTGGATCCAGATGGCCTTGTTTGAGCAGGGTAGGTTGAACAATATGATCTCCAGAGGTCCCTTACAACCACAACCATTCTGTGATTCAGTGAGACCACACAGACAAAAATACAACAGAACCCACACAGAGGGATTTTTCCCAAAAGAAGACATTAAAAGGTAGGACAATACAACATAAAAAAGGTCGCTATGTAGAAATAAAAATTAAAAAGAAAAATAAAAAATCACACTCCCCAAATAAACAAACAAAACCAGGAAAAACAGGGAAAGAGTTGGAAAAGACAGAAAGAATAGCAATAAATAGTAGAGGGAGGTCATGGTAATATGGGAACAGAGGCTCCCATGTCAAACAGCCTAAGTTCTGTGGAGGAACACATAGATAGCACTAGGAACAAAAAGCTGTTCATGAAGGAAGGAAGAGCAAAATATTTCATAGCATGTGTATTAAGAAAAAAAAAACTCAACAGAGCAGTACTCAATCCAAAATGTTACTCTTCTGAAAGTAACATCACCACTCTGTTCCATTCAGTATTTTTGATACCAGCTGCAACCCCTGCTCTGACAGTAGCATAATTTCTTCTAATTCTCCATGCAGTCTCAGCAATGCCTTGTAGTGCCCTGACTTCTGTTATAAATCTCCTCTGATCTATTATGATGGAAAAAACCAAACCAAAACAAATCAACAACAACAACCAACCTACCAAACAGACAAAACCAAAACCAACAAGAAAGTTGTTTGCGTTCTTTGAGCTTATGGCATTTCATTTTAATGCAAAAATATTTTTCTTTTTCTGACAACTGAAAGCCATAAGTGAAACAACTACCCATTCTTTCAATAACTGCAGTTATTCCAGGGTGCACACATCCTGGTATCTGCTAAAACTCTTTTATTTCTATAAATCATCTGCCCTCCTACTTCTGCATCTGAGCATTCAAATGTTCTGATGCTGCAAGTGAATTTTAGTACAGTAACTGAAAAATGTTTATAGTTACCTAGAAAAAACATCCATAAACATGGTATAAATAGAACATAACTCATACAAAAGACTACACACAGAAAAGATTATATTACTAAGAAAGATGTCAATAAAACATCTATATTGTATACAAACTTCTCTATGGCTTAGCTAATGATTATGAAAAAAAAGGAAAACAGCTATAAAGATGAATCTTTATGGAGTATAGGTAACATTCTTCAAATTACCTATCATGTTTTTTGCAGCTTGAACAGACCAGATGCTTTTTGGAAATAATGCAGTATTAGTACAAGCAAGCAGAAGACTTTTGATAGAATGGATATCCCCTGATTTAGCTAAAAGGTATTATTTCTGAATAATCCTATGAAAATAAATATAACAGAAAATATCTTTACCTGATTTCACTAAAATTATTCTGTGACTTTCTCTTTTTCAAGTCAGTCATTTGTTTGTTATTTTTCTGTTAGTACTGGCTTAAACATTGTTGAAGTTTACTTGCAAATGTTAAGTCATTACAATGTGTAAACACAACAGTGCTATGAATGATGTCCCCAGTAACAGTAGTATGAAAGTTACCAGAGCTCTTTTCCTTGGTCTTTCCATTTCTTATTTTCTATTCAGCAACAACTGCACCAGTTGTTCTAACTCGTTGTTCAATTCCCATCTAACATTAATATGTTTCTCTGCATTCACAGCTGAATAAAATTTTTATACATTGGGTTTATTCAGATATTTGCTTTAGCTGCATGGTTCTAATTTTACTATCATATACCAATGGTCTTATACATATATCTGTCTCTGCAGGTTTGTCAGGAAGTTTAGTGCCATCCTATTACATGTAAATAAGAATCACAGATTAGAATCATAGAATCATTTTGGTTGGAAGTGACCCTCAAGATCATTGGGTCCAACCATAACCTAACTCTGGCACTTAACCATGTCCATAAGAACCTAATCTACACGTCTTTTAAACATCTCCAGGGATGGCGACTCCACCACTTCCCTGGACAGGCTATTCCACTGCTTCACAGCCCTTTCCATGAAGAAATTTTTCCTAATATCCAATCTAAACCTCCCCTGGAGCAACTTGAAGCTATTTCCTCTCATTTTATCACTTGCTACTTGGGAGAAGAGATGAACAGTCTCCATGCTACAATCTCCTCTCAGGTAATTGTAGAGAGGCAACCTCAGCCTCCTCTTTGCCAGGATAAATAGCCCCAGTTCCTTCAACTGCTTCTCAGAGACATGCTCTCAAGACCCTTCACCAGCTTTTTTTCCCTTCTCTGAACTCTCTGCAGCACTTCAATATCTTTCCTGCAGTGAGGGGCCCAAAACTGAACACAGGATTCAAGGTGAGGCCTCACCAGCACTGAGTACAGGGGAAAGATCACTTCCCTAGTCCTGCTGGCCACACTATTCTTGATGAATGCCAGGATGCTGTTGGCCTTTTTGGGCACCTGGGCACACTGTTGGCTCATATTCAGCCAGCTGTCAATCAACACCCCCAGATCCTTTTCCCCCAGGCAGCTTTCCAGCCACTCTTCCCCAAGCCTGTAGTGTTTAATCGGGATGTTGTGACCCAAGTGCATGACCAGGCACTTGGCCTTGTTAAACCTCATACAACTGGCCTCAGCCCAATGATCCAGCCTGTCCATATCCCTCTGTAGAGCCTTCCTATGCTCCAGCAGATCAATACTCCCATCCAGCTTGGTGTTATCTGCAAACTTACTGAGGATGTACCCAATCCCCTCATCCAGATCATTGATAAATAGATTAAACAGAACAGACCCATGGGGAACATTGCTTGTTACCAGCCACCAACTGGATTTTACTCCATTCACCACAACTCTTCAGGCCCGGCCACCCAGCCAGTTCTTTACCCAGTGATGTGTACACCCATCCAGGCCATAAGCTGCTACTTTGTCCAGGAGAATTCTGTAAGAAACAGTGTCAAAGGCTTTACTGAAGTCTAAGTACTCAACATCCACAGCCTTTCCTTCATCCATTCAGCAGGTGACCCTGTCATGGAAGGAGATCAGGTTGGTCAAGCAGGATCTGCCTTTCATAAGCCCATGCTGACTGGGCCTGATCGCTTGATTGTCTAGTATGAGCCATATGATAGTACTCAGAATGATCTGTTCCATGATCTTCCCTGGCACCGAGTGCATGTATATGCAATTGCAAATACTTGAACCTATAACCAAGAAATCTTTCCTCCCTTGATAACATATGTGGAAGAACACAGATTAAACGTATCAGTTTTGCATGTGGTAAATGGGATAGTGATATGTTAACAACAGCTAAACTGCTAAACAGCTTTAGATCGATTTCTCACACATGAAAAAGGCTATACTTATGCAGAGAACAGGATCAAATTAAGCATACTTTTTCAATCTACATAATACCAGGAATTACATTTGTAGACAAAAGCTAACAGTAAAGCATAATGCCGCTCAGAGAAAAAAAAAAAAAAGACAAAAATACAAAGAAATGCTACATTCCAATGAGTGTAACATTGTAGCTATATCACATTTGGATTCAGAGAGAGTTAGGGACATTTTGAGCTCCTTATTCATCGAAGTGTTTATATGCAGTTAACAGGATGCACACTGACTCTTTTCAGCTTTGACAGATTACGGAAAGTGCTAGTCTTGTGCTACCTCTTTATTTATCAAGAGATATATCTTAGGATAGGAGAAAAGAAGTGACATAAAGGACCTGTTCTTCCTTATGCTGTCCCTGATCTAGGTCAAACTTCCAGCGTGGAAATTCATGAGAAAATATTGTTTTTTTTCCTTGTTTGTTTGTTTGTGTGTTTTTCAATGAACCCCTCTCACATAGAGTGATCTTAACAGGGCACAAGCCAGATGAAGAAAAAATAAAACAAAACAAAAATAAAAAAGCAATACCCACATCCTCAATTCTTTTCTAACATATATTAAATGATCTGCAGCTACCAAGTCTAGTTGCAGTCAGCAGATCTGTAAGTCCCATTAGTAGTCTTTTATATTCCTTCTATGTTTTCACATATAAATTCTCCTGATAGGGATCAACCCTGTGCTTGTACTTTACCTTTATTTTGGAACACCTCCTTAGAAGAGCTTAGATAAGGGACTAGATGAGAATTGGTGTTCTGACTAAGAATACAAAACTGTGGAACAGTAGAAGTTGCAAAATATTATTTCTGTTCTTATTAGCACTGATGCAGGTATAATTTCTAGGTTTGCAAACCTAAGCAGTCTCTGGTATCTCTGGACAAACAATGTTTAGAGAAAAGCAAGTTGTTTAACAACAGAAAAGCGCTATGGCATTTAATATTTCATGCCCTACCAAAAATAGCAGTAATGATAAATCCCCTGTTGAAGGATACAAGATCAACCTGGGCTCTGGTTCCAAATACTTCAGGCAGTATTTCTATCTATTCTAGGTAATCTGGATAATAATTTAGTCTACTTCTGACAATAAGTCGAAGGAGGACTTCACTATACAGTTTCTGACTCAGTATCATAACTCAAAGACCAAACCACTACAGAAGAAATAAGACAAAATTTAAGACCTTTACCAAAAAGCAAATCAGAATAACAACATGCAAATCAAATATTTATAGATTCTGATTGCAGCACTTTCATGCAAGTTTTTTTAGGGCCATCACACACAAATCCAACACTTACCTTTGCATACAAAGTACTATGTGTATACAAACTGACTGAGACATTCCCTAGATGTAAGGGCTGAGAGACTGGTAGTAAATTCACCTACTTCACCTTCTGGTGAATTGTAGGTAGTCAAAAGTAGAAAGAGATAAACTTATCCTTAACTAGACTATTGGTTTGAGCAGCAAATATTATTGTCCCCAAATTTAGGGAAGTAAATGTTAAATCCTTTCAATTATTACCATCATTATTGAAGGCTTAATTTTATATTTCAAGACTCACATATTCTATGTGAGCAATGATATTAGCATGAATTCCAGAAATGCTAGATTGAAAGACAAAACTGTTTTTGAAAAATCTAAGAAATGAGAATTTGCACATATATCAAGTCTAAATCAAACTGGGATGTTGTTGAACTTAAATGAAACTATTTTTAAAAAAGTTTTTTGTCCAGTTACATGAAAATGGCATGCACATCTCTTGATCACAATATGACAGTAGTAATTGTGCACATGTAGTCTTCTTGTCAGTGTCAGGATACTTCTGGGCCTCACGGAATCTGACCCACTGCATAAACAAAAGGATTAAAGAGGAGGAAGAAGGACTGTTGCATGTTGAAAGCATAAACAAAAGGATTAAAGAGGAGGAAGAAAGACTGTTGCATGTTAAATTGCTTTTTTTTTTTTTTCCTTCAGTGCACAATCAGATTCTAACTGAGTAAGGTGATGTTCAGAATGTGGAAGCAGTCAGGATGCTCAGTAAGAGTTCTTTTCAATTGAGTGAATAACTATTACTAGATTTTTTTTTTCATCTCTATGCATAAAGCATTCTTCTGGGAGGTAGAAAGTATCAGCAAAAATTGATTTGTTATGTTTTAATTATAAGTATGTCAAAATGAAACAAGTACTATATATTGTAGAAGTGTGTTTCTCTTCTCCTACTAGAAGACAAATACAGGTTTTATACCTTTGGCTCCATTAAACTCCAGTATTCTGTCCCATTGAAAACTATTTCTTGGTCTGAACTTGTAGCCATCCCTCATCAGAGATTGTTTACTCACTTCATCATCAGAAGCTTTCAAGTTGCTTATATTTTGACAGGAACCTCAAGAAGCTAGTACACCATTGTGTGAGACTCCAAATGCAATCACATAGACTGCAAAGTAACGAGACAGTCAATGAATGACAAAGAAATATTGTAAAACTGATCTATGATAGAACTGGGAATAAAATCTAAATGTTTTTATTGCTTAGGCTGGTGCACTTTGGCAATACAATGACTTCCTCCTAATCTAAAGGGCTACAATTGCCTTCTTCCTTTCTGCTTGGAATGTCAGGAGATCTGACCTTTTCAAGGTAATGATGAATTTCTCCTCAGAAGGATGTCCTTAAGGCCATTACCATCCCTGCTGGCTTTCAGGAAACTGAAGCATCAAGAGATATTAAATGGTCTGCCCTTCGCCACTTATGTTAGACCATGACAGTATTAGGAAGAGTCCTATCAGTCCCATCAGACTGTCAGAACTGTGTTCTCTGTGTATGCTTCTCTTCAGTTTCCTCTGCACTTGTATTAATAGGATAAAGAATCCTAGAAAAGCTATGCTTGTGGTAGAAACATGTTAGTTATGTTTCTAAATCAAGGTTTGAAGATACCATCTCAGAATAAATAGAAATAAATAAAAATATTCATAAACTGTAAATAAGTATCACAAAGTCAGAAAACTTGGGAGAGTAGTGAATGTCGTAAAGAGCAAAGAATAATACACAGTGTTACTGATATATTTTAGACTAGAAGTAAAGGAAAACGAAAGGGGAGAAAAAGTCCAAGTCCTACTTTAAAACAATTATATCTTGCATAGATGGATGTTAAAAGACATGTACCAAGCAGCAGAAGGCAGTTTTAGTATTTTCGTAGTAGAGAAAACAATGCACCGGAGTAAAAATATGAGCACTTTTTGTTAACATTGAAGTTTACTCTAAAATTCCCAATCACAAAGCCAAATCTCTCATCTGTATGTTTTATTCTGAATTAAAGGAAAAAAACCCAACAACGGATGTTCATAAAATATAAGGATTATGCTTTAAAAAAAAAAAAAAAAGCCAGATAATTCACTGAAACTCTGCATTTGCTTTAAAACGATGTAGCTACTGCTGCATAGAGCATCTTATTTTTTTCATTCCTTTTTTTCCCTAAGAGTAGCATGTCTTAAACTTCCTCAGGTGAACAAATGTCTTTGCTACAAGAATAGTAATATCTTTCTCTGAGGAAGGGAGAAAAAGACAAAGACAAGCCATGCATTATATTTTGCATCAATGTCTGTGAGCAGAACTGTTTGTTTTCTAACCTCTATATTTACTTGTTTTACACACCTTTTTTTTTTTTTTTTTTTTTTTTCTGGAAAATTTAGCCTTATTATCAGCTCCTCTGTTCTGAAAACAAGACCAGAGACAGATCAGTCAAGAGACTTCTAGGAACTTTGGTATGAAATAGCACCCTAGATTAGAGTTCATGCTTTTAATATTTCAGTGGGATGCAAAAGAAACACAAAACTCCAGGCTGCATGAGAATGGCTGTTCTCACCTGGCAGGAAAAGCTTCAGAGTGCAGGAATATGCTTAACTCTAACCCCAGAGGCAAATTGCTTGAAGTCAATAAATGTTCCCATCCGTGTATGGATGACACAGTTGCCCCTCCTCATGCCTTGAAATCTAGTCTTTCTATATAGAGAGAAGAATCCTACTGATGTGTCACCAAAAGAATGTCTCATTTTCAAGACAATCTGTCCTTCACTGATTCCAGCTAAAAGATCAGCATCTACATTGTGTGCACGACTTTCATTATTAAGCTTTCTGAAAAAGAAACTCATTAATTGTCAAAAGACAATTTTTAGCCAAATAACATCATATTAAATTGCAATTCAAAACTATGTGACAGCTACAGGCAAGTCTCGTTTTAGAAAAGGATGTCATCAGAATAGGCAAAATATATAACTAAGGACCTGACTATGCAGGCACCTTACACTAAAATTTAGTCTGTCATTAATATGAGAAATCTTCATCATTTAATGTCCAGTTAGTGGTTTACATAAAATCACTTTATTGCCTTGGAGAACTGCCCAGTGAATAAGTACCTACATCATAAATATGCACACGTAAAAATCATTATCAGGACTAATTAGAGTAGCAACCTTGTTGGCAGACTCAACAGAAAAGGAAAGGAGATTTGCTTAGGCGACAGCACAACATCTGATGCCAAAATAAAAATGGGTGAACACTGGCACAGAGAACTGCCTACAAAATCAGAGGAGTTTCAAATGTATAAACAATAAATAAAGACATTAATCTGTTACATTTGGTTGTGCCTGAATAGAATGAAAGCTAACATACAGTGTGTTGCTTTCTTGCTGGCTTGTATGACTTAGTCAGAATAAGACAAGGGAAAATTCTTGCAAAGAATACAATAAGACACAGTTAAACCTATTCGTTAAGGTCAATGCATATTACTTTTGTGTATGACTTCATGTTTTTTTCTTTAAAATTATATACTTTCAGGAATAAGCAAAAATGAAAATGTTAATTTTGTGTTTTGTTAGATATTTTGATAAGAGATGTGAATTATTTTATTTTCGTTATTACCTGAAGCTTAGGAATTGTTACTTTGATATTATTCTGAAACTAGATGTAAAACTTTTTGGGGCTTTTTGTGCATATTTTTTACCACAATGCTATTTACAACTGCTTCTTATCCTTTGAAAAATACACTGATATTTAAAAGGAAATATTATAAATAAAATTAAATATATACCTTTCTAGAAACATGTTCCTCTTTCATGAGACATTTTTATGTAGGAGTCAGGAAGTGACCTAAAAGTTATAGGAAATGAATTTACCTTCAAGCTCTGATCATCATGATACGGCCTTTATGGCAAGAATAGTAATGTAAACCTCTGTACGACAATTCACACTTCAGTCATTTAATGCTTTCTCTTTTCATTCAAAAATGTCACAACATAGCATGAAATTAATTTTGTATAGAGCTTTCTGAAAGACCATTAAATTTTAGCCTCAGGACAGTAACATTAAAAACAAAATAAAAAAATGTGAACGCGACCACCACAACAAAAAAAAAACACTTAAACCTTAAACAAGGAAGACCCAAAACAGCCAACAGCCTTTCATAGCTTATCTGCAAACTGGATATCAGCTAAGAAGCTTGTGTACAATCCGTTGTTAGGTATTTCTTTGTAATACATTCTCATCCCCAAGAAAGCTAGTTTTCAACAGTTCCAAGTTCTGGATTTTTTTAATTACACTACTGTGCAGTATAACATGAAATTATAAGGTATAATGAAGGACTATGAGCACATTTTTTTAGGAGGTAGCAAATAATTTTTAATATATATTTTGTCATAAATGGTATATGCAGAATCAGTAATTAAGAGATGCAGATGACATAACAGAACCCTGAAAAACAAAATATCATTGTATAATATTTTAACATACTGTGGCTCTTGATTAGTTTTTGCTTTTAATTAAAAACAAAAACAAGAAAAAAAAAAAGAGAAAATTTCTTCATATGTAAGTCTCAGGACAGTTAAGGCTGAGCAGAAAGTACAGTGCACATAAAGGGTACTGAATTTTTCAAAAATTGGCGTAACTTAAAAGTGTAAAATTTAACACTAAACTGTGAAAGTTGTAAGATGTTGTATGGGAAATAACTCACTGTTACTGGGTTTGTTACAGGAAAATGAATGTGAGTAGGAAAAAGCTGATAACATAAAATTCCTCTCATAGGTATGATACAGTAGCTTGTATATTGTAAAGGCTCTTCAGTCTAACAGCAACTACACATGGCAAGTTATAGAGACAATCACCTCTGTTCCATCTCTATCAACTCCTTTTATGAATTTGGGCCAATCGCTACAACAGAAATAATAATTACAGAATTAGTATATTTCACCTTCAGTTTTCAAATTGTTTATGCAAAGCTTACAGTTTTCTTGCATTTCTTCTGGAAAATTAATCATTTCACTTCTCAGCTGGCAATCATTTTTCCACTGAAATTCATGCACTGCTGGCTAATTTTGAGTGGAAACACATATGACACTGATTTTTTTTGTGTGTGGTTTTTTTTTTTTTGGTTTGTTTGTTTGTTTTCCCCTAATTGGGCAAGTGTAGGTTTTAGCCAATTAAACTTTTGTTATCAGTCACACATATCTACAAATTCCTAATTGCCTTCCACAAAATATTGGCAGAAACATAATGGGAAATAATGCCTCAGTTGTTATTAAAGAACATGAAATAACATCAGTAAATACTAAAAAAAAAAAAAAAAAAAAATTCATTAGCTTCTCCAAGAACTGTAAGAAGTGCCATGCTAAAATTTCTATCATGTTATTGGAAAGCAATTGGATGTTAACAATAATAGCAATTAAAAAAATTTACAATTACTATATACTTTCTACAAAGTTTATTAAAATACATAATATTTTAGAAGAAAGTTTTGGTTGGTGTTTTTGTTTTGTTTTATTTTGTTTAACTGGAAGAACAATTCTAACATTTGCAGTAAATCTGACAAATTTGAAACGTCACCATCTCCAGTGAACTGTCAAAATATTTTCCCCAGAACCCAGGAATGTTTCAAGAAAAATATTTTACTCCACATTGAGAACCTATACAAAGGGATGAAAACAGTGCCTGCAGAGAGCAGTAGTTAACTTTTCACTGTGTCAAGAAACATACAGTTAGGAAAAGCTGGCTAAAAGAAAAGAAAAAAAGAAAATCAAACCCAAACATTCTAGCCTATGGAGCTGAGGTCATTGCAAAGCTAGGATCCTGCTGTGGATCACAAGAAAGGCAAAAAGAAACCCAAAATAAGACAACTGTTGTGTTTATTAGAGACATGGTGCTGTTCCCAAAATGGCATTCTTTCTGGGTCAGACTATCAGAAAGTCAGGTTTTCAGAAGAAAGCAATATTCATTGTTGATCTAACTTTCACATCACACAGGCAAGTTACAATTATGCTATTTAGAACAGTATGCTATATTTCAAAGGCATTTTGGATTCAAATCCCTATTTCTCACTTTAAGTCTTTGCAGATAAAAAATACATGAATCGGTCTTGTTAAAATATCCAGGATATCAAAACCAACATTCTTAGATTGCAGTCATATTCTGAAGTTTCTGTTCTTTTAGAATCAGTTTATTTTTTTTTATTTCTAGTTGTAAATTAGAAATGTCTCTTCAGATTCTGAGATAACAACAACTGAGAGATGTGAGAACATTGTGTTTTATTAAAAGATGACAGGTATTGCTACAGAGTTGTCCTTGTAATTTAATCTCTGTCATACGACAGAGATATTACCTTTAGGTTATGTTCCTATGACTTTGCTTCTGATATGCTGAGAACACTCAAACAAGTGAATAGCCATATCAAGATCTACTTTGTTTCATTGCTTGGTTTTCTGTGTATCTCTAATGTGGTATGTTTTAAAATAAAACCCTTTACTTTTCATGGAAGACTTCAAAAAGGAATCTTGAACACACTGTGGTGGAAAGCAGAATTAAACAGTACTTCCTTTTAATTTATGGAGCATATTTTAATGATTTCAAAATTTATTGATCTCAGTCTTATTTGTGAACTCTGAAATACACATTTAGCTTTATTTTTGAGCTAGAAATAAGCCTTTAACATTCTTTATCCCTGGACACGGCTTCACAAAATCATCTGCAACTAACTCTTAAAAAAGGGTATTTCATTATCTATTTACCTTGAGTATGAGCAGCTCTATTCCATGGATTAGTTCATTTCTGAAGAACAACTATCCAGTCTCTGCTTCAAAACTTCTTTTGGATTTGCATTTTCCTATGGAAAGGAAGAGCAAAGAGGGATAGAGGGAAAATGCATTACAACAGATGTATTTGTTAAAACATGAGAGGGTGAAATTTTGATACATTAACCAGGTTTAGGGAATGTTTTCCTCTAAATCATACAGTGAATTAAAAAAAAAAAAAAAAAATCAAAGCATTTCTAGTCTAAGCAGGTGTGCAAAAATCATTCCATCTCTCTCCAGCAATGCATAAGCAAATAAGTAACCAGGCAACACAATCTTATTTCTTTTGTGTGAGTGAATGAACCATTCAGGACAATGACACAGTGTTTCTAATTTTAGTAGCTATTACTTTTTTCATGTGAAAATCTAGAGTATTCTAAATCTAAATCGCAATCTAGAGCTTCTGCATGGCAAAAGAACTTAGAAAATTAGTTTCATTATAGTACTACAGTTGTGACATTTTCTGCAGCAATAATTATCTGGTTTCTGTTCCCAGGGCCCCAAGTTACCATTCAGCCACATAGGATAGCTGCAGGCACATACAATTGGTTAGAGCTGTTAATATGGCTAACTATTTTTTACACCAATGCATTCTACAGAAAACAGGGTATACAGTGTGGCTTTTTTTTTTCTCTCTCAAGCATGAAAGAGGAAGCAAGTGTATGTGAGAGTGACCATGATTTTTTTTCTTAATTCTTATTACATTTTTGAATCATAGAATGTCTTAAATTGGAATGGACCCACAAGGATCATCGAGTCCAACTCCTGTCCCTGCATAGGACAACTCAACAGTTCGTACCATGTGTCTGAGGGTATTGTTAAATTGCTTCTTGAATATTTTCAGGCTTCAGACTATGACTACCACCTGGGGAGCCTGTTCCACCTGTGCTCCACCACCCTCTGAGTGAAGAACCTTTCCTAATGTCCAACCTAAACCTCCCCTGGCACATCTTCCTGCCATTCCCTCAGGTTCTATCATTGGTCTCCTGAGAGAAGAGATCAGCACCTGCCCCTCCTCCTCCCCTTGTGGGGAAGCTGTAGACCATGATGAGGTCACCACACAGTCTCCTCTTTTCCAGGCTGGACAAACCAAGTGACTTCAGCTGCTCCTCATATGGCTTTCTCTCCAAAACCTTCACCAACTTCATGGCCCTCTTCTGGACACTCTTCAGCAGCTTTATATCCTTTTTATACTGCGGCACCTAGAACTGCACACAGTGCTCCAGGTGAGGCTGCACCAATGCAGAGCAGAGTGGGACAATCACCTCCCTTGCCTGGCTGGCAATGCTGTGCTTGATGCACCCCAGGACACGGTTGACCCTCTTGTCTGCCAGGCCACACTGTTGGCTCATGTTCAAGTTGTCGTTGACCAGAAACCCTACATCCCTCTCTGCAGAGCTGCTCTCCAGTATCTCATTCCCCAGTCTGTATGTACAACCAAGGTTGCCATGTCCCAGGTGCAAAATCTGGCACTTGCCTTTGTTAAACTTCATATGGTTGGTGATTGCCCCGTTCTTCAATTGTCCAGGTCCATCTGCAGGGCCTCTCTGTGTTCATTGTGTCATTGGCAAACTTACTTAGTATCCCATCAAGTCCTGCATCCAAGTAATTTATGAAGACATTAAAGAGTACTGGCCCTAAGACGGATCTCTGCTGAACCCAGTTAGTGACAGTTTTTTCTTACACTTCTCTTACCTGTTTACTGAAAGAACGGGGGAAAAAAAAATATACTGAGTTAAGGTGATTATGTATGCAGCAGTAACTAATCTCAAGTTTAAAAACTGAACCAAACCAGAATACAACAAAAAACTGAATATAAGTACACACTATACTGTGCATTGAGATGCACTCACATCTTGAGGTGAAAAAACTGACAGCTTTTTAACAACCAAGATGACATACTGTTGACTAAAGTAAACTTTTTAGGTGAGTGACAAGATGGCAGTTAAAATAAAATTTTTGAATAAGCTACACTTTTTTTAATCAAAGAAAACATGGATAGCTGCATATTCATTTTTTCTTAGACTGTTCAGAGGACATTTGCCAACATATTTCAAGGTGTTTCTCTAATCTTTTCAAGTCATCTAGATACATACGCACACACCAAATTTTCTGCTATGTATCATTTTGGCAGTTTACAGAAAAAATGTGTAGTAATCCTGAAAGAACAATGCACAAACTTTCTATTTCATGATATGTTAAACAAAATGATGTACATGAAGTAAGTTGGTAATATAAATGAACATACATACACATATGATCAATGAAATTTCATGTAGAAAAATGCTTCATTGCTACATATATAATTAAACTTCCCTATTAGTATCAGCAGATTTTGGGATGGAGTAGGAAGCTGTATGATCTGCATGTCAGGTTTAAATGAGTAAATAAAACCCCATAGGAAATAAACATAGGTTATGCAAAAGGTGATTAATAATGAGTCATTCTTGTTCCAGGAAAAAAAATATTAGACTATGCATCAAAAACCAAGGGGATAGTGAGGCACTTAACAGCCAATGGCAGCAGGGGTGTATATCTCTGATTGTGCCACTAGAGATGCTGACCAAAACTTTTATTGGTGTTATGACATTTGTATCACCTCTCTGAATGAGCACTTTCTTCTATCTAATGAAGAGTGAAGGCACACTAAATCTGTAGTATAATTTAGCTTAAAAAGACAACCAACAAGAAGAAACAATTGCACTGGCAATTGATCTCCTACAAACTCATTAGTCTTCTAGTAACTCAGAAAACTGTTTCTTAAACCAACCAAACTTTTTTTTTTTTTTTTAATTTTCCTGTTCTTTATAAATACAGTTTCTTATTTTCTATTGTTTATGTCAGTATAACATCTAGAAGGCCTTTAGTTTATTGACTGTCTGAAACCAAGTTCTCCCACTAATCACATATCATTCTTATTTGATTTCAGCTTTGAGGTTCAATTCCGAAGACAATGAATGACCAAAAGAAATAACAATGGTTTCTCCCTCGACAGAAGCACAACTTTGCTTAAGGAGTGTTATCAAGTCAAGAGATCTTGAATATTTATCTCAGTCTACTTTAGCAGACTGAGCCATTAGTTACAAAAAGCTGTAATGCTATTTCAACAACTGAGATGAAATAGGGAGGCAGCACCTATATAGGTTGTCAATTTGGTTTCATAATTCCAAAGACAACTTATTCCAGAAAGAAATATAGCACTTTATCTAGGGGGAAAACAAAACAAAACAAAACAACAACAACAGAAAAACAATGACCATCAACAAAGCATAATTGACAGAAGGTGTCATTAGAGTATCTTTTCCATAATGACTTAAAAATATTCAATGATTTGGTTGCCGAGGAGACATTTTCAAACTGATAATACTAGCATGCCAATTTATTTTTTAACTTGAATTTTTAGCAAATACATAATAGTAATATTATAGTTAAATAAAAGTTAAAGAAATTAGGACACAGGTATACACTACCAGTTGTCGCTTGTCGCTAACCTTTGCCTGGATTTGTATAGCATAGTGTGTTAGGTTACTATCTGTAGCAGACAGGGTATTGATATTAAAGTGGTATTAGTGATCATGTGCAATGAGAGAAAGATGATATTTGAACATTGGTTACACTATTTAAAAGGATGAAAGGGTATTTCACCTCTCCCACAGGCAAAACTTGGTTTAATTTAGTCGAAGGCAATTTTTTTTCATTGGGGCATAATTTTTCAAAAGTCATCAAATCCCTGTTTGTGGAAACAGTACCTTTTTCACTAGGACAGCAAGAATTTTTCATTCTGTCCTGTTGTAGCTATTTGGGGTTTTTTTGTTTGTTTGTTTTTGTATTACAAAATTACTCAATTTAAACTATTGATATATGCAATTTTAGTATGATCTCTTCATTTAATTTTTTTGTTACTTACAGGTCTGCTCCACAAAAGTCCAATACTGTAGATCTTAATAATCATCTGATTATTTTTGTTTTCTGAGAATATTTACTAGTGACATAGAAGAATACTTACAGCTATCTGCTGAATTGGTGACTATCTTCTCTATCCAGCGTACATAGTCGCTCATATTCTATTTGAAAAAGTCATTGGTTCCTGTATTTAAGCTACCTGGAAAGGCTCTGTCAGTGTTCAGCTTTTTTTTGTTCCCAAACTATGAGTGCACTCTCAGGTATTTAAAGTCCCTTGAGACACATGTTCTAGATTTCAGAGAAAAAAATACAAGACTGAAATAAAACTGATACTAGCAAGTTATTAATATATTGAATAATGCAGAACATTTGCCCTGTAACCCAAAGGGAAAACATTTACACTGTTATTGGCACCTTTTCTTCCCTCGTTCTTCCTCTTTCAAACTAGAAATATCTGGGCACATCAGAGCTACTGCACATTGCTCAAAATAAGAAGAAAACAAAAATGTGTAACAATTGGAAGTTGATACCCACAAAACCCGCAGTTATCAGATAGTTGTTGGAGGATAAATAAGCCTATTGGAAAATCATATTTTCATGTATTGTCCTGCTTTGACTTTTGGGTTGCTAGGCTTTTCACCATTCTCAGTAAGATATCTGGTTAGCAGTATGTCACCTCCATTTTTGTCCGAATCTGACAACAGTAGACTCAAAGAGTTACCAACCCAGAAGAGCTGTGTAGTTCTTGTGTGTACAGTGCTGTTTAACAAGTACACTTTTATACAGTACACCACATAAAAATCATATATAATACATTGGAGAAAATGATTACAAGGTAAGTTGCGATATTTTCAGTGTTTGTCTTCCTTTCCAAAGCAACTGTTTCTGGATGAATGACACCTTGTGTTTCGTATCTGCATGATCTGCTCAGCTCAGCTGAAATACCTGTTTGATATTCTAAACCAAACAGTTTAACTGCCTGACATATATGTACATTTTCTAGAAAAGGAAGATTTTCCTCTTACACATAGTGTTGTCAAATCATTGCTTAAACTTTACACAGTATGTTAATAAGGGAAATGCAAGGCCACAAAGAGTAAAAATATTGCAGAAGTACTGAGTCATAAACAAAGGCCAAGAAAGAGAAAATTCTGTGCCAACAAAATTACTTTTCTATTCTACCACATTGTTTGACTATTGTTCACTGAATTTCTGGAAATAAAGCCCATATTTTTAAAGTTTTGTTGAGTTTGTTTTATTTTGCTTAGTTCACTTTCAAAATCTTTGCCTCTTTGTCTCCACTTACTAAGAAATCTTTATTCTCTTGCGAAAGATTCACTCTAATCACAAGACAAAAGAAAGAAAAAAAATACAGAGCAACAAATACAAATTCAAAGAAGTATTTCACAGACATTTTTTTTCTTTATGTGAAAGTCAATGTAAAAAATAATCTAATAAGAAATGAAGAGGAAAATTATCAAAGAAGAGTGACAGAACATGAAAAAAATAAACAAAGAAATTTTTTTTTTTTTTGGTAATGAAAGAAAAATGAGTGGAAATCTGCCTTGGATAAAACTTGCAGAAATTCAGAAGATATATATTATGAACACAGGAAGAAAATAATCTAACCACTTACACAGCATTGAGGAATTATTCAAGCCCTTTCAGTCAGGCATTCGTTTATCTAATCAGAGATACAGTTTTACTGCAAATTCAAACAACAAAGTAAAATTTCCTTTGGAATTCACAGTCCTAAACATTGTGCTGATGCTGCTCGACAGTTATCTTCATGACGCACTGGCACAGGTTAAGGGACTCACAATGAAATTCCATGTCCATCTCAGGAAGGCCTCCCTGTCTCTCTTCCTTCAATCAAAATATCCGGAGGTGTCCAAGGACCTTTCAATCCTTGATACTCTTTTATTGAAATATAACCTGGAACAGTGGAACTAATTTAAGTAGAGAAGATTCAACTCTGCTGAATAAGGTAAAAAAAAAGTTCAGAAAACAAACCTCGAGACTCTCTCATTTGAGCACAATGCAATGTAGCTGCATGTCTACTGTAACTGCTGAACAAGCAAATGCTGTCCTTCACAGGAATGCACAAGTTAAATAACACTAGGCAGGAAGAACAGCAACAACAACAAAAACAACAAACAACCAGGAGAAGTAAAAATTGCTGAAACTGAAAAGTAATTACTGGAAGGAAAAGGGAAGAACATTATCTGGTAGAAGAAACCCTGTTATTATTTTTAAGTGTATGTGAAATCTCCAAAAATTAGATACCTAATGTATGTATCTTAAAACATTTTATAAGGATAATTTAAAGATGTGGTTTCTAATTAAAACTGTGATATTTTCGTAGAATCATAGAATCATAGCATAGTTTGAGTTGCAAGGGACTTTCAAAGATCATCTAGTCCAACCCCCCTGCAATGGGCAGGGACATCTTCAACTAGATCAGGTTGCTCAGAGCCCTGTCCAGCCTGGCCTTGAATGTTTCCAGGGATGGGGCATCTACCACCTCTCTGGGCAACTGTTCCAGTATTTACCATCCTCATTGTAAAAATTTTCCTCCTCACCTCTAGCCCTCCTTTAGTTTAAAACCATTATGCCTTGTCCTGTTGTTAACAGGCCCTGCTCAAAAGTCTGTACCCGTCTTTCTTATAGGCCCCTTTTAAGTACTTAAAGGCTGCAATAAGGTCTCCCTGGAGCCTTCTCCAGGCTGAACAACCCCAGCTCTCTCAGCCTTTCCTCCTAGGAGAGGTGTTCCAGCCCTCAGATCTTTTTTGTGGCCACCCTCTGGACCCTCTCCAACAGGTCCATGTCTTTTCTGTACTGAGGGCTCCAGATCTGGATGCAGTACTCCAGGTGGGGGCTCACCAGAGTGGAGTAGAGAGGCAGAATCACCTCCTTCAACTTGCTGGCCACAGTCCTTTTGATGCAGCCCAAGATATAATTGGCCTTCTGGACTGCAAGTGTGTATTGGCAGCGCATGTCCAGCTTTTCATCCACAAGTACCCTAAAGTCCTTCTCTGCAGGGTTGCTCTCGATCCCTTCATTCCTCAACCTGTATTGATATTGGGGGTTGCCATGACCCAGGTGCAGGACCTTTCATTTGGTCTTGTTGAACCTCATGAGATTTGCATGGGCCCACTTCCTTATCTTGTCCAGATCTCTCTGGATGGCATCCCATCATTCAGCTATGTCAAACACATCACTGAGCTTCATGTCATCTGCACACTTGTTGAGGGTGCACTCTTTTCCACTGTCTAGGTCACAGATGATGTTAAACAGTACTGGTCTCAGTACAGACCCCTGAGGGACACCACTTGTCACCGGAGTCTCTCCAGAAATTGTGCCAATGACCACTAGTTTCTGAGTGCAACCATCCAGCTGGTTCCTCATCCACCAAACAGTCCACCCATCAAATCCATAACTCTCCAGTATAGAGAGAAGGATGTTGTGGGGGATCATGTCAAAGTCTTTACAGAACTCCAGATAGATACCATCCTTTGCCCTTCCTTTGTCCATTGATGTAGTTACTCCATTGTAGAAGGCCATTATAGTGGTCAGGGAGGACTTGCCCTTGGTGAAGCTATGCTGGCTGTCTCAAATCACCTCCTTATCCTTCATGTGCCCTAGCATAGCTTCTAGTAGGATCTGCTCTATGATCCTCCCAGGCACAGAGGTGAGGCTGCAAGGTCAGTAGTTTCTAGAGGTCCTCCTTACTACCCTTTGAAAAATGGGTGTGATTTTTCCCTTTTTCCAGCCACCAGGGACTTCATCTGACTTCCATGACTTCTCAAATATCATGGAGAATGGGAATGATGTCAAGTACAACTGAGGTTTTTAACAAACCCAAAATTCTTTTCTTGTTTGTAGATGTAGAACTCACACTGAAGTATCAGTAGGAAAGATATATGATAGATTCTTCATCAATAAGTTTATTTTTGTGTAAAGTGGAATATAATAAAATAAATGTATTACTGTTCTCTAGATCAGTGACATTTCAAACAATTCAAAAGCTTAGCAGCCCTGGGGGAGAGAGCTTTAGCTGCTTCTCAGCCTTTTTTCCAGATATGTTTGAGATTCCTTATGAACTTTTGACTCAAATTGCATCAGCACAATATTTGATCATTCCCAGTCATTTGACTAACTTAATTGTCAGTGTTTCCATTTACAGGAGATACTTTTTTTCCAGATATGTTTGAGATTCCTTATGAACTTTTGACTCAAATTGCATCAGCACAATATTTGATCACTCCCAGTCATTTGACTAACTTAATTGTCAGCGTTTCCATTTACAGGAGATACTTAAGTACACTTCAAGATCATAGTTTTCTGTAGTAGATCATTATTTAGGGTACGTTGTTCAGTGACATGTTAAGAGTCTGACAAACATGAAAACTAAGTCTTTCATAGCCTTGCAACTGAGAAAACTTTCAGAAGAGATAGAGTCTGTCACCTTCCTTGTCTAGGTTAGACATATCCTGCAAGAAAGTCTCACTGTAACTAGTGCCAATCTAGCTACACTTTCTTCAAATTGACTTAAACTTTCAGTAATTCTACTGTATATAACCAAGTGAAAAAATGGTAAAATCGTTTAATACTGTCTTTCCAATAGCAGCTTCAGGTGGCACTGTTTTTAAAGCACTGTTGCCTTCTAAAATAACAACTTTCTGTTTTTAACGATAATGCATAGTGATTTTTTTTGCAATAGTAGTATGAATTGTGCTGATGAGTTACAGCTTTAAACTCCAGCATAGCATAAAGGTGAACTGGAAACTGCTATCAGTCAAGCAAAATGTATAATAGCACCTCCTGCTTTGAATCTATGTGAACTGTGATATCCATGGTGCAATATAAAGATTAACATCAAAGTACTCAAAGTATGATTCATAATAATAAATGAAAATTTGTTGTTGAGGGTAAAATATGTTAATTTGTGGCATGGCCTCAGACATGACCTGTCTCCTGACACATACCTTCCCATGCAACTGTTTGGCTTAGGCACTTCCTTCTAAATTATAAGTTAGTGCATTGTTTTCTGGAAGAACTGTGCAGAGATCAAATACAATACCTTTCTCTGTTCACAGCAAAAAGAAAAACCTTTGTAATTAAGAATAGAACATTTGTCATTTTATGTATAAACTGTAGCTTGGAAAAAAATGCACACCAAAAATAACATCGAAAACACAAAAAAAGCACATTTTAAGTAATTAGATAAAGTAACTTGTTGCTAGACAAGATGACATGGCAACTGTGATTAGTCATGGAAAGGAAGTCTGAAAATAAAGCTGTTTTCCAACATTATTTCATAGAAGAAAAAATAACAAGGTAAAAATGCAATAGAATCATAGAATCATTTTGTTTGGTAAAGACCCTCAAGATCGTTGAGTCCAACAGTTAGCCTAACACCAGTACTAAACCATGTCACTAAAAGCCTCTTCTACATGTATTTTGAACACCTCCAGGGATGGTGATTCAACCACTTCCCTGGGCAGCCTGTCCCAATGCCTGACAACCCTTTCTGTGAATACATTTTTCCCCAATATCTGATCTAAACCTCCCCTGGTGCAACTTGAGGCCATTTCCTCTTGTCCTATTGCTTGTTACTTGGGAGAAGAGACCAAGACCCTCCATGCTACAACCTGCTTTTAGGTAGCCATAGGGAATGACAATTTTTCCGCTGAACCTTCTTTTCTCCAGGCTAAACAACTACAGTTCCCTCAGCTGCTCATCATCAGACTTGTACTCCAGATCCCTGACCAGCTTCATTGACCTTCTCTGAACTCTCTCCAGCACCTCAAGGTCTTTTTTGTAGTGAGGGGCCCAATGTCATTATCTAACCTGTTTAGTCTTCAAGCCCCAATAGAAATCAGATTTTACATCACACAATATACTCCACACATGAAAAGAAAAGAAAAATAAAGAAAAAGGACCAGTCCACAAACACACAATATGAAAATAAGACTAACTTATACAAATCTCAATGGTTCTGACAATCTAGGCAGTATTTAGTCTCTGAAACACAATTAAAATGCAAGTTGAATTTGAAAAGGCAATCAAATTAGAATGATGGGAATTAATTAAGTACTGGAAATGAGAATCCAGAATTTTCTCATGATAAGCCAGGCAAGACTTTACTTAATCAAATGTCACAGTGACATTGGTAATATTGATCTGGTTGTCCAACCACCTTTCTGAAAGTTAAAGAAGAAAAGTTAAAGGATCAAACTAGTTGCAAATGTTATGAGAGGGAGTTACCTGAACTCATGCATGTCAGATTCTAATAATTATTAAGTATTCTAGTGACATTTTATTCCAATTTCTTTCTCAGAAGTGTTATCAGTCCTCATCCCCTTCTCAAAGATATTAAATATTTTTATCAGTAAGTTAGTTTTCTGCCTCCAGCATGAAGAAATTAACTTCCTTCCCCTTTATAAATGCTTCCCTGTCTCTGAAATACTGCTGCCTCCATTGTCCATCAATCATAGAATCATAGAATCATTTTGGTCAGAAGAGATCCTCAGGATCATCAAGTCCAACCATAACCTAACCTAACTCTAGCACTAAACCATGTCCCTAAGAACCTTGTCTAAATGCCTTTTAAACACCTCCAGGGATGATGACTCCACACTTCCCTGGGCAGCCTGCTCAAATGCCTGACCACCCTTTCTGTGAAGAATTTTTTCCTAATATCTAATCTAAACCTCCCCTAGTGTAACTTGAGGCCTCATGATTTCCTTCTTATTACTTCTTTTACTTTCCCATTTCTCTTAAATCACACACCCTTCCTCATCTCACCCAGTGAAAGAAAAAAATCTCACACCTTTTGTATCCTTTTTTATCTTACCTTTAAGTTCTCACAGTTCTGAAAAAAAAAGACCAAAACAAAACAAACAACTTCCTCTTGGGTCACCTCATAGATATTTTCAATTCTGCCTTGTCACATTTCTGTCCCATCTGATTAGGCTGCTCTTGGTTTCAGGCCACGTTCCCCTCTTAACAGCCCAGAAAGTTCAGTTCTCAGTAGTCTGACTCCTTTCCCCACACTTCAAGAACTGAAGTTGAAAACAATTTCAAACTGCAGTTGTTTTTCCTACTATTATAGTGATGACTTTCTATGCACAATATCTCAGGATGTTTTTGTCTTCAAGGTAATTTAATTAAATTAATGACATTTTTATTATGAAATTTATGAAACTATTAGAACTTCTATGGAACATCTTCAGACAATTCCCACCCTTTTACCTGTTCTGTCTAGGATCTTTCATATGTCTCCGGTGATGACTGTCAATGTACAATGCACACATTTGGAATATTTTTCTCTGAAATTATCTATGAGTACACTTGCAACTCTGCCAGTATTACTGCTTTGACAGTACCTTTGCTGACATACTAATGTTTTTCTCTTTTTAGACAGATCCACTCACAACATTTAATGAAAAAAAAAAAAAAAAGGAAAGAAAATGTTTCATTTAGTTTTTAGTCCTCTTATATTCAGAGTTACTGTGCAGAGACGAAAAAATTTTCAACGGATTTTTGACATTAATCTAAGGCAAAGTCAAAGAGAAAACTGTGTTAGGCAGCAGTAAATGTAAAACAGTGGGGTCTTTCACCAATGACACAATGCAGGAGGAGACCAGTACTTAGTGAATCTCTGTAAACTGTTGTGGAGGAGTTGGTTCACAATTCCATTGAATAATCAAATGTTTTTTAATTCAGTTGACATGAAATGTTTTAGCAGAAAACAATGTAACAACCACCCACTGAAGCAGTAGTGGTTTCTAAAAATGTAAACTATTGTTATTGAAAATATAATTCAAAACTCTTAATGAATCTGAACAAATCAGGCATGTTGCTCTACTCTTATGATAAAGTTTTTAATGATACTTATTACATTTTAAAATACATTTAAAAAACCCCACATCAAACAAACCTCCTTTCATCTTTAGACAAACATAACTACTTTTTTTTTTTTTAACTCATCAGGTTCTAACAGACCATATAGTTAAAAGAAACTAGAAATCAGAGACCTAAAAGGAGCCAATATATTTCATGTAAGGAAACAAAAGCTATTTGGTTTGTGTTTTTTTCAGCTGTCATTTTTATTTTGATCAGAAATTAGGTTAAGATGTACATAACAGGCCTAATTCTTTCTCTTTTCATCATGCCTTTCCCCTTAAATGAATAATAAATGCAATTCACTTAAAAAAAAAGGCAACATTTGCTTTATAAATTGCTATAAAGGAACAAAATCTTTAATCTTTCCATAATATAGAATAGAATAGAATAGAATAGAATAGAATAGAATAGAATAGAATAGAATAGAATAGAATAGAATAGAATAGAATAGAATAGAATAGAATAGAATAGAATAGAATAGAATAGAATAGAATAGAATAGAATAGAATAGAATATTATTATAGGGATGAAACATGCTCAAGTACACTATTTACATGACAGTGTTTGTATAGCGAATTAGCGCACAAGAGCACAGTCTTTACAGAATATTAATTTATTAAGATTTATAAAGTTAAGGATTTGTGTGTATGATCAAGATGTCAGTACACCCACGAATAAAAGGCTACTGTCTTCTGCCAAGGATAGGGAAGAAGAGATGAAAAATAATTTACCACTGTTTTCTCTTACAGATTAAAACTAAACAAACAAAACAACAACAAAAACCAACAGCAACAATAACAAACACACACACAAAAAACAGGTCTCTGCTTGATTTTAAGGTAGCCTGGAAGAGCTTCAGCCCATCAGAACATTCTTATGCCGAAATTTGTTAATAAGAATGGTGAAAAGCAAGACATGCAGGAAGGGTTTAGATGTAATAATTCATAAATAAAATTTTAGTTAAGACAACTGGTTAAAAATACTATCCATACTCTTTATGTACAGAAGCCATAAAAACAACTCTCCATTTGTTGCTCTCAGTTTTTTTATTCTATGAAGTACCCTACACTGCTGGAAGGCCTGGGATCTTGTAAGAGAGACACCAAACTTTATTATTATTATATTTTTTTTTTAATTGAGACTTCCTTTGCCATCTTTCATAGGGCATTCTACAACAATAAGAAAAGTCCAGTAAAAAAATCAACAGACTACATGGATCATAATTTTGGTTCAAATCACATTGCATATTTTCAGAATTCTTGGCTGCAATGACAAATGACCCTTGGATATATAACAGAAGTGATTCAAGGTAAAGGCCTCAGGAGAAACCTGCATGTTACTTTTTGCAAATATATATTATGAATTATATAGATTTTTATATTTATATTATAAACATTAGGAAGTTAGCTTTCTCAGGTTAATGATGCTGAATTATTATTGCCACTATGAAGAGTGTTGTGCTCTGTTTCTTTGTTTTATATAAATTGCATAATGCTATTAATTCTAATACACATGAAGATTTATAAAAATAAATAGAATTTAAATGCATAATCTGGAAAAATTTTCTTTCATACTAGAATAGCAGATTTATTGTATCAACGAAAAAGAAAAATGTTTCCTCTTTTTCTACTTTATGATAAACATGATATATAACCTGATTGTTTTACAAAATACCCTCCAACTTTTGTTTGTATATACGTATCTGAAATGTTTGAAACACAGTGGTCCTTACCCTCATAAAACCCTTTTGTTATACAAGACAGTCATTCAAATAGTTTGTAATTGAAAGATCTGCTAATAATAAAATAAAAATCTTAAATTTTGTTTCCATATCAAGAGACTGTCGTAGCTTGCAAAACAAAGCCTTCAAAAGCTAAATATAGCCATGTCAACACTATCTACATTCAGTTAAACTTACGTGCTGGCAAACCACGGGACAATTTTTAAGTGACACAATCAAACTTTCTGCAGAAACTCTGCTTCTTTCTATGGATAGATACTACACTGAACAGAGAGGATGAGTTAAGTTTGAATCATGTCCTTCATTCAGTCCTACTATAAACCGAGTGTCTGCAGTACTTCCTCTGCAACAGAAACTAAAAAGGAGCCATTTCTTAAAGACAGCATTCATGTGTCATCTTCTTGTCTTATTCCCTCTGCATCCTACAGCTTCTTTGACAAATAAAGACACTTGTGCTTAGCTGAATTAAGGATGCAATTGGATTTGCTTTGAATTCTGGGTTTCTAACTGTGCAGCTTAAACAGTCTCTTGTATTAGCATGCCAAATAATACATAAAGTGGGCTATCAAGATGTTAGTGTTCTGCAGGAGACAAATGTATTCTGGTAACAAGAAAAAAAAGTCAAACTGATTAATAAGACACAGTTTAGTCATGCATGGTTCAAACAACACCCTGGAGACCCATTAGCATCTGTCCTGCTACCTTTTCTCTGAAAGAGACTGGGGATATCTGTTTACTTAGTAGCCACTCGTAGCCTGGCAATGACAGCATGTTGCTGCTACTGAGAGGATGGATCAGTGGCTGGTAGAGTCCTGCTAGACATGGGATGTATCTCTGAATTTCTGTGGTGTCCTGACACTTCCTCCCCTTGCACCTCTTCCCTGTTGCACAAAGAAGAGGCATCCAGGCTGCTGCTAATGATGAGGAAAGGGAAGATCGCAAGTGCTCATGCTGGATGAGTAGCTCCAAAAATGAAAATAACTGCAACAGTTGCACAAATCCAGCCCCTGCAATTGCCAGGTTTGGACTGTAACAGTGTGCAATGATGTAGAGCTTGGATGCCTGAGATATTAGCACACACTAAAGCACACAGGTACAAATCTTAGGTTGTTTAAAGCTTGCTTTTCAACTTAGAGTGTAATTTAGTACTAAATAACTACATTAAATTGGGAGATTAAAGTACTTCCTCATGTCTGGGTTAGGTGTTGCAAAGCTCTGCAAAATTCAAAGAAAAATCCATGTCATCCACACACATCAAATCTTGACTTTTATTTTCATGTTTCCTTTCTTTCTAGTTCATTTTCTAGTGTAAATGTCTTTTGTAATCTTTCATTAAAGTAATTTCGGAAGATCCCCTCTTTCCTACCTCACACCTCCAGCTGTATAGAATTTGAACATGTCTGCCAGCAGACATTTTTTACATTCAGCTTTTTGACTTATCTACATTTTGAAAATTCATAGAAGAGCCATTTTTACTTAAGTAGGTTTTTGTTGTTTGTTTGTTTGTTTGTTTGTTTTTAATCAAGGATGTCTGTATATCAATATTTATTTTTATTTTCAGTTTTTTCATGAAGACGGTGTGAGAAATATTTGTCATTTAATCTGACCTACAACAAATATTTCATACAATACTATACAGAGGGAGTATTTGTTTCTTTTCTTTTTTTTTTTCATATGTTTGTAATAAAATGAAAGGCAAATGTGTTAGGATGGTAATAACTTGTTATGTTACAGTCTGTTCAGTTTAGACATAGTCAGGGGATCAAGTCACTTCAGTCAGAAGATGGAACAGACCTTCAGAGAAAGGGAATAACCACTGAGCCAGCTGATACAAATGTAACCAGTGTTCTGCCTTACCATATATTTTCAATGTAAAGTATGCTACTAGTCTGTCCTAAATTTATAATTTTTTGGAGGTGGGAAGGAATGAGGGAAATTGCAACATACAGCAAATCTACAATAAAAGTACTTTAAAAATAAAATTGTTGTCTGTATTATGTTGTTCACATACCATCATTACTTGGTTGTTCACTGTGAAAATAACTTCACCATACAATAGTTGAACAGTTTTTCCTACGCAATTTCAAAGCTGTATGCAGATAGGGATCATCTTAGTTTAAAAATTTAACTAGGAATGACATGGCTGATTTTTCAGATTAAACGTCCATGCATAAATGTTACACTAAATGTGTGGGATAGGTAAAGTTTTCCTGTGTGTTTAACAGAAATCTGAACGATAAAATATTATCCTGCCTCAGATAATAGATGTTTATATTGCAGGATTTTATAGAATATTCTCTAGTGAACCGTGCATCTACATATTGTTTCTTTAATATAAAGAAGACTCATGCTCAGTAACCTACAAAATATATCTTACAATAATTGCAAATCTACAGAGTGCCATTAGTACTAAATAAATAGACCTCAAACACTGACATTATTATCCTCAAGTGACCTCTCAAATCAAGAAGTGGAATTTGATTTGTTTTTCCCTGCTGTATTAATAAAATTATGTAAAAGTGCTAAGCAGTTCCAGTTATCTTTACCTACTACATAGGCTAGTGCATAAGCTTTTGCAATAAGCATAGTTCAAAACAGATGTGAAGCAAAAAATTACAGTTGAAATTAGACTTCAGAATTCTTTCTACCTTATAATATATTCTGTCTAGAAGGAACTTGTTTTAGGCTGATTGAATGCCCCATTACCAATTCACACTGCAGATATATTTTGCGACTGAGTCTGCAGAAGTGTTGTGTGCCGTTGAATGCAAAGCAGTTTTACAGGCTTTAAGAAATTTAAATTAGAACATCACATATGTATATATAAAGTTTAATTTCAGATTTAAAAACTATGTTTATTTCCATATTCACCTAGATTTCCTGCTGTCACTCCCCCCCAAAAAAAAAGACAAGAAAAAAAAATAAGATCTTGAGTATCTTCTAGTAAAAATAAATTATTAATATAATGTTTACAAATGCAAAAACTGCATACCACTTCCGGATGTTTGTCCAGTTTTGGACAGACTGGTCCTCATCAGTTCAAGGAAATTCACTGAAAAAATCAGACCCATCACCCATTTGTGATATCCTCAAATATTGCAAAACTTTCACAGATCCATTGATGACTGTGGCCTGGAAGAATGCTTAGAGGATGTAAATAAAATGTAAGACACACTGCTGTTTTTCTTGGGGAATCAATGCCTAACACAAAGAAAAACACTGTAGTCTCCCAGCTCTGACCCAAGCATGAGATGTTCAACGATTCAAATACTTAGCTGTTAGTCACTGTTTTGCAAAACATACTAAAGTCTTTTCACATTATAGATGCTAGTCAGGCAACCCTTAGGAAAAAAAAAAAGTCTTGTTGACATACCGTAGTGCTGGTAGTAAGTCTAATTTAGATAGTACCTAGGCAATCATGAACACCCAACAGTTATGTGCAATGTAGGCCAACAAAAGTGTACTGTACACTCCATAAATGAGGCAAACTTTGATTATCCCAAAATGTGTCAATTGAAATTATTAATAGTTACTTTTTAGAGGATTTGGGGAAAAGAAAAGATTTTGGAAAAACAAAAAAATCAGGCTAGTACTAAAAAACCCCTTCTGGAAATGTATCATCAAAGTTGATTTAAAATATTGGTATTCTGATAGTCTGTATTTTATTTTTTTTGTAAAATTTGAAGATAATTTGAGTAAAAAGTATTTTAAACAATACTTTATAACATTCCTACACTTAAGGTTTCTTAATGTTAAGAAAAAAGCTTAAATCCTTTTTCCTTGGTATGTTTAAACACATACAAATTCATTCTATTGTAGATATTTTTCCATGTTTTTGTTGAATGCTGTGTGATTTCTTACTCTATGGGAGCTGTAGAATAACTATCAGTGTATTGTATGAAGAAAATAAAAATCACTCTGAATGAAAGTGCACAGATGCTACTATAGGTCTATATGATTATTTTGTGCAATATATAATTAACCTGCTTTTTTTTTTTTTTTTTTTTTTTTTTTTTTCCAAATCCATGTAACTAATAGGCAGTGGTAAGTGTCTTTAGTAAATGAAATGAGACTCATTCTTCTATGACTACTTTATATTTCTGAAGCTGGCAATAGAAAATTAACTGTTTTCCAAACTTGTTTTTTATGTGATATGAAGATTTCGGTTATGTTGATTTTCTGAGGAAAACATTTAGATTAAAAACATAAAGGTGCAATAAACTAGGCCTTCGAAAGCAATTGATTTGGAAAAAGGGAATCAGGTGTACAGAACCAGAGATCATAGTGTTCATTTGTATTAGACTGAAAATAATTCTGCAGAGAAATCTAGAATACTTCAGTGTACGTGGGGAGAGGGGAGAAAGGCAAGAGGAGGATAACACAATAGCTATTACCCCTCTCAGTTTCTTTTATTTTATGTAATGCCAGTTGCCTTCCACCCTTTCACTTACATATGTAATATATGTGCATATGCACTGCAACACAAGAGGAGGAGAGAATATAATTCTAAAGATCAAATAAAAATATTTCTCACAAGGGTGTACTCTTCAGTGTTGGTATACAACATATTTCTAAATTTGTCTAAGTATCACTTAAGATACATCATGTAGCAATTCTAAAACACAGAAAAGAGAATGTCACTACCATCTATGTCAGGCTAGACGACACTACAACTAACTTCCATACTTTCTGAAAGTGTGTAATATAACATGAGATAACAGAATGTTTAGGTTTCTTTCTCTAGAACCAACTCCTACTTAAAGAGTTGAAGAAAGGTCAATGAAAATATCAGTATGTTGATAAACTGAGAGGGTGTTTTGTAGTTTTGCGTGCTACTTCTATGGTCTTTTATCCTCCCCTTTATTTGTTGGAAAACAGCTACTTGTACAGAGTATTTAATTGAAAAAGTTAATGCTTATATTAATATGTAAGGCAATTTTGTTAGGAAGAAAAATCTATTTAAATATTTGTTATGTAAAAAATTGAATAGAAATAAAATAACAACAAAAAAAAAGAAACTAAATTGGCAAATACCTTCCACATATAGAAATTAATGTATTTTAACAATGCTTTCACATTCCAGGTTTCCTTTGGGTTGAGTTAATATTATCTATACAAGATTAGCCAAGCAAAATTCAAACTTTACACTTGACTAGTGAGTCCTTTTCATGCTTTAACCTGAGTTAGTAATACAACCATGATAGCCACTCACTCAACCCTTCCCCTCTCCCCTCCCCCCGCCCCCCAGTGGAGGAGAGAATCAAAAGGGAAGTGAGAAACTTGAATTGAGATAAACACAGTTTTACAAAATAACAAACACTAATACACTACTAGTAAATACATATATGAAATAGAAATAAAAGATACCGAAGGCAGTTACTCACAAACACACTGAGCACCTGATCCCAAAGAGGAAAATGGCAGAAAGGCTCAGAGGCCTCTGCAAAATGGCAAAAGCTGAACTAAACATCCCACATCAAAAACTCCCCTGGCTCTAACAAAAGAGTGACAAAAAAAAAAAAAAAAAACACATGTAAGAGAAAGCACCTGAGAGAGAGAGATACCAGAAGAGCCAACCAGAAGGTCCCAACTCTCCTTAAATACAAAGCATGATGCTAGTGGCCTGGAACACTCTTTTTGATCAGTCTGGATGTCAGTCAAGCTCTGCCCCATCCATGCCCCCCTTCTTCGATGCCTCACACCTGTGGGCAGAGTGCTCAGAGTGTCCTTGGCTCTCAGACCAGAGCAATTAAAAACATTAGCTCGGTTCTGGGGTGTTATGTGCTTGTTCTCAAACTAAGTCCAAATAATGAGTGCGCTAGCTATGAAAAAGAAAGATTTCTAACTGCATGAAGAAAACTAAGCCATTTTCAGTCAAACCAGCACACTCTTAAAACAACTCAAGATTTCTGTATGAAATCCAAATTATCATGTTTCCAAATTCTTTCTTTCTTTCTTCCTTTCTTTCTTCCTTTCTTTCTTCCTTTCTTTCTTCCTTTCTTTCTTCCTTTCTTTCTTTCTTCCTTTCTTTCTTTCTTCCTTTCTTCCTTTCTTCCTTCCTTTCTTTCTTTTCTTTCTTTCTTTCTTTCTTTCTTTCTTTCTTTCTTTCTTTCTTTCTTTCTTTCTTTCTTTCTCTCAGTAGTTTGTCAAATGTCTCATTCCGTTATATTTCATCATTAAGAAAAAAAGATGATATATATGATCTAGGTAATAACATTTATTACAGAGCAATAGATAAGAAAAACCTTGAGCTTTCCAAGAAAACATACAACTCCAGGAGCTGCTATCTAGGAAAACCATCAAATTTTCAATTAAATCACAGGAATTCACAACATTCTACTCTATTCAGAACTATGAAAAGGGCTCTCATAGGAGACAGCCATTTACTCAGCCCAATTTATCACTTAAGAAATCATTCCTAATCCAATCCACGCTCAAATTATTTCTTGATGATTCACATCATGCTTTCACCAACTTAGGGGCTGGCAGAAAGCCCTTTCCAGAAGCTGAGTACTTTTCATCATCTCCCATCCTGTTCTCACATTATCATCCTTTACAATGTGAAGGATGAAAATGTCAGCCTGGATAAGGCAGAGGAGAGAGATACAGTTTCTCACAGAAAGATAATGTAGGCAGTTTCCCATGCACTGCTCCAAAGAGAAGCAATACAGATAATGTCTTCAAGGGAGACACCAGAAGTTTAATGGAGCCATAGTCTCTCCAAGGACATATAGATCATTATCTGATATTCTAGATTTCATTACATGTCCCCCAGGATGCATGTACATGGTGGTGGCAGAAGTTCAATGACAAATTAAGAAAACCAACAAATATACAAAATATGACCTTCACTGTCTTACTTTGCCTTTTATCCTAAGAGGAACTCATACTTTGTCTTCTCTATGCATAATATTACTACATTTAAGGACCTTTTTCATACAGATATATAAGAAACTCAAAGGATATTGACATAATCTTCATTGTCCAGGTGAGAAATGGAGGCAGATTTGTTGCTAAAAGAGTAAAAGAGCAGAACATCCTGAAAAATATAACTCAAGTTTTCTGATTTCCTTTTTTCACAACTGATGTATACATTACTATAGGCAACAAATCATCTCACTTTACCCTTTTGTCTAAGTTCTTCCTGAAAACTGATGTGTTTTTTTAAAAATAGTCTCCCAAATGACAAGGTTTAGTTGCAGGCCACAGTGTTGCAGAAACATATATTGAGAAGTTCAATATATATTTTAGTTCGGGTTAGAAGGGACCTTCAAAGGTCATCTAGTCCAACCCCCCCTGCAATGAGCAGGGACATCTTCAACTAGGTCAGGTTGCTCAGAGCCCTGTCCAGCCTGGCCTTGAATGTTTCCAGGGATGGGGCATCTACCACCTCTCTGGAAAACCTGTTCTAGTGTTTCACCACCCTCATTGTAAGAACTTCCTCTTCATGTCTAGCTTGAATCTCCCCTCCTTTAGTTTAAAATCATTATGCCTTGTCCTGTTGTTAACAGGCCCCGCTCAAATGTCTGTCCCTTCTCTCTTAATAGGCCCCTCAAAGGCTGCAATGAGGTTTTCTTGGAGCCTTCTCCAGGCTGAACAACCCCTGAAGGGAAGTTATAGCCAGGTGGGGATTGGTCTCTTCTCCCAGGCAGTTAGCAATAGGACAAGGGGGCATGGGCTTAAACTCTGCCAGGGGAAATTTGGGCTGGATATTAGAAAGAAATTCTTTACAGAGAGAGTGGTCAGGCATTGGAATGGCCTGCCCAGGGAGGTGGTGGACTCGCCGTCCCTGGAGGTTTTTAAACTGAGATTGGACATGGCACTTAGTGCCATGATCTAATAAACGGACTAGAGTTGGACCAAGGGTTGGACTCGATGATCTCTGAGGTCTTTTCCAACCCAGTCGATTCTGTGATTCTGTGATTCTGTGTAATTCTCTCAGCCTTTCCTCCTAGGAGAGGTGTTCCAGCCCTCAGATCTTTTTTGTGGCCATCCTCTGGACCCTCTCCAACAGGTCCATGTCTTTTCTGTACTGAGGGCTCCAGATCTGGATGCAGTACTCCAGATGGGGGGTCACCAGAGTGGAGTAGAGAGGCAGAATCACCTCCCTCAACCTGCTGGCCACGGTCCTTTTGATGTAGCCCAAGATATAATTGGCCTTCTGGACTGCAAGTGTGTATTGGCAGTGCATGTCCAGCTTTTCATTCACAAGTACCCCAAGTCCTTCTCCACAGGGTTGCTCTCGATCCCTTCATCCCTCAGCCTGCATTGATATTGGGGGTTGCCCTTCTGCATTTTATGCTCTCAGCATGACCTGGAAGCTAGCACCTCTGCTATCCATTTGACAAGGCAGTTAGTCGAAGTGCTCGAAACATGTGTGTAAACTATTTAAACTAATGTGGCTGATTTTACCTGGAATTAATTGTGAAGTCCTCATGGGAACTGTGCTTCTGAAAAATGTATTATCACATGCCTGCTTGATGTTACTGGAAGTATTAGGGCATTTTTTTGCCTAGTGAGGCTGCATACAGTCTCAGTCTACATTACACACAGAAGTTGATGGAGATTTAAGTGTGACTTTCTAAATGCATTATTACCTAATTGTCCAAATATAATATTAATTAGAAGAGTTAGTGACTGCTATTCAAGATTTCTATTTTTGATGGACAATATGCGTTTTCTTAAGTCATATTTTTACATTCTGATCTGTCAAAGGGATTCAGCAAACAGAGAGTGAGACAGCTAACTTGTTTCTCTTCATCCTCTTTGCAGGGTTAGCAAAACTCTTCTGCAAGAAGCCTGGTCACCTTGAAGATGTTTCTACAGCACAAACTTAATTAAATGGAAGAAATAGTAATTTTGTATTTTAGAAAGCAGATTCAATTGTCTCATATAATTTTCATATTTTCTACTAAGAATTTCAAGGCCTGTTTGTCCTGCTAGAACTGCCTGATTTATCTTCTTTGTGAATCAGGAAGAAATAGCATTTCCTTCTCAAAAGTACTCTATATGATTTATAAATTCAGAAAACAGTAGCCTAGGATAGTCTGTGATCTGGGCCAAAAGTGATATTGATGGATTTCCCATGACATTTTATACACAAATTACTCAGGTTGATGAATAACTCACTTTCCCAGAGATTATGTAGTTTTCCATTATGTCCTGCTTGGCCTTCGAAGTCAAACCACAGATGAACCTATTCAGGAACATAGGAAACTATTATAAAGATCTACACATGCAACTGTTTCTTAGCTATCCTATAGCATCACTTAGTGAAGAAAGATTTGTCTTGTTCCAACTACAGTTTTTTAAATTGACAACGAAAAAGAAAGTACTATCCAAAAATTAACATACAACACAAGCCAAATCTAAATGTGCAAATTTAACTTTTGCATTTAATTTTGTACTCAAACCCATTTTCCCTCACTTTACAATAATACTTAAGTGTGACTAATCTGGTTGCACGTAGTATGTATTCCCTACCATCAGTCTGAGATTCTTCCCTCAAAAGTGAATTCATGGTCATACTAATTATCTATAATAAATTATAGTATTCTGTTGATTGTTACTGAGTCAGGTAGAGTGGTTGTTGTGAGGAACTACGGTGTCTATGACATTTTAAAGTTACATGGAGCACACCTCAACACTGGTAGACATTTCTTTTGTGTAAGTGTAATTCCAGCATATTTAACATTACTTAAAGCAGAACAAAACCAAATGCTTTCTTCTCCATGGCTACCAAGTTGTATTGTGTTAATAATTTATGTTCTCAGTTGTATTAAAGACTCACCCTTACTGTGTTGGAAGGACATTATGAAGCTCTAGCTACTTCCAATCAGTTAAATTGAAAAGTATTTTGTGAGATGTATTGCTGTTATAATAGACACAGGGACTTCTGGGATTGAACCTACATGAATACTTAGAATGAAAAAAAAAGCATTAAAAGAAGTATTACAAAAGTTCAATATATCACAAAGCAGAGAAATGTAAGTCATCCCACTTACACTAGTCTTCTCTTATTTTTAATGACATCTGGATTATTTGTCTGTGGGGCAGGTTATACTGTACTAGGGATGCAAGTAACTGTTGGTATTTCTCTCATAATTTTGTATTATTATATAAAATGTCTATTGAAGGCCAATAAAACAATGATATTGAAAAAAAGTCTATCTACAGTCTTATTTCTCTCTCATTTTTCTTCTGTTGTCACCTTTCACATCACTGTGTTTCCCATTTATGTTTTTTCTCTTTCCTGCTTTGTTCTCATTTCCTGTTTGTTGGCTCCTAACATACTTTGATCAACTGTGCAGTCATGAAACTTCAAAATATTTGTAAAGACCAGCTGAAAAGAAAGCAGATGTTCAAAACCTCACTCATAAACAGACAAATTAAGACAGTGTTCAAGATTGTTTCTCTATAATATTTTCCTTTGAGGCATTTTCTATGGTTTGCAAATACCAGATCAATTATGAGGGTGAAGTATCAAATACTCTTATGCAAGCATCCACTAAAGACGTAGTATATTCATCCAGACAAAATTCATCAAAATGTTTTCTTTGATGAAAACCCTGGAGAAACATCTTAAAGATATCAAATGTGCAACAAAACAACACAGAACACACAAACATGTAAAAAGATTGTGGGGAAATGCTAATTATGAGAAGTTACAGAATGCTTGTTTCAGTACTCTAGCCAAACTCCAATTTCAGGTTTATGCCAGCTGAATCCATTGGTCACACAAATGAAAAACACGACAAATAGAATTTGTTTAGAACTACAGTTTAAAAGTTTAAAAGAAAGTGTAAACAGATTTTTTTCCCTACCACTTTCAAACTGAACACTGACTTAGCTGACTATTATTGATAATAAGACTCAGCCTTTGATAGTGGAATATGATGGATGCTTCAGAAGATGAAACGCAGCTCTTCAGCTCAATGTAAATGAACAACTGATACACAAAACACCTGGGATTTTTTACTTTCTTCCTTGCGATGTAACTATTGATATTTAGATCATGCAACATTATTGCCTTATTGAAATAAACCACAACAGCTCAAACTCCTACTGGCCATGCACATTAGAGACAGAACTTCTAAAAAAATACATTCTTCCTCATTTTTGACAAAAAATTGAACAACCCAAGTTATTTTATTGTAAGGGGCTATCTTACACCTGTGCAACCACCCAGTCCACCTTAGCTCTTCCTAAAGTAAATAGTACCTTTTTGTTTGGAAGGACACTTGTTACATAAGTATAAAAAGATATCTAGCTGAACTGATAATTATAAGTTTATTGTAGTACTACAAGGCTATCTCTATAACTTGGCTGAAACTGAATTTATATATCCCTGGACTGGGTTTTTTTAAACAACATTACTATTTCTTAACACTCAAAGTAGCTAAGAAGATACCATACACTATTTTTTTAATTTATTTTCTTGACATCATATTCACCTTCTCTCTCAATACACATTAACTCCACTTCAGCATATTTTTTCTGTGTCCTCTGTTTGAAGGAGGGAAATAAATATGGCTCCAAATTCCTCAAATTATTCCACCAAGTGATTTTACTTAGAAAGAAAGGAAACCATTGGGAATCTTTACAAGCACAGTTACAAATAGTAGTCCTCATATATCACAAACAATCAAAGACAACACAGCAAAGGAAATTCTGAATAAGAACTAGCCAAGACTACAGCTTAATTTTTACAAATTTTCTCTTTACACTCTCCCCCATAAGAGTGCTACCTTACAGATCTGGTTATTTTTGTCCCAGTACCACCCCAAATTTTGTGCAGCCACAGCTCCATGGTTAATTCACATCAGCACACTAATCTACTTTGCCATGGGGACTTAAAAGAGTTGAACTGACATGACCAATCTGGTCATGGGAACACATGGCTGTGGTGCACAAGCAGACACTGTAATTGAAGCAAATGGTTGTGCCATTATGCCTTAAATGCATAATTAAATAATACCTGACCTACGGCAAAAGGCTATGTGTTAGTTATCTTATATCTCACAGCAATCTCCACTGAACAACAAGCTCACTCACCCTGTGAAAGCATTATTAATTGCTACACATTACACACATTAATAAATAAAACTTACAGAAAAATAGATCAATAGGACAGGTTTAGTGAGGACAACCCAGATCCATGAATCACCAGAAATTAGAAAGAATTGGAGAAGGAGGAGGAAAGATGAAATTGTTTCAGTGGACTATTTCAACAACATTGGGTTCTTCGAAAAATTAGGAAAAAAACCTAAGCAAGTAGCTAAAAATCAGTCTTTTATGGATTGGGACAGAGGAGCTTGCATACCTACTTTCCCTCTGTTGTTTATTATCCAATATCTGGATTATGGCCTCAAGGGAACAACATAGACTAGAATTTATTAATACTTCCTCTTATGTTTTTATTAAGTAATCAGGTAGATTACAAAAATGATGGAAGCAGACACAGTGGTCCTTTTTGCCTTAAGATAACTTAACCCTTTTGTCTTTGAACTCCCACAGGAAATTTTTCTGTTGACTTCAATGGAAATAGAAGTAAGCCACAAAACCATGATGGTACTCTGATTTTAATACCTTAACACACCAAACACTAACATGGGAGGACAACCTCTCCCTCCCCTGCAACTCCTTTTTCTTTTAAAGCAAAAACACATGCAGGAAATAATATATTATTTTTATCTCAGCAGTAAACTAAAGTCAATCAAATGGTTTAACAGTGCTGTAATCAGCTTAAATTAAAATAAAATCTTAATATACCCATGGAGGTAATGCCCCCAAATCAAGTAAGAATATATTTTGTTTATCAAATGATATGAAAAAATATTCAATCAGGATATGAACAATTAGTTTGAACCAAGAAATGTGCCCATAAGCTATTGCCAAGGTATATCTACACCTACTCCAGCTGGAGCTACCTCTGTATCACAGCTGACTGCAACAATTTAATAGTCACAACAGAAACAATAACAAGTGCAGCTATATAGTAGGAGAGCTATAGAATGGAAGATAGGCATTTTCTATTCTAAAACCTATTAAGTTAACCACTTCCCCTTTATATGTAAATGTAACGTTCTTAGCGTAGGTAGACACAAAAAAGGTTTATGAGCTACTTTATTTTACTTAATGGCGTAAGTTCTCTCATGAGCAAAGTTCCTTAAGTTTTGCACAGTTCCTGGAGAGAGCTCTAGAAATACTTAAGTTGAACAGAGAGATAGAGTAGGTAAAAGCAAAACTGTAAGTATAAAGCTGTATCAGCTTGTCTGATGGAGATTTTCTCTGAGGCTTAAGCAACTCTATCACAAATTTGGAAGCCTCTCCTGTAACAGTTCTTTCAAAGAACTGTGGAAGGCTGTTTTCTAGCAAAACACAGTCGTGGGAAGAAGCAGCTGATATTTCTGTACTCAGTAGTCAGGATCCTCAAGCACACATCTTCTAATTTTCTGTTAAAATAAAGCAATTCAAATCTCCATTCCCCAAAATTGTCCTCCTTAGTAGGAAATTTAGCTTGTCCAAAATGAAATAACTTTCTATATTTGTTTATAAATAGATATAGAAAAAACATAATTTCCTTGAGCAAGAGGAAGAAAAACAAAGAATTAGTAAATGTCTATATATGTAGGCATATGTATCTAGTACACTGTATCCCAGTGGTTAACATCCACTCAAAATAAAAGTGTGTTTTTCCTAGACAAAGCCAAATCTAAGATTTTCTTTTTCAATTATTAAACAAATTATTAAACAAATCACAGGAGATCATTAAAAAAATAACAGAAAAAACACTGGTAGCCATACTAGCTTCTCATCTAGATCTGTTTTAAAAGAAAAATGTGCAACTCGCTGCCAGACCGGGTTTCTTAAGTGTTGTACTTGTCTGAAGTGCCTCAGTTCTTCCTAAGACTTTTATTCTGCTCTCTTTACTTTCATTCTGCTTAGTAAACATTGAGCGTTCAGGAGTCTGATTTTTCTTCATTGTGTTCTGAGCCTTCACTGTACTGCAATCTTTTCTTGCAGTCAGAACATCTGAACTGACATGAACGTTGCCAGTTAATTCTTCAAAGGAAATTTAATTTCAAATAGAAAAAAATATTTACTTTTCAGGATGAGTTTTATTCTGATATTCTTCTGCAGTATCAAAACTATGTGCTGAGAAAATTAAAAAATACACTTGGTTTTTATTTCTTTACCTCAATAAATGTTCATGCAGTGTGCTTTCCTCAAACAATGTTCCTACATATTTAAAATCTAATATGAAAATAGGTCGAGAGGGGATATGCTTCTCCTTTCCTCTGTTGAATACATTCAGCAATTCTATAATACCCCTCTGTTATTTATTTTACTTTAAGACAAAACTAGTATTTTATAATACAGTACATTTTACAAGTGTTCTTAATGTTGTAGGAGTGACTTGTGTTCCTAAAGTATCTAAGGTGACCACGGTGAAGAAAATTATTAGAATTTTCTGAAGTTCTGCCTATTCTGCTAATTTCTGACTGCTTGTTTTATCTACCTATATTTAACCTATATACGCCTGTCACAAACACAATTAAATGAACTGAAAAAACAGGGGATAGTCTCTGCTTGTTACAAGATCATAAACAATGCTACCGTCCAAGTAATTTTCCTTTATTTTTAAGAATGTTTGTTACTTTTTTGAATTACTTGTGTCTAGAATGGCATGGTAATGCCAAGATTTGTATTGCTGAAGTGTATAAGAATGTACTCCTGATAAAGGAACCAAAAGTCACTGTGAAACTCATTAAGCTATCCTCTTTGTACAGATAATTCTAATTTTACATGGCTTATACAAAATAAACTCTGTGCATTGTAGTTTTAACTCACTACTGCTCACTACTGCTGGGAATGACCTTAATTCTGTGCAGTAAGTGGGTAGTAAAACCATCTGAAATTCATGCACATTAAACCTCTTGGCTACAGCACACAATGATTTACTCTTTAAGCTATTAAGACTGGCAGATAACTCCCCAAACTACATCAGGAAAAGGGTTATAATATAGTACAATAATAACTATTAATACATACATAAAAACTCTGAGTCTTTTCCATTGCACTGTACTTCAAGTAGTCTTCATAGCTGAAATTTTTCATTTTGCTTTTGAAATGTTTATTTACTTATTTTACAATAACTGATAGTCATTAATCAGAAACTGGCCAATAATGTCATATCAGAGCAAGACTTCTTTCTTTGCATCCAGCAATCCCTCAAGTATCATACTTCTAAAGATTTATGATTCATTATACTTACATGTTTCCTATAATAAGATGTTTTACCATCATAAATGAAGTAATATGCACATTTTTACATTTTAGGCAGAGAGATGTGATAGAGTTCTCAATTATGCCACAAATATGCCATGCTTTTCTGCTTTACAAACAAACACAGTCACTTCTTATCTGTGCTACAAAATAGTGACCGTGAGGGGTTTTTTTTAATGACAATATTGTATCTGGATTGGTCTTTCGATATAAAAACAAGAAGAAACACAGTATAGTGAACTGCTAGTGTGAAGTTTCCTCTAGAGGTAATAACATTGTTTTTCTAGTTTTGGGCTCAAAGTAATATCTATCAAAAATGCTCATTAAAAAGCATAATCTGTTTTGTAACAACTTTAATTCTACTGCTACAATCTGTAAGCAACTTTTACAAAGTTATCACCCCTGTAAATGTTACCCAAATCCAAACTTTGCCAAAAAATGTTTTCAAGTTTAACTGTAAGTTATAGAAACTCTCTTAAAACACACTGCTTTTAGATATAAGACCACATGAATGACTTGACAACATGCATTATGTGTCCAATTAAAACGATTAATGTAATTATTTAAATTATTCTAAATTCTAAATTAATATTATTCTAAAACAAAGAACATTGAGCTAGTAATGTTACTCAAAAAAAGGAAAAATAAAAAAAGAAGAAGGAAATATTGTATTACGTTAAATTGAGTAATCTGAGATACCCTCCACATTCAATGAGATAGAGTGAACTTTTACAGTTGGAAGTTTAAAATACCTTAATATGATAACATTTTCTATAAAAGAAAAAGTATTTTCCAAAAGAAGGCTTTAGTTGTAGTCTAAATTTAATCTTTCTGTTTTCATTCATGTTATCTGACTTTAAAAGCAGGAAAAAAAAAAATCAAATAAATAATGTTTGTGTTCTGTTATCAAAATCAAAATAACACATGACAGTATGTGAATTTTTCATTGGTATTCATGTAGATAAATTCAATATTCAATGCACTGTAATGTGCCATCTTCAAATAAATGCTCATACAGGTCTCAGAGCATACTGTCTTCCTTCAGTCCACTTGAATAATTCTTCATAATTTTGATTTATGATGTACATTTTTGACCAAAAAAAAAAAAACAACCAGTTTTATAATAATATTATCCCTGGATAACATAACAAGAATCTCAGATAAAATGCAGAGGCATGTCTATAAAACTCCCTGTTCCCTATGTCACAGAAAAAAATATTCTAGAAATATTTTAGGGCCCAGTTGACTTTTTTTTTTTTTTTCCTCTAAATGACCTGGCTTACACAGATTGCTAACTGCTGTAAAGAGGCTTATATAACACTAATGTCATGTATGAAACAGATGCCTAGCTTTGTTCATATATTGTGATTATAACTGAACAGGATTCATAGAAAGATTTTATTGTGACATGAGATCTAGAACAGCAAATGCTTCATGTCAAGAACATCCCAAATTTGCTTCTAAAGATCAGGTTTGCCTTTTCCTAAATTTTTGATTAGCAATTTGATATGGAAATTAAGTAAAACAGGGGAGGAAAAAAGAATAACTTAATTAATGGCACAAAACATCTCTTAAAATAAACACAAAAAATATGACAGCAATTTTGACAATGAGCCATATGTTAGTGTTAATGTCAACAGGTAAATCACTGAGCAGACTATACAGTTGGCAGCTGTCATTTTATGTGCTACATAATTTAGATTTATAACATAGTTGATATTTTATATAAAAATGTAGTTTATTGTTTAGGTCTGTAATTTTCTTGTGGATACTAACATATAAAGGAAATAATGTGCATTAATATAATACAACCCCTAAACCTTTATTTTTTGTATAAATCAAAATATCTGGTTTCTGGCAATTGCTAATTTGAAGGCATCATTAACCAGTATATTACAGTAATCTGGCTCACTCTTTTTGTGTTTGAAGAGTTCATTACACACTTAATGATCTCGACAAACTGCACCTTTTGGTTTCCTCTAAAGGGAAGGGCAAGAATTAAGTTACTGCATCTAATTTACATACTGGTACAGAGTAGATTTATATTTGATAAAACAGTGATAATTTTAAAATGAACGGAGCTTGTAAAATTCAGTTTTCTACAGTATTCCAATAGTTTTAAAAGTCCATTTCTACTTGGTTAGCTCTTCTTATTTTTAAAGGCACATTTTTAAGGAAAACAAAATTAGAGACTGATCTTAAGCCAAGTCCTAATTGAACTAAAAGGAAGAAAAAATAGAGTACTTATAATTCATGATCCTTAAGTAGGCTTGGAATACAAAATGTAACTCTACATCAGTTAACCAGGCTTTCAGAATATTCTATTAGGTATTAGAAATCTATTAATTTTTTTTTTAATGGGCTTATTTTTATTTTTAATTTTTATTTTTCTTATTTTTTTAATTATTTTTATTTTTATTGTTTTAATTAATAAACCAGACCTGCAGGACATTCAGTTCCAACAGAAACAGGGTGGTGAGTTTATCAATTTCTCTTCATTGGTAATGTTAGTGTACATACATAATATGAAGAATGATATGAATTCATAATGAATTTGCAATCATATCTAGTAGTGCAGTGTTAGTTTACAGTATTACAAACCAAGGGCAATTCAATACAGCTACTTTTGAGATTCAAGGAAAAGGTAAAATTACTATAAAGCCAAAAGGTCCTAGTTCAATAGTTTCACAAACATAAAGTTGTCTATTGTTTGTGCTCAATGCTGCATGTGAACTTATGTTGAACCCCTTGAAAAGTTGACAGACTTTTTCAGACTGCTGCAGTATCAGTGCAAGCAGTGAGGGGCATAAGACGTAGATATTTGATTTACTTTACTAGATATTCAAATACTTTCTTATAGAAGTAAAATATGGAAGCATAATTATTTTCAGTATATATGATAGCTAGTTAACTACACAACCCAACCATACAATTTCCCGTCTCCTATCATTGCTCACTATCATAATACCACTCCTGACATATCCATTCCTTAGTTCAAGCCACAAATATATCTGTTTTCTGAACTTCTCTTATTATCAAACTAGGATATCTACAACATTAAATATAAATGTTCTTCTATTTTGCCATGAAGTCACTAATGGTTTCAGCTTCTTTTAAGTATTACCCTGGAGTTACGGATACTTGGAATATGCCTTAAAAATATTTTTAACACAAGGACAGAAAAAACTAAAAATATATAATTATATTTCCTTCTGGAAGCAAATTCTTCTCACCTGGTGGTGATTTAGGATTAGTACAAAACATTCTGTCAGATCATTAAAAGATTTTCTCTTTCATAAAGGGAAAAGCGGATAGGCATTTTATACACTGATTATGGTTTTACATTTCATTATTTTTTTTTATGAAGTCTTGTTGGGTTTTTAGCAGTCCTTTCACCAGTCCATCCTTTCCTAAAGAAATATTTATGACTGAAACCTGATTACACAAGAAAAACTGATTTTGTAATGACTGTCACTTGATATAGTCTCATTGAAGTATACATGGAATTTCTGTGTAATAGTATTTACTCTCCTATTTTATTGATTTGTTAATTCACTGTCAACTAAAACACAAGTATAATAATTGATTTAGGTAGTACAATGAAGATTATTATATATGAGACACATGATCATGCTTTCATCCTGATTAAGCTTTACATATACTATTTCTGCTTCCGCAGATCTTAAAATATACAAGGTATTTATTTGTGAAGTGTTTTATACGTAAAAAGATAGATAACCAAAGCATATATAAGCACTTTACCACTGAGTAAAAAAACATAAACAAACAAAACCCGAACCAAACTGAACGCAAAAACAAGAAAAAAAAAACAAAACAAAACAACACACATTAAAAAAACAACCAACCAACCAAAAAAAAAACCAAACCCCAAACAAAACCAAGCAATAAAATACATTGAAAAACTATTAAGAAGGTAGTAGATAGTTGATCTCCTCACCTGTGTTTGTGCCCAACATTTGACACTATCCCACATGACAACCTTGTCTCTAAATTTGAGACATGGATTTGAGGGATGTGCCACTTGGTGGATAAGGATTGGCTGGATGGTCACACTCAAAAGAGTTGCAGTCAATGGCTCACTGTCCAAGTGGAGACCAGTGACAAGTGGTCTTCCACAGGAGTTGATATTGGGACCAGCGCTATTTAACATCTTTGCCATTGACATGGACAGTAGGACTGAGTGCACCCATAGCAGGTTTGCTGACATCACCACCCTGTGTGGTGTGGACAACATGATGGCGGGAGGGGATGCCATCCAGAGGGACCTTGACAGGCTTGAAAGGTGATCCTGTGTTAACCTCATGAAGTTCAACAAGACCAAATGCAAGGTCCTGCACATGGGTTGGGGCAATCCCAAGATCAAATGTAGGCTGGGGAGGGAATGTATTGAGAACAGACCTGAGGACAAGGACTTGGGGCTGCTGGTTGATGAGAAGCTCAACATGACCCAGTAACGTGCACTTGCAGCTGAGAAAGCTAACCATATCCTGGGATACATCGAAAGAAGCATGAGCTGCAGGTCAAGGGAGCTGATTCTCCCCCTCTACTCCACTTTTATGAGACCCCACCTGGAGTACTGCATTCAGCTCTGGGGCCACCAGCATAAGGAGGACATGGACCTGTTGGGGTGAGTCCAGAGGAGGGACACAAAGATGATCAGAGAACAGAAGCACTCCTTGTATGAGGACAGGTTGAGAGATTTGGGGTTGTTTAGCCTACAGAAGATAAAGCTCCAAGTAGACTTTATAGCAGCCTTCCAGTACCTGAAGTGGACCTAAAAGAAAGCTGGAGAGGGACTTTTTACTAGGGCATGCAGTGATTGGACAACAGGTGATGACTTTAACTGAAAGAGGGTAGATTTAGGTTGTCTATGAGGAAGAAATTCTTCACTATGTGGGTGATGAGGCACTGGAACAGGTTACTCAGAGAAGCTGTAGATGCCGCATCACTGGAAGTTTTCAAGGTCAGGTTGGACAGGACTTTGAGAGGCCTAGTCTAGGGGAAGGTGTCCCTGCCCATGGCAAAGGGGTTGGAACTAGATGATCTTACGTCCCTTTCAACCCAAACCATTCTATGATTCTGTAATTCTATGATCACACTATAAATAGCTTGCTACCAGGAGCAGTAAGGAATATTAATCACTTCAACCCAATATACTGAAAACTGTACAAAATATTGCTCTCACATTTCACATCTGGCTTGATATGCCACTGCAAAAAAAATAAACATTTTTCTTGTTCATTGCAATTTATTTTGGATTTCCTTTTTTTTTTTTTTTAATAGTATTTCGTTTACGCTTTCTAAAGTTAAAGAAAAAAGGAAAACTAAATGCAATATCGCAGCTATATACTTATTCAAAAGTTTATTTTGGACTTTGTTAACCAATTAAATATTTTAATAGGATTAGTATATATATATATTATTAATATACCAAAACCAAAAACAAACAAACAAACAAACAAACAAAACAAACACTAGACACAATGATAGAGAAAAATAACAACAAAAGTCCAAACAAAAAAAAAGAAAAAACACTAAGTCCATTGTAACTTTAACAATCTTACCACCCATATAGACTATTAGTAAAAAGGCAGTGCACAGTATCAATTAAAGATGCAGATCTGTAATGACTTTGTAAGTATTCATTAATTGTATTTGTATCATTTAACTGCAACAGAACAGATATCTTAATGAATGATTAAAGAAAACATGTTCTAATTGTAGCTACTAGGACTAAGTTTCAAGCTAAATTTAAAGTGATCCATGTTCTGTGGAATTTTTTCATTAAAGCTATGTAGTCTTAAATCAAATTTTTAGACTAACTACAGCACAGTAAATTCTCACATATATTAATATTAACCTATATATTAAAAATGCATGCATAAAAATTCTAATAAACTTGATGGTTTATTCTTGTTATTCTTTTTATATTTTTCATGAGTACTGAAACCTGATGATTTCATGTCCTGATTCTGATCCCTGACCATCCTGACTGACAACTAGAAGAATGTAAGAACTTTTCATCCTCTCCTGGCATGCTTAAGAGCCAAGCATAGTCTATATAAAAATCTACCAACTTGCTGTAGAACTGCCTACAACATAAAGGGTACACGTGATGAGATGAAAAAGTGTTGCTATACCATCCCTATAGAACACTCAGAATATCTGAAGTGCAAAGTGAACTGAGCCCAGTACATATGATATTAACATTGCTAGTAACAGCCCACAGCCTTTGCACTGACTTTGCAAAGGCTTGATTTGTCTCAACTTCTGTTGACGGTCCTGGAGCTTTGCTTTTACTTTTCTTAGTTCTAAGATTTTTTTTTTATTATTTTTTTTTTTTTAATTTCTAATCACAAGGTAGATACTACTGGTTTTTTTTAATGATTTTTTAATTTTTGGTTATTTTCATATTATATAACCATAGTTTAATACAAATAGTAGTACCAAGTATATATTCTGTGCAGAATGAAATACACAGAAATCTAATACAGTGGTGTAGTGTAAATGAATACACTTCTGGTGTAACAGTGGGGCCCTTGAAAGTTGGAACCTGGGATGCCAAGCAGAAGGGCAGGCAGAGGGTGTAAAGAGAGGGGTAAAGGCAGGTATTTGAGAACCCAGCAAATGTCAGTTACAAAAAGCAGACTTAGAGCATACATACATGCACCAGAAAAAGAGATACATACTAGGAAGTGCATGTATGTCTGTTCTAACTCTACTATGAGCTCTAAGACCTTCTGTAATGGTAAGACTCTTTAACTTTTTTTCTTTTTTTCTTTTTTTTTAATTTATTTTTTTTTTTTCCTGTAATAATTAGATCTGGGCTGAAAAGAATTCATTTATTAAGTTGTTAATATTTCTGTTTTATCAGCAATACCTATTGGATTACCTATAAAATGTGTTTCCTTTTTGTGTACAACAAGATTTTGTACATCCTGCACCACCAAAATAGTTACAGCACGTTGCTGAGACTCCAGACTAAGTGAACTTCCAAAAACTGAACCAATCCTTCCAATACATATGCTTTCTAAGTTATATTTAGCCAGTAGCTCCATGTCTTAAAAAATGTTTAAAAAGAGACTTTCAGGTGTTCCTGTCTTTGTCCTACTAGGTAAAAAAGATGAATAAGGAGAAAAGAAAATGAATTTACATGGTCAGTCACATACCTGTTCACAACAGGTTCACAACAATGGATTAATCTGACAAATGACAAATTGTTAACTACTGTGAATGAAGTAAAAGTGAGCATAGGGATAAACAAAACCCAGAAATCTGCATACTCCAGTTTCTTAAATTTCATTGTAAAACTGAAAATAAGTGTAACCCATGAATTCAAAAAACATGTAAATACTGGTGAATCTGATCAGATGCACTCTCATTTTGCAAAAAAGATTTCTTCTATCCATAACAGTAATATAGCAGGGCTTGTATGTGATGGTAGAGTGTTGGGCAGGTGGTTGAATGATTTATTCTATTTCTCTTCCCCTACTGTATTGTTGTTTAATAATACCATTTTCCAAATTAGTTCACTGTTACTTTTGCTGGTAGCTTAGGCTGTAACTCTTGTTTTTACCTTGATTCATCTCACCGAGAAATTAAAGATGCTAGCCTTAGGGACCAATACATATGGTATCCTCCCACTCTGCCACTTCAAAAATTTAGCTAAGAGCTTTAGGTGCACTTCTTCTGCTTTTGCCTTTCCCTCTGGCTTTTTTAATTGCTCTTCCCTCTTGCAGTACACAGTGAATAATAACACATGACCTTTTACTTGGTTCTGCTTCTACATTGTGTTTAGTGAAAGATCTCCCAATTATGCAGACTTCTGCAGACAGATTGCAGTGCTGACATTTCTATGGAATACCATAACTTTTGCAACATTTTCATTTCCAAAGGGGGGAAAAAAAAAAAAAAAAAGAAAGAGTAGAGATATTTTTTCCCTCCTCTACTTTTTGTTTCACAGGGCTTCTTGTCATTTTTATCCATTTTCATCCAGCAAAACCAGAGAGGCTTCTCAGTACAGTATCAAGTGTTGCATCAGAAAGATTTGAGGCATATCCAAATTTAAGCTCAAGAACAAGGATACTAATTGAAAGAACTGTCATTTGCTGCTGCAGGCTATGGCTTTGTTTGCACAACACCTTCCCTGTGTGTTTATTACCATACAGCTCAGCTGTGTTCCCAGCATGAGCAGACATCTTTCCAGTTCATTGATTTCAGAGCCGTATGAACATGCTCATTCAACAAAGATAATCCCTGGACTCTACAGTTTTCCCTTAGAAATTGATTCAACTATAGCAGAACAGCAATTGACCTAAGGGATAGTTGTGATGCTAAAATGAAGTACAGTAATATATCTAAATACTTCTGTTGTTGTGGTTGCTCTACAATATCAGGTGCTGAAACAACTAACAAGCATACAACTCAACCTATTCTTACATAACATTATGTTAAGTGTGAAGAAAGTACTGAGAATAATGTGACAAGATAAATTATTTTAAGTAAAATGTCAAACAAACTATAGGAGTTTACAAGTGAGGTGTGGCACAGGAAAAGAAAAAAACTAAACTCAGTGAAGCAGGTAAGTGTCATTAAATATGCATGTCATATAACCAAAGCAATGCACACTAGTCATAACCATTTTTTTATTAAGACAGATTGACTTTCTTTGGCACAGTCACAGTTCATTCTTTCAATTTTATCATAACTGCAGAGACAAATATTTAATGACACATTATTGTTTTTCTACTGAAGGTGAGTCTACATAATTTTTTAACACAAAATGAGGAACTGGTTGGATGGTCACATCCAGAGGGTAGTGGCCAGGGGCTCAGGGTCCAGATGGAGATTAGTGACAAGTGTCAGGGGTTTGTACTGGAACCAGTACTATTTAACATCTTGATCAATGACATAGACAGTGAGATTGAGTGCACTCTCAGCAAATTTGCAGATGACACCAAGCTGAGTGATGTTGTTGACACACCTGAGGGACAGGATACCGTCCGAAGGGACCTGGACAAGCTCGAGCAGTGGGCCTATGTGAACCTTGAGGTGAAAGGTCATGCACCCGAGTAAGATCCATCTTCAGTATCAACAGAGGCTGGGGGATTAAGGGAATGAGAGCAACCATACAGAGAAGGACTTGGGAGTACTGGTGGATGAAAAGTTGGACATGAGTTGAGAATGTGCGTTCACAGCCCAGAAGGCAAATCATATCTTGGGCTTCATCAAAAGGAGGATGGCCAGCAGGTCAAGGGTGGTGATCCTGCTCTAGTGAGACCCCATCTGGAGTATTGCATCCAGATCTGGAGTACTCAGTACAGGAAAGACATGCACCTCTTTGGGTGGCTCCAGAGGAAGGCCACAGAAATGATCAGTTGGATGGAACACCTATGAGGAAAGGCTGAGAGAGTTAGAGTTGGAGTTGTTCAGCCTGGAGAAGAGAAGGATCCAGACAAACCTTATTGTGGAATTTCAGCACTTTGAGGGGGCTTATAAGAAACATGAGGACAGACTTTTTCGTGGGTTGTGATAACACAGTGGGTAATGGTTTTAAAATCAAAGAGGGTAGATTTAGACTCCATGAAAGGAAGAAATATTTTATGATGAGGTTGGTGAAACACTGGAACAGTTTTTCCCAGAGAAATTATAGATGCCTCATCCCTGGAAACATTCAAGGCCAGGCTGGATGGGGCTCTGAGCAACCTGTACTAGTTGAAGATGTCCCTGCTCATTGAAGGGGGGTTGAACTAGGTGATCTTTAAATATCTCTTCCAACACAAACTATTATTTCCTTCTATGATTCTATGGTTCCTGTTTCTGCCACACATTTAAATTTAAATACAATTTCAATTTAAATTGAACAAGGTAGTTTCATTTCTCTATTCTGCAGCTTAGTTAACTGCAAATGAGGATGGTACTTCATTTTGGTACTTCCAAACTGTTAGATGATCAGCCCTTACAAAACATTGCTGCTTGCATAAAAGTACTAAATAATCAAATACTCACGTCATCTATGTGCGGGAAAGATCTCAGCACCAGTAAAAGAAGGAAAAATTAGAAGTGAGGAAAGAAAAGACTGCCTATTTATAGAAGTATGAATATAACCAGTAGTTCTATAGAATTAAAGATTTTTGACAAACTTACTCAGGTAATATGTGGGGAAATACAATAGTATTTATTCTAATGTAGTTGAAACATTACTTATTTTAGATTAATTAGAGATAGACTTTGTTATTTAAGGTTGAAAGCAAGTGTGATCTTTTGCAAAATCAAAACCATTATATTATCTGAAGTAGAATGTATCCTATTCTGACACCTCATGGAAAGTATTTAGCATAATTACTCAATATTATTTCACAGTTCACTTTCCCTAGCCATCTGATACTGGTTCAATGTCACTTCTGAACACAATATACTATTCTGTACTTTTCTGAATGACAAAAAGATAAGGGCAAAGTGCATGTCATTAATAGATTCCTGCAGCTGGATAAGTCACAATTTCCTTAGAAAAACAGGGACAGATCCAAAAAAGAGCCTTGGGTTCCTCCTTGTTTGACATTGTAGTACCTAATTTTCAGACATCCTGCTTCCATAAGTGAATTCTTATCATTATGTCCTGAAGAATCTTCAGAATCAGCACTATAGGCTTCATAAAATTACCATATTAACGATTAAATCAACTAAGAAGTCACTTCCATTACCATTTACTGATTTTTGTGGGATTTTTTCTGCAAAGAGGTCAACATAACATGTACCCGCTTTTCAGAATCTACAGAGTTTAACCTAACATCTTCTCTGTGAGATAAAAATATTACATAACAATTAAGGAGAAACTGAATATATTTTTATCTCTGAATGTGTATCTGCTTTATAGTTAGTGTTACAAAAAAGCAAAACAAAAAGCTCCCCTACTACTGAAAAAGAAGGTTCAAATAAAATACATTAGAATGTAAGATAGACATAAAATGTATGTGATATAAATATATTCCTGCAGTTGAAACACGCATATACCGTGCATTAATGAAGCAGTGTATTTAATCAAATTTTTTGGCTTGTCAACAGCACTGTTTAACAAATTTCAGCTCCAAGTATGAAAAGACTGCTCAAAGAATCATCATGGAAAGTATTAACAGTTTTAAGAGAAAAAAATTAAACTGTATCACTAAATAAAATTTCATTCTAGTTCTATTTCATTATAATTAAAGTCTTATTGAGCTTTCAGTTTTAAAAAAGGCAGCTGTGGGTGAATCTATAAAATGAAGACAGTTTATTTATAATAATCTACAATACAAAAAACTGTTAGCAGAACATCAGAAATTACATCCCCATTGTCTACTGTAAAAAACAAACAAGCAACTGAAACAACCCAACAACACAATAATAAACTCTGTGAAGACTGAAGATTTTGTTTTATTAAAACAACCAGAGCATCACAGGTTGAATCTTTAACTTTCAATGCCCCATAATGCACTCATCATATAGCTTTGACCAATAACTCCCATTGTCATTTACTTTTTCTACAAACACCATATTGTTTTTGCCCTCTAAATGCAGACCACACTCAGCATATATTACATATTGCTTTGTTGTTTTGTAATTTAAACTTATTGTTTTTAATAAGAAACATATCAGGTAAAAACTTTTCAATAGTTTCATGGTCAGCGCAGCAGAGGTTTAAGGGCATCAGATACAACCAGAAAATGTGTTTGGAAATGACTTGGAATGAACATATTAAGATATTCTTGCTCTATAGTGTGACAACATGTGCCATTATTTTAACTATTTATATAGTAAAAAACCATCCATATATAAAATTTGATTAAAGTTTTTGGATATTGAGTCTACATTTCTCACATACCTCTGGAAGGAATCATTATGAACATTCCCCAAATTAAAACAGACACAAAGCATAATCATAGAATCATGGAATTATTTGAGTTAGAAAAGACCTTTAAGATCATTGAGTCCTATCATGAACCTAGCATTGCCAAGCTTACCCCTAAGCCATGTCCCTAAGTACAACATTTACACATATTTTAAATACCTCCATGAACTGTGACTCAACCACTTCCCTGGGCAACCTATTCCAATGCCTGACAACACCTTCCATGAAGATTGTTTTCCTAATATCCAATATAAACCTCCCCTGGCACCACTTGATGCCATCTTCTCTTGTCCTATCCTTCATTAATCAGGAGAAGAGACCAACACCCTCCCTGTTACCACCTCCTTTAAGGTAGCTGTAGAGTGATAAAGTCTCCCCTCGGCCTCCTTTTATCCAGGCTAAACAGCCCCACTTCCTTCAGCTGCTCCTCAACAGGAGAAGCAGCAGGAATCCTCAGGTTCTTCCAGGGGTTCTCAGGAGTTCCCAGATCACAGAAAAAGTACTCAGGATTATCTCAATGAGGTCCCAGAGTTTCCTGTGAAAACTGGTGCATTAGCTAGGTGTCTCTCATCTGCTCTGTGACCAAAATAGGCACTATCAGGAGACCAAAGCTTTGGACAAAAAACAAGGAGTATGCAACACTGACTGTAAAGACAGCCTGTTCACTGCTTTCAATATTGAGAGAATCATCTCTCTTCTCTAACACAGATTAAAAATATATATTTCTGCCATGTATGGTAAAGGAACCTTCATACTTTTTACTTCAAAGGAACTTTCAATATAATTGAGAAGTATATCTTATTTTAGCTAGAAACTCCAACTTAGTGTTTGATGTTCTTGTCAGAATGCCTGTTATATTGTCCCATTGGATTAAATTATTATTATTAAATTATTTTGAAATTAAGTGAATGTTAGAGGGATAAAAGCCACAGGACCATTTATTCACCTCACCGCCTTTCTCCTTAGCTAAAGTAATAAACAATTTTAAATATATACATACATTGCAAATATATGGTAGGGGAAAATAGTCCTTTTAAAAATTTATTTTATAGTCTATTTCAGCTACCTTATTTCAAAAGGCAGTGCTCAGATGCTTTGGGAAATACAGTCTTTTAAAAAGTCTCAATTGGAGGATGTGTTAAGATATCTACGCAAAATCACAGTAATTTTACAGGGGAACATTTATTCTTCCTCTAAGCCTTGAGTTTTCAATCTGCTAGTGTTTGTTGTGATGTCGGCAAGCCTAAAACATGAGACAGCTACTGCTTTTTTAGTATTTTATGCAAATATCCACACTCTCTGTAATATGTTTTTAAAGAGTTTTATCTCCTTATTTTGTGTGGATCATGATAAAACAGGTTTGAAATATTATATCCAGAAACCAGCTAAGCAGGCTGTCCAGGAAGTCAGAATCAACTCTAACTTTTCAGTCCTGCTGCAAGTGTCCCTCACTGAGCTTTTCATAGACTGCCACAGGGGTGAGCTTGTGGGAAAGGGGTTACAAATCTCATCCAGATGTCACACCCTGGTGTAGTTCGACCATGGGGGAACTTGCTGTACAGCACTGATGTGTGTATGTGTGTTGCCATGCTACTCCCGACAGTGTGTCATCTATTCACTTTTCATTTACCTATTCAGATCTGCTGGTTTTGTTTCACTTCTCCTGTCAGATGCATACTTGATTACTGCTGAACCTGGGGGTCCCGTGGGGAGCAAGCAAGCCACCAACATTCCTTTGTGCCAGGAAGGCAAGTTATCAAGAGGAGCTGCATGGATACTTGCACACCTCTGAAGGGTCCAGAAAAAGAGAATAATTCTGTGATGCGAGATCACCATTTGGATGTGGGGGAAGCCAGAACATTAGGGCTGAGCTGCCTCCTGTCAGGTTCCCACTCTGCTCCCTGCACTGGGCTGCTGGGGTTGGACAGAGAATAGGCATGCAAGAAAGAAAGGCTCTTTCCTCCTTGTCTTTGGATCTAATTTTACAGGAAAAGGAGAATATCAATCCTTATGGTGTTAACTACTTAGGGGAGTGTTGGTCTCCTCCTTTCTGCTCTCCCATGGTTCTGTGTAGGTCAACTTCATTCTTGTTCATGACCCCACTTTTGGCAACCATCCACTGATTTCCTCTGTGTCTCCCTGAGTCACCAGACAGGGGCACAAGGTGGTAGTGAGACTTCAGGCTGCACCTTCTCCTTAGGGAGTGTTTGGTCTGATAAGACACTTCCCGCACAGGGAACACCAGCTCTGTTCTGTTGTGTGGCCTGGTGGTCTCCCAAGTACTTCCCGCACAGCTGCAGAGGTGATGGTGGAAAGAAAAGAATGGGGAAAGTAACCACCTGAGGAGGCTCAGGGGGAAGTCATAAGTAACTTTGCGACAGATGCTTTCACACTAATTGCACCTAAAACACTTCCTCAAAACACACCTTGATTTTTGGTTGGTTTTGTTTGTTTCTAGCAGCCAAAAAAAGGTGTAATATTTATCAAATATCAGCCACTTTTAAGTAATAACTTTTAAGTAGTTACAGAATGTCAATGCAATTTCCTCAGTATTTGCAGGAAAAAAAAAAAAAAAAGAAAGAAAAAGGAGGTATGAAATTGCTGAGTTTTTAGCACATATATAGTTTGAGGAAAGTATCTCAGTAGAGGAACCTTACTAACAGAATATAAATCTGTAGCATACTTCTTTTTTAGTTAGGATTTTTGAGAAATAACAGGTAATGAACTTGAACTGTGTGCCATCACTGAGGTAGAATCACCACTGTTAGGTAAAAATATGAAAAGGATAAAGGAAATAATAAGGTTGGAAATTTCAAACATGTATCATGATTGCTCCAAGATATACGCATAATACAAGAAGGTTAATTCTTATACTAGTTTCATATACTATTTGTTATTTTTTTCAACAAAGTAGTGGGAAAACAAAAACAAAATAAAACAAGAAACCCCAAGCATGATGCAACCAACTCATCAAATGTTAGATTAGGAAATGCTTGTTTAAATGATTCACAACAGCGAGTCATCAGTTGAAGGATACTGTAATTGTAATAAAGTGAGTTCTATATGGCTGTTGAAAGTACTACACTTTAACATGTAACAATTTTTATTTCCACATCTTTCCTCTTAATTTATGATATCATAACTTACTCAAGGCATAGATGTTTATTTAGTGACCTTACTATATTTCCTCCTAACATTCAAATACCCAATTTTTAGCTTTCTTATTCCTCATTTTTTATGTCTTACAGACATTTCCCAAAGTGGTGGCTAATGTCAAGTTTGTTTAATGCTCGCACTGTGTCTCTCACCTTGTTTCCCTCTATATTTTCTATTTTTAACAATGGTTGATAAATTCAGGTCAGATTTTCCCAACCATTGTAGATGTGTAAAGAAGGGTTTAAGAACAACTCTTTCCTTCCCTTATACACAAAAGTCCAAGACACAAACCTCATGCCTGTTAGAACATAGAAACTGCCCTCTTCTGCTGGTGTTCATTGCACGCACTCCCCAGAGCCAGGGCACTCCTAAAAATGAAAAGGTACTATGATTCTGGTTTTAAACCATTAAACCCAACAACAAACCAGTCTATCTGCTTTAGGAGAATCTCCCAGTGCAATTCTGTCTCAACATACAGTAATTTTCTTCACAATAGGCAGAGATCTGTCAGTGGGGCAATAGTTACTAATTCTCATTAGCAATCCCAGGGCAAAACATTTTCTGGTTGCTGTTGTGCATGTGTCACACTGGCAGTCTGCAAAGCTGCATAAGATCTGTATGTTCTTGACACAACGAAGTCCCCGCTTGTCATTTCTTGGAAAGTTCAGAGGCATTATATATGTGTTACTGTAGTGAAAATGCCTATATTTCTGTTTGGAACTTTCCAGGTGGGGCTGAGGATGTAATCCCAAATCACATCATGTGATTACTTAAAAAAATATTTTGTCTCTCTTTTTCTACCTTTTAATTCAAAGTTGTGTCCTCCCATGTTGAAGATACAAATGAAGTGTCAGTCTCAAAATCCTCTTATCTTTTCTTGTGGTTTGTTGTGAATTCCTACATGGCCTGCATCTGGACACATAAAAAAAAAATCACATTCTAAAATAAATGTTGTTAATGTTTTGTTTCATGTAATGTCTTGCCCCAGAAATTCCATGGGATAGTTTTTTTTAGACTTGTTCAGACAATCTGATATGACATGTCCAACTGGTATAACCTTTTATTTTCCCTCAGTTAATCTATTCATATCCTTTTGAGACAGTCTGGTAATAAGTATACTGTAAAGCATGAAGAAAAATTTAGATAAATAGTAGCTAAAATACTTTGATACCATAGTACATTGAATTCCATATAATCCCTCAAAACCAATCGCAATCATTCCTTAGATCAGGATTTAACAAACACTCTCAATCACAAGTAAGAAGATTTTCTGAGAGAACAGAGGTGTTAAACCAAATTTGATGCTAAGTTTAAGACTCTGCATACATTCTACATGCACCTGCAATTACACCCAGCAGTTGTTAATTCAGCATTATTAGTCAGCAACAAGGATACATTATAAGGGATATATTATAAATCTTATAATACATAAGCTGACAGCGATAACAGATAAGTTGACAGCAATAAAACTTAACAGCCAGGAGAAAGTTTATATTTGTGAGAAAAAAAAGCAGAATACTGTAAGGCACCCATGGAACTTAGTACCGTTCCAGTTTCCAGTAGACTAGGGTTGGCTGGTAATTTCTGAGTGTCACAGGTTGCATTCAGAAAATTATTTTGATTTTGGAGCATTGAGAGAAGAGTGAGAAGGGATTATTCATGCTGAACTTATGAAGATACAGTTCCTGTCAGCCTACATTGGAGCCTTGGCTCCTAACCCTCACAGATTTCTGTACTTCTAGCTCCAGTTTCTCATTTGCCTCCACATTGCTGTGCCATGGGACTAGAAACCCTGGAGATTATGTCTGAGCTGTCAATACAGAGCCTGTATTTTAACCTCACTTTTATTTTTACACCATTTTTTAAAATTTCTCCTTTGCATAAAATTTTTAAAATACCATTTTTCATTCCAAATGTCAGTAGATTCTTTCAGAATTCTTGATTCTCTCTTTCCTAGGACAGATATTCTGGTTTCAGGAAGTTTGGCGTCTCAAGTCACGACTTAATATTCATGGTATCTTAGCAACCCTTCAATAGACAGCCACATAAAAATCTGGAAATCTTTATGTTCATTTTAATTTACAGGATTACCAATTTGACTGGTATATGGCTGTCCCAGCTAGTCATAACAATTTTGAAGTGGCAGCAAATGTTGGTGATTTATACATTGACTCTCTGCTAATAAAAAAAAATAAAAAAAATTTTAAAAATGGTGGTGGTGGTTGAGGGGTATTGTCAGCATCTAGAGTCCTTTTCTAGGAGGAATATGGTGTTCATGTTGATGGTTTCTTCTTCCATACTATAGGATCTACTTCAAGACATTTTTGTATGCTTGCTAACATGCTTTTACACCCTTCTTCCTTGGTTTGCAGCTCCATGTTACACCCAAGTGCTGTATATTATATATTATTTCTTAGTTCTCTTTCTCACGCTTAAGACCAGTTTCATCGAGATCCAGACCTGCATTTCTCTAGTTGACCACTAAAGAGTTGTTTATTGCTGTGGGGTCTCCATTGCTGACCCTGTGCCCTATCTTTTCCCATGTCTGTACTCCTCTGCACCTCATTGTGTGTCTGTTATCCAAGTCTTTGCAAGTGTACCAGGCATGTATTTCTCTGTACTTCATCATTGGTTTAAAGTGACAAACATGTAATTGTACATATAATACCTGTTTGTTACAGCTATCTGTATAAAACTATGCTTATATGACACAAAGATAAACAAAAGACAAATGCATTACCCTTAAATACCTGGCCAATTAGAAAAGTTGTGGTCACAGCTAAACCAAGCAAAACAAAGTTGCAACAAGGTGAAGAAGGCACGTTGACCTTGACGCCTTAAAAACTTCCTACAAAGCTTATAGCCAGGAGCTAGCAGTGGAAATACAGTCCTACAGGGTTACAGGGTTACAATAAGCATGAAAAATCTTGCATTCAGAATTGAACACAATCAGAGGGATTATGCCAAAAAGAAATAAATTAATGCCTCTAACCACAGCTTTGAAAAAAAAAAACAAAAACAACAAAACACCAGTGCCACAAACTATTTATTTAGAAATTTACCAGTTTTCACACTGAGTAAAATGTAAGATTTCAACAGTTCCGAAAGGTGTTAACTACTGCAGGAAATACCATTCCTTCCTATAGGCTATTAAGTCTTGTCTACTTTTCTGTTCCTGTTTCTATTCAGTTCATCTTTTTTGCTTTTGTTGTTTTACTGTCAATGCTTTTCCTCTTTCTTAGAAAATTTTAAATAATTTTTGTTCCTTACAGTAAGCATTGTGCTGTACTCAATAAGGTTAAATAAGGAAAGAGAGGATGAAAACATGTCAGGCTAAACCCATAAGGTGGCAATGTTATATGCATAATTAGGACAGTATGAACCATTTTTTAGACCACAAGAAAAATCCTGTGACAAAGGGCTTCTGCTTATAAAGCACATACATTACAAAAAATTGCATGAAGACTTCATTAATTGTTAGTTTTATTAATAAAGTTTTTATTAATAAGTTTAATAAAGTTTTATTAATAAGTTTTATTAATAAATTGGCACTCAAAGGCTTATACTCTGTTATTACAGCAGAGAGGTTCATCCCAAAATGCAAAGCTAGTAGGTATTGAGAGAAGACCACTCCCAGAAGAAACTAAGCAGTTGTATTTAACTTCAATTCTAGGCAGCCAAGAGGTTGTATTTATCTGTATGCATTTCTTCTCCTTCAATAGAGTTTATTTAATGCACAATGAGTCCTTCCCTGACAGGCTGATGGTGTTATTATGATTTTTGTTTTGCCATAACTCCCACACTAAAATGAGTTCAGCCTTGTGGAAATTAAGACAGGAGACTTACGGCTTGTTCATAGTTTGCCATGTGTTTTCTACGTGACTGATGTTCCATTTAAAAAATATGTGACTGTTCACCTTGTCTTTGCTACTGCATTACAAAGCAGAAGCAGTCTTCTGGAAGGTGGATAAAGAGCATGTTCTTTTTCTGAGACCAAGTGGATTTGTTTCAATGTACTCTAATCCCGTGTTATGTGCCTCTGCTGAGATTCCTGATAGTCCTTGATAGTTCTGTAGTCTGTAATGATATAACTAGTAATACAATATAATTGGCGTGCAACTAATTAATTCCTAAGATGTCTCTGAAGAAAGGTTTTGGCAGATGAGAAGTCATATGTGCTAATAGCTGAATTCTTAATTGTCTACTGGAACTGTAAACATATCTAAATCACAGAACTTTGAACCATCACAGTCCACATGTGCCTAACAGAGACAAGTTAAGACTTTAGAGGCTACCTTTTTAGTAACTTCGTTTCCTGCAAGCCTCTAAAACTTACAGATACGGATAGCTGACACATGCCACTGTTGCAGAATGGCTGAGGATTATTCTTAGAAAATCTACAAGACAGAGCAGGACTTACCCAGCAGCTTCTGTTCTTAATGCAGCTGGAAAGAAAAGCTAGGAGACTGACAGCATGGAGCTATTTGTATACTCCTCACTGAGACTATCTTCAATTGCATACAGGAATATATACACAGAATGAAAGAACAGATTTAGTTTTGTTGTAGAAAGGTGAAGCAGAATAGTAAACTGCTGCAGAATCCTTTTTTCATTGAAATTCTTGCAGAACTCCTGAGTTACAGTAATGTATATACTTATCACATCATTAGCAATCCCAACACTTGACAATAGAAATTACTATAAAAGATTTTAGAGCAATCTATCCTTTTCTTCTTTCTAGCTTACATGAATAATGTATACCACCTTTGACCGTGACTAATAAGAAGCACCAGTTTGTTTTTTTTTTAACCAGTAACCTTTAAACACTCAAAGTTAATTTTCTTAGAGACTTAATAAGCTGAGAGTCTGCAAAAGTTTTAGCTTGTGAACAAAATATGGAAAGAACCATGAGAGAGCTAAATGCAATTGAATGTCATGACCATGCAAAGCAATGAAAGAGTTTTTTTTAGCACGGTACTTGCTGTGGTTCATTTGGTGACTTTCAAAGATTTAGGGCTGTAAAATATAGTGAACAATATATATATTGTTCAAAACAAAACTTTTGGGTTGTGCATCTTTATATATGTCTTGTGTGCATATCCAAACTGAGGTACGGAAATGTACAACTAATCAACCTCAGATTTTTATCATGAGCTGTTGTGACTCCATTGGACAGTCTAAATCTTGGAACAAGGCTACTTTATTGGTTTCAGTATAATGACAGATTTGCTTGTCTATCTGTCAAGGTTTGAGGAAAGGTGGCAATAAACCATGGCAGATGCTCCCAGTTATCCCTTCATTTCCCACCACCCCTTTCCTTTAGATCAGAAAGATTATAGGAAAGATAAGAGGAAAGGAAGAGAGACTTAGACTTCAAGTTGAAGAGTTTTAAAGGATTTTACTAATGCTACTAATAAATAGAGAATATATACAAAATATACAAAACCAATCTCGAATGCTTGATGTGGAGCTGGTGTCACTCCAGCAGCAGGAGCTGGGTGTGCGGAGCTGGCGGCTCCAGCAGGTGCAGCTCAGGCCCCCGGAAGTCATGGGCGGGATGTCACAGCAAACCGGAACCTGGTTGCAGGGATGCAGGGCCTGAGGCCTGTAGATTGCAGGCAGACAGACAGGGTCCTCTCTAGATGCCGGCCGTGGTCAAAGAGTGAGTGACCCTTGTGATCACCCTCTTATATAGGGGGTACGACGATTATGGGATGGAATACTTCTGTTGGTCAGTTCTATTCACCTGTTCCATCCACCCCTCCTCAAACACGCCCCTCTCACAATGGAAACTTCTCAGTCTTTCTTAGCTACCATAGTAATAAATCTAAACATGAGCTTCTTCAACATTCCGTTGGTCTCTTATCAGCACCAAGTACAGCATCCTAGGAAAAATATGCAGGCTAAAACTCAGAAAAGTACAGCCACCTAGAAGAACTTAACTGAAAGAAAAATCACTATAAGAGAACAGGTCTTGTTTTTAACAAAACCAGGACACTATCTCGGTCTTGTTTTTAACAAAACCAGGACACTATCTCCTCTCCTCGTCCATACCATTATCTTAACTTCATGACATTCTTTCTGTATTTGGAAACCTAAGTTTCTCAACACACTCACATAACCATAACTTGTATTAAAAAAATGGGTGTTTTTGGTGAAAAAAAAAAAAATAAAAATTCTACAAAACTCACATTGTATATTCAGTCATCTTGTCATCCAAAGTAAAGAGGCAAAGTTAGAGCCGAGAGTTGGAGGCAGCTATTTTCGCTGAGAGAGTCTGCCAGCTAGAAAAGTTTATATATGAAGGAAAAAACAAAAGCTGCTGTAATGACAGTATTCAGGGTTTGTTTTTCCAAATTATTTTTTCCTTAAGTTTTCTGTCTCAGTTTGTTTTCTAGTATATTTTCTCGTAAGTTTTACAGTGGACTATTCTAACCATTGTTAGAAATTATAGCAGCTGTTCATATCTTTAAATTACACTACACTAAAACTTGTCCAGCTAAAAAAAATTACAAGTTACTGAACAGGAAAAGAATGACTAATCCATTTCTGTAGTTATAAAAAAAAATTATTATGCTTTCATTTCCATAATCTTTGTACTTTCTGAAGTGTATACGAAAAGATACCATAAGAGATGCACTTCTTGTATTGTGGAGCTAACTACATAAATATGAGAAACACAACGAAGTCTCAGGGGAAAGCCACCTCTTGGAGATTTCCAAGGCCATTCTGTAAGCTCAAGAGAATGACTTGGTTTGACTAAGATAACTGAAACAAAAAATATTTCTCGTATGAAAGCCCGCATGATACGTAAGTTTTATTGATTACTTGTAAAATGTTCCAGAAATCTGTGAATAAAAACCACCGAAGTGTGACAATGCAGATAAAAAATGACAGATTCTTAGATCAAGAGGCTGGATCTAGCAGTCAATGAAAAATGAACAGTATGAAGCAAGAAGACTTTTGCTTTTCTTGTTTGTGACCTGCTTGCTGACCATCTTGACCATTTTCTTTGTTTCTTAACACACACATATTGAAATATTAAAACTTGATAGCTCTAAAAAGAATAACTATTAATCAGTAACAAAAGGAAGGGAAAAGTAGTAGGGAAGTCTTGAGGTAATATCATAAAATCTGACTCATCATTAAATACTGAAAGTTGAGATGAGTATTTCAGATACTCAAGAACATTTACAATCATTATTGTAGAAAGAAAAGAACTGAGGTGGAATCTTCAGAAGTACTCACAGTATTTCTCCATTTATGCTGAAGTCAAGAAGTGTTTATCACCATCTCTGAAAAGGAAAATACTGCATTTCACCTTCAGTTGTGAAGAGGAATGAACACCCCTGAACATGAACACCCCTTCTCCTCCAGAGAAATCAGCTTTCTTCAGATGTACATACTGTATCCATTACAAGAATACTTAACATTGTCAAATTATATATAAGTGTTTTGAGCTCTGTAAGGGTTTTGCTTGTTCGTTTTCTGCTTTGTTCTTCACACTTCAATTTCAAGTAGACAGTCAGTCTACCTGAAAAGGAAATAATGGTAGTATTACTTCTCTTGTTCAAGTTGATAATCAAATTGGTAATGGAATTAATATTTTTTCAGCAAATTTCTGCTCCCCTTTTACTTCAGAGATCAAGAATTAAGTGACAGGTAATACTTTATTTGCCTACACTTGCAATACATTTTTTTCAGGCACCAACATTTTTCTCTGGCTTTCTTTTACATTTTGGAGATCTTGTTCGTTTTAGCTAGCAGACTTTAAAGAAGTGCCTGTCCTTTTCTCACATGTATAGGAAATAAGTTGGAACCAAGTCAGTGTCTACGACTATCCTTACATCTAACAGTTAATTAGTTTAATTAGCATAGTTGAAATTTCTGATCTTTCGTACAGGTGAGTTTTGAGGTGGTATGTCCAGCTACATTTAAACAAAAGGATAAAAGGGTATTCCTCTATTTAGTCTGCATGAATGTCAGATTTTATTTCTATGACCTTCAGCAAAACAACTCTCTACTTTCAGTAGAGCCCTTCTCAATCTGATCTGTATCCATTTTTCTGTTATAGCTCAACACATCTGGATGATATTAAAAGTTACATGTTTTTGACAGGAAAAAAATAACAACATTCTATATTATTGCTTACTCTTTACTGTACGCAAAATTTTTGAGATTCTAATTCCAAAACATGAAAGTATCCATTCAACTTCTACATAATAAATATTGCTTTAGATACCTTCCTAATGTATTATGTATCACATCAGACATTTCGGTTTGTTTCACAGTAGGGTAACATCGGCTGAACTCACACAATTGTTAAAGGGAAACAGAAAAAATGACACTGAGGGGATAAAGGGAGGGAGAGAGTGGAAACGTATTATTTCTGCCAAATGAGAGGTCAGCTTCTGGCATCCAGCTTAGGGGCAGATTTGAGAGCCTTCTGGAATTTAGGAAGAGAAAATTCATAAAGAATATTGACATATAGATAAGCTGTGTGTTTTATTTTTTTTCCACTTCTTCCTAGTTTGATGGGTAGAGTTATCCTGTTGTTGAAGTGGAAAACCATTTTATAACATGTTTTTTCTCTATTTCAGACCCTGCTGTTCTATGGCTACCAATACTGTTAGTTTTGTGTTGACTAGTAACTTAATTTGCTATAAACTGTGAATGTACCTTTGGAATAGGACTGTAGTATCTCTACTGGGACCACGGCAGAGTAAACAGGGTGCAATCTCCTAAGAATTTTCAGCATAATTAGTTCTTGGGCTTACTGATTTCCCTGAACTTGTTCATAATTATTCCATTATATTAAGAAAATCAGAGAGTAATTATTTTCCCTGAAGGGAATTTTAAATTCTGTAACTTGTGCTGATGAACTCTGTTGGTGATGAGTTTTCCCACTTTTTAGTAGGATTTAGAAAACCTGAGATGCTGAGATGGAGCTTCTGGGCAACTATTATTGAAATATGCTGCAATGAAGAAAAAATACAATGTTTACTGCGGAATACATAGTATCATTTCAGTCAAAATCCTAATAAAATATGAAAATTCACTCAGATAGTTGTAATCAAAGTTGTGCTAGAAAATTAGACATTTTTGGTTTAGGTGGCAAGATCATTAACAAGGTTGGCCTTTGACTGGAATCAAAGCTGGGAATATGTTTCTCTCCTCTCCCCAATCATTATATGATTATATATCTCGGAATAGTATTTTCCTAAGCTAATGTTTTTAGTGATTTAAAAGAAAAAAAAAGAAAGGAGACAAAGAAAGAAAAAGGGAAAGTGGTGAAAGTTACTGTTAATAAACCTCAACTCTGTTAATTATCGCCCTTGCACCTGTTGGATCACTTCCAGTGGAGTATACGGCCCAGAATAATCAGAACATTCCTTTTTCAGAAAAAAGAAAGGAAAAGGAAAAGGGAAAAGGGAAGGGAAGGGAAAAGGGAAGGGAAGGGAAGGGAAGGGAAGGGAAGGGAAGGGAAGGGAAGGGAAGGGAAGGGAAGGGAAGGGAAGGGAAGGGAAGGGAAGGGAAGGGAAGGAAAGGAAAGGAAAGGAAAGGAAAGGAAAGGAAAGGAAAGGAAAGGAAAGGAAAGGAAAGGAAAGGAAAGGAAAGGAAAGGAAAGGAAAGGAAAGGAAAGGAAAGGAAAGGAAAGGAAAGGAAAGGAAAGGAAAGGAAAGGAAAGGAAAGGAAAGGAAAGGAAAGGAAAGGAAAGGAAAAAAGGAAAGGAAAGGAAAAAAGGAAAGGAAAGGAAAAAAGGAAAGGAAAGGAAAAAAGGAAAGGAAAGGAAAAAAGGAAAGGAAAGGAAAAAAGGAAAGGAAAGGAAAAAAGGAAAGGAAAGGAAAAAAGGAAAGGAAAGGAAAAAAGGAAAGGAAAGGAAAGGAAAAAAAGGAAAGGGAAAAAGGAAAGGGAAAAAGGAAAGGAAAGGGAAAAAGGAAAGGAAAGGGAAAAAGGAAAGGAAAGGGAAAAAGGAAAGGAAAGGGAAAAAGGAAAGGAAAGGAAAGGAAAGGAAAGGAAAGGAAAGGAAAGGAAAGGAAAGGAAAGGAAAGGAAAGGAAAGGAAAGGAAAGGAAAGGAAAGGAAAGGAAAGGAAAGGAAAGGAAAGGAAAGGAAAGGAAAGGAAAGGAAAGGCAAATAAGTAAGCTTACAGAGGGTTTCATAAAAATTGAAGGTAGTGAGAGGAAGGTAGTGACAAAGGTAGTGAGAGGAAGACTTTTCCTGAAAAATGTTGCAATATGTGATAGTATAAGTCAATAGATCCCCAAAAGATTAACCTGTAATATTATGCAGCTTTGTTCAAAAGAGGACTGAGAACAATGTTTTTGCACTAGTTTTAGATAGCTTTTTTCCTATTTCATTCATTGCTCATTACAAAACTAATTAATTACTGCATAAGTTCAAAGTCAGGGATATGTATCAGACATGGCTTAGGAACACTTGTTGCAATAGATATAAAAGACATTCATTTTACATGACAACAGGAGACACCACCCTCAGATACGATCTTAAAATCTCTTGACAGAAGAAAGTTACATTACTCTTATTTTTCTCAGTTCCTTATTTCTGATAATTTTTTTCTTTTTACATAACCTCTTTTAGCTTGGTTTACTTTATCATTCATATTCTGGAACTGCTGGTGGAAGGGAGAATGCAAAATGAGTGACTTTTAAGGGAAAAATGTCATGGAGTTGTATAGCAGTAGAGTTTAAAAGACAATAGTTTAAGATTTCCAACGTAAAACACTCTCTCCCCTAGGCAATTCTGTGAGATGAATTATATACTCTATTGACAACAATAAATTTCCTTCTGATGGAAAAATAGGAATAAAAAAATGTCTGTATAGGTTCACAGGACAACTAAGAAATAGTAAACAACTAAATATTTAAGGAACATTAGTACAAAACTGCAAGAAAAACAGTGGGGTAGAATAAATAAAAATGTTAGGTGCCACAGAGGTACCTTTATGCTTTGTTTAATTTAAACAAAATATTAAATTGTTATGGAAAGATTCTGATGTGATGAGGACCATCTGCTCTTATTTTGTTAAATAATGATTTGCATAAACTCTATTAAGTTTGTTGTATTGCATGCTTCAGGAATATAATAACTCAGAATTATGTATGATATACAGCACATGGCAACAAATTGTAAAAACCAGGAATGGTGCTTCTAATTGTGTATCGAAAAGAACGTGTGATTTTTTTAGGAAAATAAAGCTATTGTGACCTACTTTCCATTGTATTTATTTAGTAATTAATGCATTTGAATTCCTGTGAGATCACATGTTCCATAATCCCATATGCTTCATACAAGGGAGGATAGAATGCTTTGTATTTTAATATTAATGTGTTTTTCACATAGCTACAGTTCTTAGATATTTACTAAGTTAATGTGCATTAATTTCTTAATCATGCATTGCATATACAAGCACTATTTCTAGTGTCATTTATACCCATATAAGCAATGCCCATCTCCTGTGAAATTAGCAGCTTTGTTACTGGTGTAAAAAACATCAGAATAATTACTGCATTAATAAAGTACTCAATTTTGATAGTAAAAGAATATCTGCTGCAAGACTTTCTGACTTCTGTTCCATGGAGCTGAAGAATACTCCAAAAATAATATTTCTGTATACATTTTAGATATTGCCAAACTAGCTTAGACATTTCTTATTGACACTATCAAACAAAACCACCTCTATGCAAAAATGGTTAGCTCCTTCTCTAGTCATATTGAAGCAAATGTGTCAAACAACAAGGCAAACAAAGGCTACTTCTGAAATTCATTGGATGCCTTAAAGCACTTTGGATACTAAGATGTAAGTTCCCAGCTTTCTTATAACTTTAGACCAGTGGTTGAATTCCAGCCCTCCAGACCAACATTTAAAATCAGAGACTGAGAATGAAAGATCTGCAAAAAATAAGTTCAAAACATGATTTTTATTCAATTATGAGCTGTTCATGTGGAAGTCCACCAAACAAATAGCCAACATCATTCTGCTTTCCAAAGGCAGATTTAAATTACTTGCAATTAACACCCCTGGCTACCTTCCCTTATCTCCACTCCTCCTTTTACAGCTCATTAACTAACTGCTGTAGCACCGTTCAGACTCTGGGTCATGAATTAAATTGTTATCAGCTGACTTGTGTCTCCCCAGCTGATTGGCATCTGCCCAGCTGAAATGGGGTCTTCTGCAGCTGACATTAGCCTGAGCTGTAGTTATTATACTCTCCCTTAAAAGTTGTTCTTGATGCTCTTGTGCAGAGTGCTATGGAGATTCAGGAAGTAGTAGTGTATTTGGTTAGTAATTTTCCATATTGAGGGGAGGCTTGCAGACTAGTTTTGCTTCTTTTGTACTACTGCAGCAGGATAAAATAAATTGACTGGGATAAAAAAAACCTCTCCCAGGATAATGATAGCAGTATCTTGATAATGTGATATAATACATTTTTCTAAGTTAAACTCACCATCAGTAAATCTAAATCTAACTGGGTACATTCTTTGTGGAATTAAATAGCAATACTTTATGTAAAGAGATTTCTTATTTAGCTATGAAATTGCTTGGTGTCTGTGGAGCAACCTCTGTAGATTAAATGTAGTCATGTTAGCCTTATATAAGACATGAAGCCTGCCCATCAATGTATTCTAGTCTTATCCCCCAAAATATTATGTATATTCCCAAACACTGAATATTGCTGGCATATACAAATATTTTATATTGTTGCTTGTTTTTCTCAACAAATTTAATCCATTAAAGAGTAAAAAAGAAAACTATTAATACAATCTATTGATTTTTTATCAAGGCTATATATACAACCTTTAACGCTACTTCTGAATTTGTAGGATTGCATTTTGGACTAAAAGAAAGAAGTGTGATATTATACTGTGTAAAAAGTGTGAGTTTTAGTAAAGAAGTGTCAATCAATGAAAAAAGTGTTTCAGTATTGCTTCTTTTCCACATATTCCGGGCCTGTATACTGATTGTTTTTACTAGCTGATCTGCAACCTGTTGTCCTTAGACAATTTCTGTTTTCCTCTCAGTATCATGTTTCTAACCTTTTTGTTTGGTGTTTTCTTTTTTTGTGTGTGTGTATGACTTCCCCCTATGTTGTAATATCTACCTTCTTTCACATTTTTCCTTTTGGCTGGACAAGAAGGATAATGCTGGGCAGAAATAAGTTCTTTTTTTCCTCCATTAACAGAGTATGTTTGAACTTTTGACTCCCTCAGAACTTGGAAAATTAGAAATCCATAGAAAAAGCTATTGTTTTGTTTCTGAATTACAGACAGATTCTCTAACTTATGTCTTTGTTAGCTGTGTTAAGCAGATTTTTATAGTCACTAGAAAAGCTGCTGTCTTTTCCTTTGTCCTTTTCGTCCTTTTTGTCTTTTTTCCTTTCCCTTTTCCACTCTTAATGTTGTGTCTAAACAAGGCCCTTAAAGCATCACTTGTAATTCTCAAATTATTCTTTCCACTTCTGCAGGAAAAAGTAGATTGCTTAACCTTACTAAAAAGCAATGGAGATAAGTGTCAATGAAGTTTTGTTCTGTTTCTGCAGCAATAATTTCCCCTACCTAGGATAGCATAATCAAAGATACTTAAGGGAGGTCTTATGATGATGCACTTCTACTGATGCCTGCAATAATAATAGTAATAGTAATAATAATAACAATAACCCCCCAACCAAAACACAAGCAAAAAATCAGTCAATCAAACAAACAAAAAACAACTTGGGTTATTTCATCTTTCCTACATGGGGAGACAGTTTCACTTCTCTGTTCTCCCTTATCACCTGCTATCTCAGATTTTTGGTTCTTTGCTGAGAACTGTCTATCTACAGGAGAAGTAGGACCCTCTTATCTGATTATAGACAAGTAGGTCAGGCTGCAAATGTTAACCGTTTACAAGCATGAGATAAGAGTTTGATTGTTGGGTGGTGCACACTACCTGAATATTTATTTCTCACTGCCTCTGAGGAATAGGAGCTTGAAAGCTGCTAAATGGAGACTTTAACCCAAGCAGTAGGTCCCTTGAGCCTATGTCTGTAAATTTTGTTTGGTTATTTATTGACAGAAGTACTGGAAGAAACAGTTTATAGACAAGCCATTCACTTTTATTGTGTTTATGACAGCAAATACTTCCAAGGTTTGGAAGTATTTATGAAAAGGGAATGCTGAACAGAAAGAATGAGTTTCCAATCCAGCCAGATTATACACCATCAGTTGTTTAACCTCTTAGAGGAAAGTGTATTTAAAAGTAGTGCGTGATGGAAAGCTTGAAAATGTTAGAAGATAAATGCAAGAAAAAGATGCAACAACTACTGTCTAAAATGAGTATTTGTATGTCTTCATATAAATGTAAAAACATATAGTAAAATACATCAAATTTGACTAAATTTTAAACATCTCTTCACATATGTGAAGTTCAAAAAGTTTTGCTATACATTCTCCAGAGCAAAAAATTAGGAGTCTCACATATTTTAAGAAGTTAATACCACTTTTAAAACTATGAATCATGAATTAACTGATGTAGTGAACAAAAGATACAACTTTTGACCTGAAAATGTCAGTGAATGTTGATTCTTACATCAAATCTACATGATCATAGAAACTTCCAGGCAATTCAGTGCTCAGTAACAGCAGAAATCACAATTTAACTGGGGAAAAAAAAAAAAAAAAAAAAAAAGAGAGAGGCAGATTTGAAACAAAAAAGAAAATCCTTTTTTATACATTTCTGCTTAGAAATTTTGGTTCATTGTCCAGCATTTTTTAGAAATTAACTATTTACAGTCCACACCTAATGGAACAAAGATCTTTTGTTGACTGAATTCTAAGTTTTCCTTTAAATTTAAGTCTACTTTCATTCCTATCAAAAAGCAGAGTATATTTTTTAAATTATGATGTCCTTTTAATTGCTGAAGGTTTTAATTAAAGTTTATTGGTCAGACCTTTGATGGGAAATAAGCTGGGAATTATCTCATGTTGTGCTCTCTAATGAGACTAAAGACAAGCTGAAATGTCTGTATAGGATTTGATAATGTGCCCACAACTTTCTCTCAGAAGCTTCCCAATCTTTTAGGAGTTTCACAATGATGACATGTAATTTTGTTATCTTTAGATATTTAAGTTGAATAGGTTGGAAGAATGGTTAATTTCAAATTCCCAAATTCCCAAATCCACATTATATCAGTTTACAACCTGGAGCCTTTTTTTTTTTTTTTTTTTTTTTTTTAGAGTTGTCCCTGCACCTAGAGTTTAGAAAAGCTCTGTTTTTCTTGATTGCTGCAAGTTGGTCTAATTGGATTCCAGCTCATGTCCTTTCCTCCATCTCTGCTACCTATTACACAGATTTTTATATACCCTTCCAACCACAGTAGTATCCAGCTGCTGAAGGTTTTATTACACAAAATATTTCTCTGGCAGTTTATTTGTGCTCCAGAGTATGGACAACTGATAAGGATGCATTCCAAAACAGCTAATTTAGTCTCACCCAAGTAGAAAATTAGTTATTTTAATAAATAAATAGTATTACTTGTAACCTTATCTGTGTACTTTCTTGTATATTCTTAATAATTGAATTATACACATATTGTAGAAGTGTTTATATACACTCCTCCTCATGCAGCTTTTTCTTGAACTAGTATTTTTCTTAATTTGTGTGAAAATAAAATATCGATTTTCACTGTATATGAAGAGCAATAATTTTAGTAAGAAGAGTGTATGTAAAAAAATTGTAATGCTTAGAAATTATTGCTGAGTAACTTTGTTTCATAAAAAGCTTATAGGATGAAGTACAACTTGTTTTTCATACTTATTTTGTTTTATTTCAGCATGTGAAGACACTTACTTTGAAGTGAGTTAATATCCTAGAGCAGAGACTTCTGTAATCAGTACAGATAATATTCAACAAGTTGTAGTGCTAAAAGGTTTATGGTATTTCTGTCTCATTTATTCATAGAAAATACATGCTTTTGATGCATTAACATGAACTCTTCATACTGTGATGGAATCCTGTCAGCCAGAGCTTTAAGCTGCGTTACCCTGGACCTTTTCCCTGAAGAAGGCACGTCAACCATCTGAACCTTAAAAATGTCTAATTTACACAGAAACTAGAATTACACTATTTTAAAAGTTCAAAGGTCAGAATAAGACCATTAGAAATAAAAAGGCTTGTGAAAAAATTTCCCTGGTCACTGTGTCCTTGAAGGGCAGATACTTTCCTACAGTTTCATTTTGCATATCCAGCAGTTTTCAGTGGCTTTATTGTGAAGATAAACTCTACACTGCTCTATCTAGGTTTCTTGGGAAAATTATGTCCCTTAGTTGACTTTGAGGAGTGGTTTGCTGTCAGCTTATGATGCAACTTCCTTGCTACTAATTCACTCAGTTTTTTAGTCTGTTTCTCTCTAGAAAATTTCTCTAGTTTGAGTTTCTTATTTTAGAAGAATGTTATAATTGCAGTAACAAGAGCCTGAATGTTTGAAAATACTAAAAATAAAACTGGCCTATGGTTGTAATTTATTCTATATGTTTAATTACTTTAGAATCAGGTGTTTTCCCCGCTCTCCTCTTTTGAAATCAATTAAGGTTCTCTTTAGTGAGATAATGGCTGCTTGTTTGGTCCTCCCCATGTTGTTGCCAAGGTTATCATCAACTGAATGATACATAGGACTTTGAGAGATTTCTTGAGCTTTGTATGTGTTACAGGAGGCAAGAATGATGTTGACCTGATTTTATCTGTATTTTTGGTTCCTTAGATCCCATATAGCCTTAGTAGGATGTTATTCAGCCAACACAGAGCTGTGAGGTCCACAAACAACTTCCCTATACTCTCTTCAATTATCCTTGGAAACTCTTTTCTACTGATTTTTTAGATGAATTTATCTTCTACAAAAACATTATTTTTTCTTAAACCACTTAATAAAGTGACCACCCCTGTTTTATTTCATACACAGTGCTGGTCAATATCACTGAATTAGTTTCATATAAAACTTAAAGAAATAGATAGAAGAACTCTCTACAGTGAATGACACCAGAATTATTGTATAGTTAGAGATATAAAAGGTTCCTAAAATAATTGATATTAAAATCTGGATATCTTTTTATATAGCAAATAAACAAGATAATAAGTTACAGTGAAAAGCCCCTGCCATCTTTTTCAAAAGTTTAGAAATATATGCTTTATTGCAGGACAAAATTAAATTTTCTAATTGACATATTTGGTTCATTCTTTCATGTTAAGATTACAAAGGCCAGAGATAAAAGTGACATTAACAAGGAAATATAATGTCAGATTCTTTTACAAATGAAGTATATTTGTGCAGGTGTTTGAAATATACACATATTAAAAAAACACTCTTTGATAGTAGTTTTCTTTTTCCTACCCAAATGACAGAGTGGAAAACTCTGGAAAAGCTGCGAGTGAGACAGAGGCAAAGATGCATATTGTGTGAGATAAAGGGCCAGCAAAGATGAAAGGTGGAAATCGTGCTTCTTGGGAGTCCTAATTCTATTTCCTCTGCTCCTCTTCTACCCTTTTCTACCCCTTCCTCTCTTACTTCACATTGCCAGATATGTGTAAGAGAGAACACAAGAGAAAGTGAACTCGCTCTCCTTTTTTCCTGTCTTTTCTCCAGATCACAGCTGAGTAAACACTAAAACAGAAGAATTTCTATACCTTGTCCCCTTAGTAAGTCATGATGGAGCTACTAAAAATTAAGAGAATATATTATTTTTAAAAAACAAAACAAACTCATATTTCATTATTTTAACTGGTCATAATTTACCATTTTTTACTTATCTCTTATTCTGTTGCAGGTAAACCTTTGCTCTTGCTCAAAAATAATCATTCACCAGGCTAAGTTTCAGGGTGCACTTAAGACAAATGCACTGCATTATTTTGATTATAATGAAAACTTCCTGAAGTGGACTCGCTTTGGATTTGCCATGCTTTCTTTAAAATGTTACTTATTCACAGAGACTCTAATCAAAAATTGCAGGAAATATAAATCTGAGATGTAATTCTTACACAAAAGTAGGCATTTTTGAATAGTTTCCTTTCTTATTCAGAAAAACAGAATGAATTTTAAAATACTTCCTTAAGTTAACAATTGTAAATCTCTTACAGTTTAAAGCTTATATTTTAGATTTCCAGACTCTTATTTTATGACTTCAAATAACAGTTCTTGTTTGTTTGTTTTTGTTTTTAATTTAAGGATTTTATTACGTTCAAATAATTTTATATTATTTTTCCTGGTCATTACACTGTAATATTACTTTATAGACTATCATCTGTAATAGATCCCAAAAGGTAATGTAGTCTTCAAAATATTAGATAATGTGCAAAGATATTGTCAACCCCATTTTATTTAATATTGGTTTGAACCATCTAAGTTAACGTTGCTCATTTTGTGTGGTAATAAAACTACTTGGCATTATGCTAAAATTTATTTCAAACTAAGAGAAAATAAAACAAATAGATTTCAATTAATATTTTATATATTATATATTTTATATGTATATAAAATATATAATAAATATTTGAAATAAATATTTGAACATATAAGTTATGCTTCAAGTTGGTTTTAAATTATTTATAGTATTAATGGATTAAATAAAGGTTATGAATTTGTGTGTGCATATAAAGACTTCAAAGAAAATGTGCTAAAGAACAATAGCAGAACAAAGAACAAAGAATAATAGCAGAAGAAAAATATGTCATAATCACACAATAAAATTTCCTCAAAACATGTGTGTGCATATAAAGACTTCAAAGAAAACGTGCTAAAGAACTAGAATGCCTCTTTACTCCAAATTTTGATATTTTAAAATGTTACTTTTCCTTAAATTGTGTTTTTACAGAAATCTATATCTAAATAATATTAACCTCAGTAATAATAATTTTGTTTTGAAAATATATTTTAAGAAAGATATTTTCATCATTTGTCTTCTGTTTGACTCATTGCACTTTCTACTTACTTCATTATGTTATACTCCTGATGAGGCAAATAAAAAAAGACTTTGTTGGGAGGGATTATAGTGTAATAGTAAGTCCAACAGCATCTACCATAAATGTGTTTTAGAGTTAAAATTCGGTACTAATTGTATTTTCAGCAATCCAAAATTGCATTTTGCCTACATATCTCCTGACATAAAACCATGAGATTATTTAGGTAAAAAGCTATTCTATATCCATATCAATAGAGAACAAGGCAGAATAGAAAAGTTAACATGTTTGGTATAACTTAATAGAACATACTTTAAATCATCAAAATATTCTGAGAATTGGATAAATCACCTTCAGGTAACAGAAGTCTTGACTGATTTGATTCAACATATGTTGCGTATAGTAACATACAGATATGAATAATAGCAGAAGAATATGTCATAATCACACAATAAAATTTCCTCAAAATAATGTAGCTGTAATAAAATGTATTAAAATAAAGAGATTTGAGGAGTGAAGTGCTGGAAGTCTGATCTCAATATCTAAAATGCACAAGTAAAAGCACGGGGAATCTATGATAGAACATCTCATTTTTGGTTATAAAATCAAAACATTTTATTTAGCCTTTAACCCCAGCTGTTGCAGCCTTATTAAGCAGATATAAATACTTCATGTGGTGAAAATACTATCTGAATGTATGTTTCAAAAAGTTGAAAGCTATGATAATCTGACTGAAATACAACTGTCTACAAAGGTACACTGCTGTTCATGATCATAATTAATTTTGTCCTGGTTTTGTTAAAAACAAGTTTCTCTTTCAGTGAATTTTGCCTGTCAGCTGAAGCCTTCATATTAACTGCATTTTCCTGGAGAACCAGACACATGTTTTGGTAAACCTAGCAATGGAATGCAAACTTATTGATAAGCATGGATGGACATCTCGCGAGAGGGGCGATGAGAAACAAGTGACTAAGAAACTGACCAACTGTGTATAACATTCCATTCACGTGAATATGGGAGATCACAAGGATCTCGTCCCTTTTTTCCTTTTCCCTTTTTCCTTATGGCCGACCTTAGGAGAGGACCTTGCGAGTCGTCCCTGTGACTGACGCCTAGTGAGAGACTGAATCCAGCTCCGGTTGGCTGCAGAGTCCAGCCCAGGACTTTGGGTGCCGGCTCTGCAGTTGCTGAGACTTTCAAGATTGGTTTTGTATATTTTGTATTATTTTCTCTATTCTTATTAGTAGCATTAGTAAAACATCTTTAATTTTTCCAACTCTCTTCTCTCTGTTCTTCTTTTCCTCCCGATTGCCTGTCCTGAGTGGGAAGGGTGGAGAGGGAGGGGCAAAAAGGGGGAAGTGGGGGGGGAGAGGGGGTTAACAATACATCTGCCAGGGTTTGATTGTCACCCCGCAATCTTAACCCTCGACGAATTTTTAAGCAGCATTCTTCCTTTTAGTTAATATGTATTAACATTCCTTTTCTATTATTATTTAGCTCTGTTTGTAAACAAGCTTGCTTCTATGAACTTCAAGCCAGAATTATTGTGGCAAATGATCAGGAAAAATGTTCTGTATTAGCTCTGCAACTCCTGGTGTAAAGAAGCTTTTTGGAAATGAAACTTTTTTGAAAATTATATACATTTTAAGTGGAAAAGTGTTATATTACTGTGCCAGAACATGAAATAAGGAATTTTTCATTTGTGTTGCTCAAGTTTTTTGTTGAATTAATACAGCATATGTAGAACCAGCTTTTTGCTAGTGTAAAAACAAGCTCAAGAGATCAGTAAACAGATTTTTAAAGATACTGGCATATGCACCAAGTAGTCAGTAAAAGTAGTAAATATAGTTGTACAAAGAGAGAGATTTGCATTTGTGTGTACTAAATAATAAGTAGCCTGAAAGAAAAGAACTCCATGATCACTCAACAAAGGGTCAGATATCACACCAGGGAAGCTGCTGATTAAAGTAGTAACCATTTGGTTGGTCATCTGGTTGCGCAAGTCTCCTGTGTTCTGTTCAAAAACTCTTGGCCTCGACAGACAGGCCACAGCCCATGTCTACTGAAACTAAGAATGTTGCATGCCAGATTCTTCTGTAGGGTTACAATTTCTAAACATCATTGAGAAATCCTAGGGAGCTGGATGCCTACACTGCAGCATCACCAAGACAGGAACTGAAGGCCCCAGGGGACTGACTTGAGGTCCTGGGCCATAGGCAGGGTGGAGAATTCTCCAAGTAACTGAAATGGCGTCCTGGGCTGTGGTCAGGGTAAGGGAAGCCCAGAGACTCTGAAGGGGTAGTCAGGTTGGAGATGCCCTCAGAGTTTGAGTGTAGACATTGCTAAGTCCCAATTTTAGAGCAGTACCTCTTGTCACTGGTGATACAGCAGACAGAAAACACAGGTCTTGAAATAGAAGTACAAAGGGTCTTGAGTTCCGGCAAGTTGGTTGTTTCTCTGTTTCTGTCTTTCTTGTTCATCCCATCTGCCTTCTCATTTGTCTCCTTCTAAGAAAGTTATCTGAAATGGGATTTTCAAACTTCTGCCAATTCTCCATATGGAAGAATGACTCGATTAAAAAACAATTAGAAATTGATTGTAATGGAGTCAACAGAGTTATTGGTGTTTAAAATTATTATTTAAAATTATTTGAAGTAGGAAGCATTTCCCTCCTTTGGCATAATGAACTATAATTTCCAATTTCATGATCCACATATGAAGCTTGACAGAGAACAAGAAGCTGGAAAATGATCAGCCTTCTCCATTACCTGTTGTAGATTTCCCAGGCTCAAAACCATGCAAAAATATTTTCTTGATCCTATCATGTGTTCTGAGATCTCCGTTATTAGAGTATTATTTAGTGTAAATTAAACCAATAATAATAACATAATTCTGCCATACAGTCATGTTTTGTAATGGAGATACGCCTTATACTTTGTTTCATTTTAAAAAAGTGAACCAAACTGGAATATAATGTAAATTAATAATAATTTTCTGCAGTTTTTTAGACAAAAGCTGCTGTTGTTAGTAATGTTCTGTAGGTATTTTTACTCATGTCTAAGGGATCTGTGAAGCTCAGGCTGCTTTCCCTACATACCTCTGACATTAGTTCTCCATGGCTTGGACAGCTGCACACTGGTTGCATTGAACATTGAGAAAGAAAAAAAAAAAAAATTGAAGTATCTGGTAAGAAGCTCTTTTTCTGTCCATCACTAACTCTACTTCATTGGAAACCTCTGAGCTGAAGTCCATGATGATTGCAAACTTGAGAAATCTAACATACAGTTAGCTGGCTAATAGATGAAACATCTCAATCTGATGGGAAGAACAGAAGCAGAACTTTGTGCTAGACCATTAATTCAGGAGGCACTGCTAAATCAGGTTATTACTTTCTGATTTGAATAGCACATATGCAGTTTTATTTATGATTTGGAAACTATTACATAATTAGAGACATGATTATCTTTTGTAATCCGCAGAATATTTTTTCAGTCTTAGTGAAAGAATAATTTATTACACATTAAAATTCATAGCCTCATACATTTCCTTACACTTGTACACTTGCAGGAACATAACTATATTATCTGTGAGAAATATCCCTCCCAAATTCATAAACTCTTTATAGAAAAATGTGCCAGACTGTATTCATTGTTTGATTCAAATTTGGGCATCAATTCCTTTCATATGTTAGAACCAGAATTAATTTGCCAAACTCTCATTCAGATGACTTAGTTCTGCATAGGATATGATATCACTTAGATTAATATGACTCCAGCACATTACCCATAATGATGGCCAAATGAATTCATTAAAACTTTGACCATCACTAGAAATAATGTCCTCAAGAAACATTAATCAAGTAGATGCTTCATACGATATGTTATATAGCATTAAATGTAAACTATATGCAGTAACTCTATATGAATTTCAAAACAATATTTGGTTCATATTACTGCTTACCTGAAAGTAATTCAATGTTATTATATAATTATACTTGTATTGTGTTACACAGCAGTGACTGCTTCATACACAATATGAGGAAGACCTACCAAATACATATTGACGTATTAAAACAGATAGCATTGTGTTGGTGCAAAAGTAATTACGGTTTTGGATCATCAATTTTAAATCATTATTACTAGGTACAAACATGTACCTTTATTAATAAAAATAGAAGCCATTACAGTCAACACACTTTTGCCAATGAGAAATAAGTTTGTTTTTTCCTGTAGAGTAAAAATACCTTCTTCAGAATTCAATGAATGCTTGGAAAGCATTTTCTGCATCCTGCTGGTTGTGGAAGTGTTTTCCCTGCAAAAAGTTGTCAACATGTTTGAAGAAATGGTAATCGGTTGGCAAGAGGTCAGGTTAATGTGATAGATGGGGCAAAACTTAGTAGCCCAATTCATTAAACTTCTTAAGCACTGGTTGTGCGACATGCAGTCAGGCGTTGTTGTGGAGAATTGAGCCCTTTCTGTTCACCAATGCCAGCTACAAGCATTGCGTTTTTTGGTGCTTCTCATTGATTTGCTGAGTATACTTCTCAGAGGTAATGGTTTTACTGGGATTCAGAAAGCTGTAGTAGATCAGACCAGCAGCAGACCACCAAACAGTGACCAAAGTGTGGCTTTGGGAAGTGTTTTGGAGGTTCTCAGTCCAACCACTGAGATGGTCATCACCAGTTGTTGTATAAAATCCACTTTTTGTCAAACATCACAATCCAATTGAGAAATGGTTCATTGTTGTTGCATAAAATAAGAGAAGACAGCATTTCAAAATGACAGTTGTCTTTTTTTTTATATATATATATATATATATTTAAGAACCTACAAATACTTAGTATTGGCACACACCATCCTGACTTCTTCCTTTTTTTTTGCCTTCAACTGCAACACCTCAAAAAAAAAAAAATACAGCAAACTACAAGTACTACTGTTGCAGAAGACAGAGATTTGGTCATCCAAAAATGCAAGAATCTGTCTACATAAGAAAGCCAGATTTAGTAAAGAAAATCCAGTGCAATCTTAATATTTTTCCCCCCAAGCCCTTGGTGATTGCAAGAGCCAGCAGAGAGGGATGTGCTCAGGTGAAAGAAGGCAGCAACCTTCAAGTCTTATTCATGGCACAATGGTGTTCTGTACAGCCTGCAAAAATAGGCTTCCTTTCAGTACCTACTCTGTCTCTATCATTTAACTTATAATATTTGGCAGTACAAGCATACAATGAATTCCTTGAAAGAACATTAATACTGTGGCAAATTGGAGAACTGGGCAATCACATGCAATCACCAACTGAACAAATTTTAACAAGGTCAAGTGCCAAATTTTCACCTAGGACACGTTAACCCTGGCTGTACATACAGACTGGGGGACAAGAGGCTGGAGAGCAGCTCTGCAGAGAGGGATCTGAGGGTTCTAGTCAACGGCAAGTTGAACATGAGCCAAGAGGGCCAGCTGTGCCCTGGGGTACATCAAGCACAGCATTGCCAGCTGGGCGAGGGAGGTGATTGTCCTGCTTTACTCTCTACTGGTATGGCCTAACCCGGTGCACTGTGTGCAGTTGCGGGTGCTATAGTAAAAAAAGGATACAAAGCTACTGGAGAGTGTCCAAAGGAGGGCTACAAATTTGGTGAAATTTTGGAGGGGAAGCCATATGAGGAGCGGTTAAAGTCACTTGGTTTGTTCAGCTTAGAGAAGAGGAGACTGAGGGGAGACCTCATCGTGGCCTACAGCTTCCTCACAAGGAAAGGAGGAGGAGCAGGCACCAATCTCTTCTCCAATGATAGAACCCAAAATAATGGTAGGAGGATGTGCCAGGTGAGGTTTAGGATGGACATTAGGAAAAGATTCTTCTCCCAGAAGGTGGTGGAACACTGGAGCAGGCTCCCCAGGGAGGTGGTCATAGGCCCAAACCTGTCAATACTCAAGAAGAGTCTGGACAAAGCCCTCAGACACATGATGTGAATTGTTGGGTTGTCATATGCACAGACAGGAGTTGAATTTGGTGGTCCTTGTGGGCCCCTTTCAACTCCGGACGTTCTATGATTCTATGGAGTATTTTTCCACCATTCCTCAACAGGACATGAAAGCTGGAACATCACGTTGGGTTTTCCTGTAGCAGGAAGACAGCTGACCATACCGTACTAAGAACTTACAATGGATTCTTAATATTATTATAGTAGATGGATGACAGCTCTCATTATTGACCTCTACCTTTCATGCTTTCCACATGGTGTTCGATATTCATATTTTCACTTCTCCATGTATCTTTAGCACTCCATTATGCAAGGTATCACAAACTGCTACAAAGAATGTTTTGAAATCCTTGAAGAACTGCTACATATCCACAGAAGGTATTTCTCAGAACTGTCAGCTATTGAAAATTAATTTTGTCACTCAAAGCACATTTTCAAAATCTGTGCTGTCCTTTGCTCAGGGACTTGTCTCATGTTATTTTTTCTTAATGGTTGTACTCTTTGGTCTCACTGTATTTCTCCCATTCTCAGAAAATCAGTACTTAGGTTACCTTCTTCTCAACAGCATGAAGATCCACTACCTCCTACTTTTCAGTATTCTGTTTAGCTGTGTCTGAACCACGAGCAGAAGTCTTAAATCCCCTGGTTCTCCACACCATATACTTGTTAGTATTTTCCTAGACTGTGAGCTGGAGCAATTTAATTCCCCCAATCAGGAAGCCTGGCCACAGCAAACACTTTGCTTGAAGGCCTTCAGGAAATGGGAATGCAAATAGCTCAACATCACTTGACTGGGGAGCCTTAGACATCTTAGACCAGATCTTACGTTCAATGTTTTTAACTGCTCTGATCTGAGAGCCAAGGACATTCTGAGCACTCTGCCCACTATATCAGCCAGTTTTGCCACTGCATTATCAAGGCAAATTTATGATATGAAGTACTTATTCATTGTTTACTCAGAGAGCAGAGAAAGACTTCAAAAAATATTATTTTTTTTTTCTAAAGTAAATAAACATCTGTTGAGGGTTTAGATTGCAGGGTGACAATAAAACCCTGGCAGACGTATTGTTAACCTCCTCTTCCCCCCTTTCCCCCTTTTGCCCCTCCCTCTCCCTCCCTTCCACTAAGGACAGGTGATTGGGAGGAAAAGAAGGACAGAGAGAGAAGAGCTGGAAAAATTAAAAATGTTTTACTAATGCTACTAATAAGAATACAGAAAATAATACAAAATATACAAAACCAATCTTGAAAGTCTCAGCAACTGCAGAGCTGGCACCCAAAGTCCTGGGCTGGACTCTGCAGCCAACCAGAACTGGATTCAATCTGTCACTATGCCTCAGTTCACATGGACAACTAGCAAGGTCCTCTCTAATGTTGACCATAAGCAGAAGGGACGAAGAAGGGCAAAGAGAAAAAGGTAAAAGGACGAGATCCTCGTGATTTCCCACTTTTATATGAAGTATTCACGTGAATGGAATGTTATACACAGTTGGTCAGTTTCTTGGTTACCTGTTTGTCGTTGCCCCTCTCGCGAGATGTCCATCCATGCTTATCAATAACTTCGCATTCCATTGCTAGGTTTACCAAAACATGTATCTGGTTCTCCAGGAAAATGCAGTTAATATGAAGGCTTTAGCTGACAGGCAAATTCACTAAAAAAGAAACTTGTTTTTTAACAAAACCAGGACAACATCATAGTTTATATTACATCTCTCATGCATGAGGCTAGCTGGGTCAGGAAACCCAATACAGGTAAGAAAAACATGCACATTTCAGACAAAAGGAAAAAATAAGGAAATATGCTTTTAGTAGAGCCACATTTACAAATCACTCTCAAACAACTGGCTGAAACTCCAGTATCATAATTAAACCAAAACCAAAATTCCCTAGAAGAACTAAACTCACAAAATGAAAGTCCTACAGATCTGAAAATTTTCCTTTTAATTAAAAAACAAAACGAAACGCCAACCAAAATGAAACGCTAACCAAAACAAAAAGCTAACCAAAACAAAACGCCAGCCACAACACAACACAACACAACACAACACAACACAACACAACACAACACAACACAACACAACACAACACAACACAACACAACACAACACAACACAACACAACACAACACAACACAACACAACACAACACAACACAACACAACACAACACAACACAACACAACACAACACAACACAACACAACACAACACAACACAACACAACATCTTACTATTTCCTCCCTGAAGGGGGCACAGGCACCTTTTATAGGCTTGTTAAGGGAAGTGGGGCCACTTGGCCCCAGGAATGGGGCTGGTGTGAAGCCCAGCTGCATCCTTCCCAGCTCTGCAGGACTGGGGGAAGTCACATGCTGCTGTTTCCCTCTGGAACTGCTTCGCATTTTGTGTAACTGCTCAAAAAAGATTGAATAAGTTTTCATCTTTAGAATGGTTTATTTGGTACCCATATCTTTATAAAATGTCTAGGTAAGAGGGAAGGTCAACAGAAAAAAAGTTTTTTAACAGAGTTTTCTACAGGTTTCTATGGCCTCAATAGGTGGCTTTGCTGATATGCCGCAGCCTCATATTTTTTTAACATGATCATTGAGAGCTGGCTCCTAGAAGAGGAAGTGATATTGCAGTGAGTTTGTTTATTGGGCAAAACTGTGCATCTTATTCTGCTGCATCTTCAAAGCAGATGTGTTTGAGTGAAGACCAGGGACGAGGATCCTAGAATCATAGAATACCAGGTTGGACAGGACCAGGCAAAAAAAATAAAAGGTGTATAATAGGCAAGAAAAAACATTCATATTCCTCTAACCTCCTTTTATTATCAGTAAACACTGCACTCGCAAGGTTTGTTGCTGGTTTTACTAGGAGCAGTATATTTTTTACAAGACAAGATAGCAATGAATACCACTTGAGGAAAATGCAAGAGAGGGCTTTTCTAACTTATCCAAATGGGGGTGGGTGTAAACTAACTTTTCCTAAGGCTTTTCATATACAGCAGCCCTCAGCCACAAGTTCTCTGCTCAGTACAAGTAATTGTAAATTATTTGCTTTATTGAAAAAAAAAAAATTCTAAATAGCTTTGAAGTCACAATAATTTGAATTAATATATGCAGTACTGAGAACCCACATTACTGGCAGTGCTGTGCAGATCTGGGAGAACCTCTGTGTGGTCAGTTGGCCCAAAGATGTGTATTGCCACAAGAATCTCTACTTTCACAAAGATTTACAGGTAGGTTTCCAAGCAGAGAGTGGGAGAAAGTAGAGGTTCAAGTTTCCTCGTACACATTTGCTCATAATTGTTTATGTACTGAATTAGATAATAGGTATTTTCACATCCCATTAATTGAATGTATTGAAATATTATATACTTCAAAGCTAAATATTTAAATGACTTTTAGCAACCACAACTATTGCATTTGGTGCCATGTGCTAAGAATAAGTTTGTTGTTCCAAATCGGGATTCTCCTTCTATCTGGAATGTTATCAGTCTTAAAACTGCTACTTAGAACCCAAACAAACACGTCTCTGACACTATACATAGTTTTTACAATTGAGTTCCTGAAGTGAACTCGTATGTCTGTGTATGTCTAATTTATTAGTTCTGAAGTTTTGCTACCATCATAACTTTAACTTGTGTTCTGTAACTCATGGACCATTCTGTCCTTTGAGCTCTTTGAAGCCATCTATTTTAGTCTTTAAGTTTTTTGTATAAGTTTTGATGTGAAACTAGAGATACAGTTGTGGCAGTGGATGAATGACAGGATCAAGGCTTGTGATTAAGTCAGGCCCAACGTAGGACAACAGTTCAAAGTTATTGTTGTTCTGTGGCCCATATGAAATGAGCCCACAGGTTCATTTGATTTCGGTGGACAGAAACCTGTAAATTGGTCATGAGGTAAGCCAGAAGATAAGAACATGTGTAGTCTGAACTGCATTCATAGCCAAGCTGACTGTCAGACATGGGACATGGGGAAAGCTCTTCAGTCACCCATGCTATGATTTGTGTGGGCCCTGTATTTCACAGTCTGGAGCTGTCCCAGTAAACACCTATTCTACTTTAATACCTACTTCAGTCACTTCTCACTTAAGGGTGACATATTTCCACTATATAAAGGCTAGTGCCCTTATTTTTACTCCATCCTTCAAAATAAGAACTGCACTTGTCAGACTTCTCTCAGATCCTCTTGACTCTATTAAGACCTGAATAATAACAGGATGATTACCAGATGTGATACTAGTATGGTCTCAGTTTCATACGGAAGAATAAACAGAGCTAGTTCTTTGGGAAAATAATTCCAGTGGGAATAAAGGCTATGTCGCGGTTGAGACGGACAAACGACATGGACCAAATTCTTTCAAGATGAAAGTAATAGGTGCCATTTATTGTTACAAGTGCATTTTTATACAATTCTACCAGTTCATGTGTCTTTTCACTATTGGTTACAAGTTACAGCACTAACATCTCATTGGTTAATTTTGCTATCATCCATGTTATTCTTCTATCCCCTTCTCTCTCACGGGTATATCTCTCCTTTCTCACGGGTACAACTCCATACCTCCGGATACTCCTTTACTCCCATCTTTCTCAAGGGTAAATCTTAATATCTTCAAGGCTGATCTCTACTCCCATATTTTCTGTCAAGGATTCCACAGACCCGCTGCAGTTTCCCACAATTCCCCCTTTTTTTATTTATGCTAAAAATGCTGCCCTCATTGTCCGCTGCAGGGCCCTTTGCAGCAGAGAAATCATGCATGGCAACATTAGTAACACAACCACAACAATCATCAAAATGATCAGTCCTGTTTTCACTGCTGATAACAACCATCCTAAAAACCCTCAACCACTAAGCAATTTATTTAACAAATCTCATCAAAATCTTCACACCCATGTCCTTGAGCTAATAACAAAAATCTATTGTGGCTCTACTCTACCGTGTGGCATGTCTTACAGAATCTACATCTAACAAAAGTCCACTTAAAGCCTTTGAAGTTCTGTTAGTTTGCTTAACTAGCCAGCATCCTAATTTTCTAAAATATTTAACGCTTTTAGCTGTGCCAACACCAGATACAAGAGATCCTAAAACCCTTAACCTTGATCCCCAAAAATCTACATTATCATCACATTTTGACTCATATACACGAAAAAAGTGTTTTTCTCGTCTTGCTCTTCTGTGATCTATTATCATAGATCATAGATACATTGGGTGTTAAGAGAGTTAATAGTCCCAAAATACACAGTCCTCCAACAGCATTAGAAGGAATTCCTGGTCAGGCTCTATCTTCACAGATCAAGAATACACCATGCAGGAGATTTTGGGGTCGCTGTCAATGACATTCCTTGGATTCTTCTGTGAGGCATTACACCATCGAGTTTCATTTCTATAGTCACCAATGGTAGCATTAACATTTTGCAGTTTTATCCATTCATGCTTTAGCATATTGTCCTGGCACTTTTCACAAACCAGCTGGATACAAGCATCCATGGGCATAGATCCCAGCAATTCTAGTTCCTGTGGTTCAATGTCTATTTCCGGGAGACAGTTAATCCAAAGTGCCATGTTAGTATTTTTGTTGCAATGCCTTTGCACCGGCCACTATTTTGAAACAATTGTGTGATGCTGCTGTATTCATCAAGGGGGATGCCAACCAAGCACGTGTGGAACGGGTTTTCTGGAGATGCCATAGCCAGGCATATGGAGTCCTGGTCAGTCATGTTGGCTAAAGTAATCCACATGTTAGTCTTTGCCTGTGCGGGCATCCAAAACACAGCAACTGCAACAATCATTGTCAGGAAGATAACACAGGTTTCACGTTTTGTGCCAGCAACCATTGCGGCCCTTGATCTGTAAAGACACAAGCATAGCCTCTCCCCCAGGTTATCAATTGCTGTGGCCTTTTCCATTGATCAGTGATTTGACCATAACTAATGTAGGTTTTTTCTGATTTAGCATGGTTTTGGGTCACACTTGCAAAGTATTTCATCACATACAATGCTTTTGACAATTGTTTTTGTGGTGTTTTCCCTACTTCTCCCCCCTTTTTGTTTTAAAAAAGAACAAAACCAAAACAAAAAACACAGTTCAGAATCAGATACGTGCATTGGACCTTGACTACGTACTCAGAATCACAAATCAAATTTAGAGGTTACTCCTTTAAAAAGCTCTAAATAATGTAAAGCTGTGCCAAGTTCTGCTCATTGGGTTGAACCTTCAATAATTTTCACAGAATGATGCCAATTGTTATCTTCACGCCAGACCACTACAGCTTTATGAGACTTCCCAGAACCATCAACAAATACTTTGCAAGTATGTAGGATCAGACCAAATACAAGTATGGCCTATGAACTGATGTTAAAGATTTGCAGGTTCTGCAGCAATTTACATTTTACATTTATGCATGTCAAAAGCTGTGCTGTTAAGAAAATCAGCTAATGCAATTTATAAAGACATAGATTACAAATAAAAAAATCAAAATTAAATTTCACAAATGGTACATATATGACAAAAGGATCATGGCCTATTGAAACTTAAATTCATTGCCTGCCTTTCTTGATCAGAGTAACAAGCAGTATATCAGTCTGTTAGCAATCTCATCATACTGTCCCACAATAGCCACAGGTTGTTTCTATGTTGTAGCTATAAATAGACAAATCTGCAAGTCCAATCGAATGCAGTCAGCCTGTAAGGTTGTCATAAATTTATTCCTTAAAATTTCCAACTCCATTTTGGTCGTCATATTTATTGGATATTGTTTTCCCTTACCAGATTGAAGTCCTGTTTCAGATCAATCAGTGTAGTACTTGCTTTATCAAAACATTGGCTGTTAATACTAGTGGAGATACAGCATTTGAAATTTCCTTGGAGATTTCTCACTTGCAGCAAGCAGATCTGCTCCATCCAAGCAGCTTCTTGTAGGCCATGCAACTAAACAGAATTCTCAGAAAACGTTATTTGAGCTTACAATTTACTTAACAAATCTTAACTTAAGAGAGGTATAGGAGTTTCTAACAACTATAAGAATTCATGTATTTAAACTTTGTTCCAAATTTGGCATTCCATTAGTCTCAAAAAATGGCCTTTCTTTCGTTGTTTCTTATGACCTCAAAAACTAGCATGGTGAATTTACTAAGAAGTCTCTTACAACTAATTACCACAAAATAAGTCTATTAACAAATTTTTGGTTTAATTTTCCAGTTTCATTAGAACTATGGATCCACTGGTGATGCCTTTAAATTTCACCCTCAGACTCCTTCATGCAGTATTACAGCTCTCTAGCAGTAACATTGCTTGAGGGAGGGGCGCGGGGGGGAATAAGACTTCCCTCTCGCCCCCATCTGAGATGGCAAGACGTCCAGCCCAGCATGAAAACACATCAGTTCGAACTCCACATTAAACCGATCTGGCTCCACTCCACACGCAAATCAGTACCAGTCTGACCCAGAGAAGCACTGAACACTGTGACCCCCCAAAGCTGACCAGTGTGAAAAGACTGACTTCAGCAAGGAGGTAAAGTTATGACCTCTTTTCCCCAGATGTGCCAAAACCTAGGAAACAAGACAGAAGCAAAAATAAACAACACCAACAACCCCTGATTCAAAGCCGAAAAACAACACAGTGCCACAACAAAAATGGATGACAATACTTCAGGGAAAAAAAAATAGGGACAGAGCCGGGGGAGCAAAGCCCCCCTTTCTCTGCTTAGCAGCGGGAAAACAGTTTTTTTCCTTTCTTCTTTCTCTTCTCGCCGCAGTTCAGATATAGTCAAGGCCATGCAGCTGGTATAATCACTGGTACGAAGTGGGAGGCTCTGGCAAACTCCTCAGTTACGATGAGCTGCACACAGGCCTGGGATATTTTGCTCTTTTGTTTTCCCATTTCATTCCAGCCGTAATACACTTTATATGCAGTTTCAAGTAGCTCAGCAATAGTTACATTCCTTAGCTCCATTTACCTTTTACAATTTAGAGATGTCAAAAAAACAGTATAAACCAGTATAATAAACATCAATCCATTATTCTATTTCCCTAAATCTAAATCAGTTAATATTCTAGCAACTTTTAAATACAACCTCTTCCAAATTCACAGCTATCATAGCATTTTAACAATTTAAATGTTTTTCTAACAATATAAGCAATCATTCTAATGTGTAAGGATGCATCCTAAGGGGAGGCAAGGTGGAATTTTAGCAATTTTAGCAGTGGAACCGGTTCCCATTTTGTAATTATCTCCCAAACAAGATTCTTTTGGTACCAAATATGAATATGCAAACTAAAATACTGAGCTCAGATATGAAAACCATATACCAAGTTCAAATATGCAGATGGATCACAGTTACACCAATTTAAGACAATATCTCAATTTTTGCATTGCACCGTTGGGCCGCTCACTGCTCAGCCAGGTGGGGGTACCTCTGGGTCTCCCTGACAAAAAAAAGTCAGTGGCGCCGGAGCCCATCGGCCCCCCCCGAGCCGGAGCGAGCTGGACTGGACAAGGCCTTTTTTTGTTTTGTTTTGGTTTGGTTTCTTTTTAGTGTCTCATCTGGTGCGCTACAGCTGTTATTCCAAAACCAGGATTCTTTACATGATGTACATACGGAAAAGCCAAATACAGCACAGCGAGATGAGACACAGCTTGTCACAGAGTTGCGCAAGTCTGAATACTGGAATAAAGGTAGCATGCTAGCGAAAAAAAAAAAATAACAGCTACTACACACAAAATTTTACCATCACATTCACGCAGTAAAGAACTAAATTACTTATGATCTTCTGTATTATCACAAAACGCACATTTTGAGTCAATGAATTCTCATGATTTAACAGACTGTGAACTTATCGTACCATATAACAAAGACCTACTAAAATTGCAACATACTTAAACCGATACCCACAAAGAAAACAGGTTAATGAGGAAGGCATCTTGCAGACTCTAACAAGTTTGCTGTGACCTGTGTGTTATCAGTTAACTCTCTCTCAGCTTGTTGACGTTCAAACCGTTCCAGCTGTAAAACTGTCTGTAATGATCTAATGATCTCTTGTAGAGATTTATTTTGTCCTGGTCTTCTCACCTTAAAAACAACATTAATTGCAACAAAATTCTATTCTCCAGACACTTTTCCCAATCATTTAACTGAAACAGCAGCCAACACTGATTTCAATATTTAACAAGATCTTCCTTCCTTATAATTCCGAGTGCTTTCCTAAGTTTTAAAACACCTCCCAATACTGATTTTTCAGGAACACAACTGAAAACAATTATTCCTGACCCCATCTTGCAAGTAAAAGCCTTGAGAAGGGGGAGGGAGGGGTAGAAAACACAGGCTGCTTGCAGCACGACTGGGAAAAATGGGGAGAGAGTTTTACGGTGCACTTAAAAACAACTAGTAAAACAATTAACTCACATTCCTGACAAGCTGCTTGATTTTCAGAGAGGCAATACACAGAAACACATAATGTGTACTGTAAAACTTGCAGATAACATGTTGATAGCAAACATTAGCATTCTCTACTGCTAATTTCAACACCAATGCTTCCTTAGCTTCTAAGTTTTCAACCTGCTTATTGATGGCCTCTTGAAGATGGTCCATAAATTGCATGTAATTCTCACTGGGACCCTGATTAACAGTTGCAAATGATTTGGCTGCTTTGTTGGTTTCAGGCACCTTTATCATAGCTTGATATGCAATGTCTGTTGACTGCCTCAGGATTTCAGAAAGTTATCGTGCCTGTAGTTGTGGTATGTCAACTAGTGTCTCTTCCAGAAGCGCACAGGGTCCCGTGGTTTAACTGCAATCGAAACTGGGGTTAAATCCCAGCTTTTTGGTAAGTTCGGTTTACGCTCTGAAACTCTACCCTCACCCTCAGGAATTCAGTGCGGGTGGGAGGAGGGGGCAGGTTGGAGGGACCCAAATCTGTAGGAATTACGTTATTTGGCTCGGTCTGGCTCACCACGGGGGGGTCTTCCCCACCTAAATCTCCAAGCAAGGGGGGATAGGAAAAAAAAATGTCCATTTTTTTCTTCCGCGACTGATAGCGGCGGGGCAGAGGGTTGAACTGTGATTAATGGCAGTGACGCAGACGGCAGAACCACGGTTGATGATGGTAGAGGAGAGGTTCGAGCCGTGATCGATGACAGCGGAGCAGTCGGCCGAACGCGGTGCTCTGACCGGTGCTCTGAGGGCCCCTCCCGAGACCATGCACAACCCAACACTGTTTTTTCATGTGAGTCTTTCACAGCTTTTATCTGATCTCGGGGCCACACATACGTATACGAGTCTTTCATAGTTTTTTTCTGATCTCGGGGCCACACATACGTACGCTCCTCCTTTATTCCTTTTAACTTTCCAAGAAAGTGCCGCGGATCCTTATCCGTGTCAAATAATATGGACTTGGGCGGTTTTGATGAATCTTTAGTAACAGGGGGGATCAGAGTAGCACTTAATCTTGCTTTTTTCTCCGAATCTGGCCCAGGAGAGCCAGGGAGACCATCCCCCTCCGCCGCCTCTGCCTGTTGTTGTTTTAACTCTTTCAGAGTGTCTAATAACAAGCGCCACATCGTTAACAGTTCAGTTGCTTCCTTGGACCCTTGGGTAGCACTATCAAACAGTTTATCTCCCAAGTCCATCCACTGTGACACACTAAATGCTGTCACAGGATTAACCTCTAAACCTTGTGCTTTGCCCCATAGTAACATTTTTCTTAAAGTCAGTTCCGGGAGGCTAATACCGTGCTTCTTCAGAAGCAGCTTCCATGTGGATAATATAGTACCCTCTTCTTTAGATAAGTTTCAGCCCCCCTGTTCCCGGTAGCTCACCTACTCCTTAGCGAGGTGTCTTTTCAACGATCCGGATCTTCGGCAGCTCTCCTCGGCTGCTCTCATCAGCTGTACCGGGCTCCGTCTCCACAGCTCTTCTTCGGCTGTTCACAGCTTCACGCTGTCACCTTGTTAGGCGAGATCCTCTTCAGGCAGGATCACGTCGGGGTCACCATATGTCGCGGTTGAGACGGACAAACGACATGGACCAAATTCTTTCAAGATGAAAGTAATAGGTGCCATTTATTGTTACAAGTGCATTTTTATACAATTCTACCAGTTCATGTGTCTTTTCACTATTGGTTACAAGTTACAGCACTAACATCTCATTGGTTAATTTTGCTATCATCCATGTTATTCTTCTATCCCCTTCTCTCTCACGGGTATATCTCTCCTTTCTCACGGGTACAACTCCATACCTCCGGATACTCCTTTACTCCCATCTTTCTCAAGGGTAAATCTTAATATCTTCAAGGCTGATCTCTACTCCCATATTTTCTGTCAAGGATTCCACAGACCCGCTGCAGTTTCCCACAAGGCTATTATTATGAGATTTTTCATTGAAAATGTAATACTCAGAAATAGAAGTTGCGTGCATCTTGGGAAATGTTTTCAGTTTGTGATGTACTGCAAACATAAGTGGATAGCAGAGAGAAAAGCCAAGTGAACTGCATGAATATCCAGAAAAATTTGCTTAAAGGAAACAAACAGAGATAAAATGGTTATGAAACATATATTTTCAAGCAAACATGGTAATAGGCCAATATAAGGCATACCGTTCCCCACAAAAATGGCACCCATGAACAAAGGTTCCCAGCTGTAGTTATCTACTGCTCACCTTCACCCTGGCACAGTCATCTAGCAGGCATGTCATACTAAGGGCATTTGCTTTAAGATATCAGAGAGCTTATCTTGTACACACAGCAAAGCCCCCATGAAGCCAAGTTACTCTGGGCAAACAGAGTTTGTTGCAGCAGCATCCAGTGCAGTCTGTAACTATAAGCTCAGCTCTTACCTTTTTTTTTTTTTTTACAGCTCTTTTCCATCTCACATTGCTACCCACTGCCAGTTTCCTGCACAAAGGTAAGACTCAGGCTGAAGATCATACAGTGGGAGATTATAAAGATGGGCCTACTGCGAGACTCAGCATCACACCAAGACAGGTTTGATGAGCTTCAAATCCAGGAGAAAAGCAGGTCTCTGAGGTGTAGGGGAAGCTGATGGTTTGTTACTTGAGCCTTCTCCACTGGCTTCCTCTGGGAGCTCTTGCACGCTCCGTTTCCACTCCAGTGGGGTATCACATGGTGTCAGTGTCACTGCTAAGGGACCTTTGTTCTCTTCAACCATGAAGAAATACCTAGGGCAAGGTTAATAGACTCAATGTCAATAAATTCTGATGGCAGCCAGCCATCAGAGACTGACCTGACGTGTTCAAGTTTAGTCATGGTGACACAACAGGGACGAAAGTGTCACTGGCAAGCATGTGCAGGGGGAACGTGGAAGGGACAGTGGGCAAGAGCTAAGGAGGTGAGGGGAGTCCTTCCACTGACATAGTGCTGCAGAGTTCACACTTTGTTTGTCATGATGTGGCAGAGGGGTTTCTGGCCTCCTGCCCTTCCCTCCACCATCTTCACTTTTTACCCCTACACTGACTATATATGGTCACTGAGATATACATGAGGGAAACAGGATCTTTCCTGGAATTTCAGTGTATGCAATTCAAAGCAGGACAGTGTACATTTTATGTTATGTCCAGATACAGTCCCTAGAAGCACATATAAACACATATATTCAACTGTCCCTCCACTTACACTCAAGCACATCGTGTTAGATAATACAACATTTTTCTCACCAATGAAGGCTTAAGGAGTTGTGTGATATGAAGAGGAAAGTGGCAATGGTGGTCTTCCCTGAACTCTTTGGAGCTTCAGGTTCTTCCCCAGTCTAACCTCAGTATTTTCTGACCCATAGGGCTGAAGCTGAGAAGTGGGAGCTCAAAACAGATGGGCTTACATTGCTTTTTTAAAGCACAATAAGAAATAATGAAGAGAGACAAGTGTTGTGGGGTAAACTGTAGTTTCTAATTTTTTTTTCCACTCCTTTTGCCTCCAGATGTGGTTAGTGGCCACACTTCAACGAGTTTCTGTGGTCTGTGGGAGCTCTGGGCTTATCCTATAAATCAAATAAATTGGATAGACCTCCAGCCAGGGAGGCCAGATTGATATGGAAACTCACATAACTACTTACTTCACCAGACAGAACACTGGCATTTGTATTTTTGTGATTTGGATCCAATATTGATTTCAGAACACCCAGCAAATAAACCTACTGTTTTCAAAGTACAACTTCTGTAGGCATATCTACAAAAACGTTGCACGCACTTTGTGCTTCACAGGCACCTTCACTGTGCTGCACTGGGAAAACATATTGTAAGGGCTAAGCTCGCTCATGGAGAAAGTGTGTAAATAAGATTTTTTCATCTTGAACTGTAATTGAAAGAAAGCTTGCACACTGGTTTCAAATTGTTACCTCGCCCTCTCATGAACAAAGAGCAAAAGCCTTCCAGATATTTTGATAGAGCTACAGTTGGATGTTTTGTCATAGCAGAAATAGAGCTCTCTGGACATGGGAGCTCTAAGCACAGAGCAGATGGAGAGTACATCACCTTCACTTTCCTAAGGAGATTTTGGTCAGGCTTCCAACAATCCTTTAAAAGTAAATATTTCCTGTGAAACTGTTCTTTATAAAAAGATAGTGAATTAGGAAAGCACGTGATACAAATCCATGCATATTCAAAGTACATTGGTGTTAGCATGCAATTCAGTAGGGCTTAATCCTCAAGCCTGATGGGAATTGCAAAACATAAAAGCAGAGAATCCCTTACAAATTAGGCATAATAAATTGTAATCTCAGCCTTTCTTTATTATGTCTACAACTAGGTCAGTAATGACTACCCTAAGTTATACAGTGGGACAAGCTGGAAATCTCCTTTCAGTAGAATAGATTATCTCATATATAATGGCTCTAGCTGGGCTTTGCAGGGAAAACAAAGCCTATTTCTGGTAGGACTATAGTGAGTTTAAACTGTGTTAGTCATTGGCTTTGAGGAGAAGCACAATAAAAAGCTGAGCTAGCAGGAAGAGTTCTGTTGTTACTTGGTTGAATGTGAGGTAATTCACAGTCCTTACACTGCAGTGTAAGTTGAGTATGGCTTTATAACTAATTCTTCCTTTCTACCTTTAAGATTTAATCTGCTGTTGAGATTGATTGTTTATTTTTTCCTTTCCACTCTACTTGACCTTTCGCTAATCTTCTATGTAGAAATAGTAAGTAGAAAGTTCCCTGAGAAGTGGCATGATGTAGTATAAAACAATAAAACTGCTCTTCCCCTTCAAGCAATTCAGGAAATATAAACTGGTACCCCTGAGGGAAGACCCAGCAGCCTTCTACTTCCCTCTCCTGTGGTTTTACCTTCCAAAAACCCAAAAGGAGCCACCTGCAGTGACCCACTGGAGGCTGGTGAGGTCATGGGTTGGGACTCTCCACCCAACCCCAGCCCAACCCCTCTGGCCCTTTGGAAGCTTGCAGCAAGACTCACTCCCCAGCAGCCCCAGAATCCCTGCATGCCCCATTCTGTCCCCCTCTTCACAGAGGCAAGTGGCCAGCAGCCTGCCAGCCCCTGTCCCTCTCACCAACACTATGTCCCCACCAAAGTTCGCTGTGCACACTGGCATCTCGACTGTGGGAATAGACCCCACAGTGTCTCATCTTCTTTTTCACCCCCAAGCTTCTCACAAAATCTTCTCAAATCCCCCCTCTCTGCTGCCTCTAGCTTCCTTTCTGCCATGTGCAGAGAAGAGATCGCAGCATCTGCCTGTCCTACAGCCCAACCTGCTCCCTGGGAGTCTAAGCGTAGCCATTCAGGTGCACAACAGCAGGTCTCCTGACACCATCAAGGCTCATAGAGGGTTATTTTCACCTTCTATTGCTTTCTGTGCCTATAGCATCATTGTTACCTAATTGTTTCTTCCATCATAGGTGCAAGTCCCCCTGGCTCCATTATCTCAGCTCATTCCCACCCCGCTTTTGACTGTTTTCTCCCTCTTTTGCTGTACAGCTTGGCCCCTGTCCTTCATTTCTGTATTTTCTCACACAAGCAAGAAATTAGTGATGCAAGAAGGAAGAGAAAATATGTAGCAAACCCTGAAGTAACTGTAAGCCACCAGTGACATGTACTGAAAACTCCCTCGTCAGGACACAATTTTATCTTCACCTCCTTTTGCTCGTGCCTTCCCTTACAACAAGGGCTGCTACACCTTCGTGAGCTTTCTGGCTTCCAAGCCTGCCATATATTCCTATATTTGCAACCAGATCCTCTCCTTCCTGAGTGGAAAACCACAGGAAGGATGGGAGCAAATGCTTGAGGTTCACCTGGCAGAGTTTCCCCTGTAGCCATGTCTCAGATGGGCAGGTGGCAGTAGAGGAGCCCCATGTCCCCGCAAATGAGCATGTTGCACAACCAAATCTTCAAAAGTTGGGCTACGAACTTTTGCCTCATCCACCACATTCACTTGACCTCTCATCAACTGACTACTACTTTTTCAAGTGTCTCAACAGCTTTTTGCAGGGAAAGCACTTCCACAACCACCATGACGCAGAAAATGCTTTCCAAGATTTCCTTGAATGCCGCAGCAGGGATTTTTATGCTACAGGAATAAACAAACTTATTTCTTGTTGGCAAAAATGTGTTGACTGTAATGGTTCCTATTTTTATTAATAAAGATGTGTTTGAGCCTAGTTATAATGATTTAAAATTCATGGTCCAAAGTCGCAATTAGTTTTGCACCAACCTAATAATGCCCTTTAACACTAATACATTTTAGTTTCTGGATGAAAACATTTGACCCTCCAGGGAACAAACAGAAATTGAGTTCTAAAATGAACTGAAGTACAGATCAATAAACTAATTCAGAGTGGCATCAGAAATCAAGATAGAATGTACCTTAGTTTGCAATGCTACAAGAAATATAAGATACATGAAATTTAACATTTCTGGATCTGACAGATACCCTGGTGTGGCAGTTACTATTTTTTGAACAACTTTTAATAAATCAATACAACTTGTTTCTCAAGGAATATAGTTAGATGGGTTTTTTTGTTTTTGCACTTATTGCACCTTTAAAAATGTTGTTTAAGGAAAATCAAATTATTATCTTGTCATGTAAACTAAAACTACTTAAAATGGTATGCCAGTTCAAAATTCTATGTTTGATTTGCTTGTGTAATAACATTTGCTCTTCACATTTATCATAATGATGTTTTTGCTAAGAATGAAAGCTTTGATAATTGCCTACATTTAAGAGGTTTAACTTCCATCAAAGCCATTGATCAGATCTTTGATTTGGACTAAAGAAGTGTTGATACTTGACATGAAAAACCCTGCACCTTCATGATGGATAGAGTTTTGCAGAATTTATTTGCATTGTCTTGTTACCTGCTATTGGGAAGTACTGATATGAAACTTCCAGTTCCAAGGGCAACTGAACTATAGTCATCTTTCAAAACAAAGGTTTATTTAACAGAACAGCCATGAAGTTTAAGAGATCAATGCCAAAACCATATGAACTATTACTCTATCAGTCCTGTTTTCTCTTGGGCAGACAGTGTCTTCACATTTACATTATGAGATTGTAGTGTTTATTTCTGCACTCATCTCATGGCAATGCTGGCAAGTTAAGAAGTGTGAGTGGTACTTTTTGCATAGTTATGACAGTTTGCAGCAGCCTAACTTCTAGCCCTCTTTGGTATTCCAATTATGCATGATAAGGCAGATGGGTTATCAATTCAATCAGTAAATACAATTAGCAAGAAAGAAAAAAAAACAATTATTTTGTTGTTTATATCACATTCTATTTGACAAAGACATTGAAAGGAGGACAGAAGTATTCCCCTATTTTATATATAAGTAAGGTTTCCATTGTCTACAAAACTGAGATTTATCCCATTTAAACAGAGACCTACAATATATTAATATTTTTGGATGGGAATCCAGGTTCTAACAATGATAATTTTGATACTTCCACATGATCATGTGGTCTCTATAAGAACCATTTTTTTGAGATATTCTTTTTTTCAAAGGTTTTCTAATAAAACTTCCCATCCTCTAAAATTCATTGTCAGCTTTGGTAGAAAGACATGAAGTTCTGAAAAATATCTATACAATGAGGTCAAATATAATAAGATTTTTTAAGGAAAATACAAATATAACAATAAAAATCTCATTTTTCCAGGAATATTGAACTAACAACTTGATCTAAATATTAGAAAAGTATTCAACTAGTACATGATACCACTTTTACGGAAGTCATTTATGCTTCTTTCTTAGTTTCATATTAACCAGAGGAAGCTATTCAATTCTTTCAAACTTACCTTTTAAAGCATGGTGAGAATTTCAGCTACTTCTACTCGAGTCTATCTTATTCTACTTGAGTCTATCTTAATTCTTACAAGGTGCATGATCAGTTCTTCTGTTCCACTTAGCAACTTTGTTGAACCACGGATCATATAAATATTACATCAGGTAACTGTCCTGTCCTACTGACAATATGCTATTTTTTGATGAAGCAGCCTAATAATGGGAATAAGACTTTTAAAATAATTTCTCTGCACAGCTTTCTTAAGCAGTTAATCTTCATTCTGCAATAAAAGAAAAATGATGGTGATTTTTTTCAGAGAATGGTTACTTTGGAAGCCCGAGGTAGCCACTAAAAACTGTACAGTAAATGTATATAATTCTACATTATGGTTATTCTGGACAGTCAGATACTTTCTCTTCTGAGCTTTCACTTGAAAAGGCCTTTATTGAAAATATATTTGCTAATATGAGATATTTATTTTTAAATCAAACACGTATTTTAACAGAGCAGGATGGCCTTTTAAAGCCATTCCATAGTATTTCATAGAGATATAGATTATTTAATTTCTCAGAGGTATTTTTAAAATCCTGTAAATAACATTTCACTTTTCCTTTGTTTCTACTTATAATTTATTAATTTTAAATATGGATTATTAAAGTAGTAGTAGTTGAAATTAATAAAAAGTATAAAGTAATTTCAGTTTTTTAGGAATGCAATGGAAAATTTGAAGAATTTAAACTACCGTTGTTTAGAAGCAAAGCTAAGATACTGGAAGGTATGTATTCACAGATAAAGTAATCTCAATTCAGGTGATGAACCTAAGCCTGGATTGACACATATATCACTCCTGACACGCTATAACCAGAGCTTCTTTTGACATAACAGAGGTTGGACAAAATGGCCTCTAGAGGTGACTTCCAACCTCAACCATTTTAGGATTCTCTGATAATAAAGATGCTTAAAAACATTGAATACATAAAGCACTGGATGTTTTGGTTTAGGTTGTTAATGAGAATCCATGTCAGTAGATCACTCACTCATGAAAGTGAGTGCTAATACTTCAGTTGTACTTTGATCTTTGATAAATGTTCAATAATAAAAATATCAGTGTTCCAAAAATGATCATCTCTGTCCTAAACTTCTCCTTTTTTGACCAGGAGTGCTAATGAAGGACTTTGTGGGGTGCCATGAGGAGAGGAAAGTTTTTAGAGTATGTTAAGGTCTAAATTTGATTCAATGTCTCCTTTTTCAGATTCTCTTTGCTTCTGCTTTTTAGAATGAATACAATTTTGGAAGTCACTTCATCAGTTTTATCATGGGGTTTATCCCATACCAACAGTTGGACTCGGTCATCTTAAAAGCCTTTTCCAACCAAAATGATTCTATGATTCTAACTATTATAAGGGTAATTTAAGTGTTAGAGATACTATTCTAATCTATTTGACTAATGAAGTTTCTTTCACTCAGAAAATGAGACAGACATAATCAAACATTCTCTGATGGCTTATTTCAATGTAATATCACTAGCTCAACAACTTCTATAAAGAGTGTAATCAAGTTAAAAATGAAGTAGTAACCAATTGTATCTTACACTCTGGAAAAACATAAAAATTATGACTGTTGTAAACATATATCAACGTATGTCAAGCTATTTGAAAGTTACTATTATCAAAGAAACTTATATTAAAGACACCATGGAGATATCATGGACAGAATTCATGTTAGACATTTTCTACTTGAGTGTGCAGAAAAAAACAAACAAAACTAATCACTTATTTAGCTATAAAATGAAAAGCTGTTTATCATTTTTGACCATAAAATTCCAGTAGTATGAATGAATGAAATGCATTCAATTATTTCCCTATAATAAATGAAATAGTCTAATCACATATTCTTACAACAAAAAGCAGACCAAGTTTCCACTATTTCCTTCCGAACCTGCATTAAAATAAAATAAAAATATTTTGGTTTTATTTCAACACCTAAGTCTCTCATTCTTGACTTTGAGCTGTAACTGTAAAAGACAAAACTGATTAATATCTCACCTAGAAACAAAATCATGCAGATTAATCTCAATGACAGTGATCACAGGCAAGCTCATGCTATCTTTGTAATATATGTTTACTAGCTACACTGCTACTGTAACAAATACACTGAGGTTTTAGAGCCAGTAGGCACAATTTCAACCATAGTTTCAAATGCTGGAAGTTTGGGTGTTACACAGTATCTGACTACTCAAAACACCATTGTGTCTGTAAAATATTGTTAATTACTTATAATGAAAAATATTTATCTAAATCATTTAAAAGTATTGAATCTTCAGTGTTTAACAAACATTATGGGTAGCTTTTTAGTTCTCTAGCTTTGCAGAACACTAGATATGGGCTACCCATATTCTACAATCTCTGAGCAATCTAAAATAAACCATCATATTAAATCCAGATATCTAAAGCATAAATGTAGAGGACAAAGCCAAAGATGCAAAACATATAAGAGGACAATGTCTCTCTCCTACTTAGTTCTTGAATGTAATTTTGTGAAGGCTTCCAGTAACAGTTATTATCCATCTGAGAGACACTTTATATTCTAAGCATATACCTTTTAAAAGGTGACAAGATAACACAAGCTTAATTTCTTTGAAAGACTAGTCAAACAGCTTTAATTTCTTCCACTACACTTTAATAAGTGTAATGGCCTTCAGTTCTCCCATTTAGACATAAAGTCAATAGATATATGACCACATCTAATACAATAATTCTGAACAGCACCAATCTGTGTTGTAATCGCTAACTCATAGTGGGAGAAATAACTGGCGGTCCCTGAAAGAATGTGTAGACATGACTTTAACTTTAATTATGGATCTGATTTGAAGAACTTAATGGAGCTGGCAAAGAATTTCCATTCTAATAACTTTCAAATGTAGGTCCATAACTTTTCTTAAGGCCAATTTTGGCTCTAAGTTGACACTACTGGAATATGAAAGCATTACTGCACCATCTGTGAGTTACTTTGACATAAAGTACTATAGTGAGGAAAAGAGGTAAATTTGTTATACCAAACCCTAGTCTGAAGCCTGATTTAAAGAAACTATGGTATTAGTAAGTGCCAATACATTTCAGAAGGAAAACAGGAACTTGGGCAGATGGTTCTTTTTATTTCTCCTTTCAGGGAACAGCACTGATCTTTTAAGCTGGATTCTACTTGGTATTGAATAAAAAAGTTAGCTGACCTTATATTCCATTGAAATGGTACCAGTCCAGCCTGGATTTAGTCTAAGCAGTTAATGCATTATAACAGAGTTGTAGAATACCCTTTTTATGTTGTGATGCTTCGTTACATTAATTAGTTTTTTTCCTATTCACTTATCTGTATACTTACTTTGCAAGGAAGGTCAAATGTAAGAAGTGTTTTCTGGGGGTATATTTCTCTCTCTTTTTTTTTTTTTTTTTTTTTCCCATTTCATCTTCTCCATCTTTCCTGATGCCTGTTTGAGGCTACTGCAGGTATTAAGCAACTACAGTTCTTCAAATGATTAAAAAGGGTTCTATAAGTTTTTGAAATTTCATCTTATTGTACAAGCTGAACATAATATACCTGTTAAGTAAAAGCTGCAACTCCAGTAGCCGAGTACCCTAATTACTATTGTATTGTGTTGTATTGTATCACACTCTATGTAATATTGTGTTACACATTTTCCCTTTCCTTTCCTTTCCTTTCCTTTCCTTTCCTTTCCTTTCCTTTCCTTTCCTTTCCTTTCCTTTCCTTTCCTTTCCTTTCCTTTCCTTTCCTTTCCTTTCCTTTCCTTTCCTTTCCTTTCCTTTCCTTTCCTTTCCTTTCCTTTCCTTTCCTTTCCTTTCCTTTCCTTTCCTTTCCTTTCCTTTCCTTTCCTTTCCTTTCCTTTCCTTCCCTTCCCTTCCCTTCCCTTCCCTTCCCTTCCCTTCCCTTCCCTTCCCTTCCCTTCCCTTCCCTTCCCTTCCCTTCCCTTCCCTTCCCTTCCCTTCTTTATGGGCTATTTGCCAAATAACTCTAATTATTTTTTTTGTCCCTAACATATGAGAGAGATTCTTAAGGTGATAGTGGTTATTAACTGTAACACAACTGCAGCTCTTTGATAGATACAACAATACATGTATATGCATCTCATGCACACAATACTTGAAATATTTTCCCTTAAGATTATATATAATTTCTGCCATGTTGCCTGTGCTTCCAAATGAAACATAGAAATGTGATCTTTTAGTGGTTTCCTGGTAATTTAAGCTAATTGTAGCTGAAGACTCCAAGAAGCAAATGTGATGGGTTGTTGTAGCTGGTGTTAATCATAAGAAGTACACATAGCAATATGATGCAGAATGTGAATCATGAAATCACAGAATCATATAATTGTTTTAGGTTGGAAAAGTCCTTTAAGATCACCAAAGTCCAACTGTTAACCTAACCGTGTCAAGTCCACCTCTAAACCATGTCACTAAGAACATCTACGTGTTTTTAAAATACCTTCAGGGATGGTGACTTCACCACTTCCCTGGGCAGCCTGTTCCAATGCTTGACAACCTTTTCTGTAAAAAAGTTTTTCCCAATATCCAATCTAAATCTCCCCTGGCAAAACTTGAGGCCATTTCCTCTTGTCCTACTACTTGTTAATTGGGAAAAGAGACAGTTCTAAAGCCTGTTCCTCTCCTGTTTGTATCTGTGTTTGTCAACTGGTTGTAATTGGTGTTTCTAGCCCAAGGCCCTCTGGTTTCATCCTGAGCCTGCACTTTCAAGGCCTCTGATTGTTCATTTGATATTCTTGAGGAGATCGCTGCTTATATAAGTTTTCCCATATATGGTTTCTTGACAACCACAGCATATTTTCATCCTGAATGGCATAGATATTGTTCTAGGATCTTCAGAAAGTCATGTTATGTAGCAATGGTAAAAAAATAAAAAATATACTTTTATATATATATATATATAAAATATTATCTGTTTAATTACAGAGTGTTATGTGTAAAGGTTGGATTTGGTTCTTTTCTTATTATAATAGGACTCAGGTAATGTCACCAGAAACACTTGAGATGAAGTAAAGCATGGATCATTTTGACAGTGTTTTCGAAGGCAGGTCAATGCATTTAACAACAAGAAGTTTAAATTCCCATGAGGAAACACAGACTCTTAATACAAAGTAAATATTGGAGATGACCTTATGAGTCTTTAGTGTGAAAAGATCATGGCACTCCAACATTGTTTCAAAATGACAATTAAGAGAACTAAATTAAAACTGTCTTTCAAGAGTAGATAAACTCAGCTTTCCCCCCCCCCCCCCCCCACTGGAAGTCAAATGGCTTCAGTTCATTTCATAGTGTTCAAACAGAGAATCTTTACAAGTTCTAGAGGTAAAATTCCTAGTAAAGAAATTTCTACATTTGACAATTAAAATTTTGTTAGATATATGATAAAGAGCTTAAAGCCACTCAGTATCTTGCTGGCGTCTTTGTACCATGCTGGAGATGGATTGTACATCAACAAAATTTAAGTTGAGATGTCTGGCTGTGATATAAGGTCAAAGGCAATTAAATCACAAAATTTTCATTAAATGGAAAATACTCTCATATATATATATATAAATTAATGTTTCAATCACATTCTCTTCTCAGGTAACAAGGCATTTGTGAGTGCTCCACTCAGGACTGCTTTGCTAATCTCTGGATGGTGTGATTTATGAGAAGTACCAACTGCTTAGTTTGTTGTAAAATGTGAAAATGTGGAAGGGTTCCGAGAGAAACTTGTGTGAAACAAGGTGAACTTAAATCCAGATTATTTTGAAATATTATTATAGTACTTGTAAGAACAGGATAGATCAAAGGACAATCAAAAGAATGTACATTGTCAAAAAGTATTTATTGCTAATGCTCTAAGATAATGACATCAACACTGTTGAGTGACTTTGGTGAATCACATCTGAAGTACTGTATTGTTTCTGGATGAGATGTGGATAATTTTCTGCATTGCAGCCGCCATAGTGCTGTGCTTTGTATTAGTAGCTAGAAAGGTGTCAATAACACACCGGTGTTTTGGCTACTGTTGAGCAGTGCTCGCACAGCATCAAGGCTGTCTCTCCAGCATTCCCCCTTCACCAAAACTCTGGGAGATCTTGGCTGGGAACTTGGCCAGGACGATTGATCCAAATTGACCAAAGGGATATTCCATACCATAGCATGTCTACTCATAATGGATAAACGGAGGGGGAATGTGTGTGTGGGGTGTGTGCTCATTATTACATTTGTCTGCTGGAGCAACTGCTACCTGTACTGAAGCTCTGCTTCCCAAGTGGTGGCTGGACACCACCTTCTGATGGGAAGTAGAGAATAAATGTTTTTTTTTTCCCTTTGGTTCCACATGCAGCCTTTGCTTTTGCTTTATTAAACTGCCTTTATTTTGACCCATGAGTTTTTTTCCATCTTCTTTTCTCCCTTCCTGTCCTGCTGAGGAGGGGAGTGGCTTGGTGGGCACCTAGTGTGCAGCAAAGGTCAAGCCATCATGAGTACAGTGGACAGAGTATGTTTAAGCATTAGAAGCAGAAAGAGTAAAGAGTGCTGACCTAAACAAAGGCTTTTCATGTGTTCATAATTCATCTGGGGAAAGCAAAGACAGTACTGACACAAAAATTTATTGGGAAAATTTGGCCAAGAAAAAGAATAGGCAGGACATGAAAAGAAATTCTCGTATCTGTTAAAGTACTGAGATTCTGAAACACACCTCCAGTTAAACTAATGGGAAAATCAAACCTAATATTTTTTATAGAAAAATATATGAATGAAAATATACCTCACCTTGATGACCTAAGCTCCAGTCTTCTGAACTTTGACATAAAAAATTACAATACATCCTGCCTAATTTTTCAGGCCTAATTTCAATGCCTGAAATGTTGGCATCTTTGTCTAAGTTAATAATTTGAATTATCTTTTCAGTCAATTAATAAAAACAGGCGCTTTCAAAATATAATTAATCTGATATAATTTATATGTTTGCCTTAGGATCAAATGAAGTTCATTCTCAAAAGTAATGCTTGTTCTCTTACTAATCTCTTAATTAAAAAAAAAAAAAGGGATGGGGCATTTAACATGAGATACATAACAATAAAGTGTTCTTCCTTACATTATAGTAACAGAGTAATGTTATAAGTAAAAGATGAGGCTTATTTGTGTTTCAAGCTGACAGAAAGGCCACTCTTAAAAGAGCTTTTTCAACAACGATGACATTGAGTTTTTGAGATTCACTTTGCCATTTCATGTTCTGTAACCTTCAAAATTTTTTTCACTTCTCCTCTGTACTCATTTCTTCTTCAAACAAATGTGTTATATTGATCTTTTCATTAGAAGGAATATGTTTCTTGCAAGAAAGCATGTTTGAATTTGCAGTTATTTGCAAGGAACCTTTTTCAACAAAACCTGAGCAGCCTTTGTGGCAGGAGTTGGTGCACTTTTCCATTTTCTTTAAAATGAATATCTAGAAGATGAATATGCCATAAAGCCTTCATATGCACTCTAACTTTTTAAATGTAATGTGTTTTGATTGGTTGGCCATCTTCTCTTTTATCCTCAGAGGCTGTAAGAGCTATGGAAATAGGGTACATGAGCACCCATTAAAACAAAGAACACTGAAAAGGTCAAAGTAGCACTATGCTGTTTGCTTTTTACACAGTGTTTGTTGAATTAAAAATCCCGTTCTTGCAGTAATGGGTATTGCTGGAGGAAAGTGTACAAGTACCACAATCTAAATTTGAATCCTCATGAGGTCTAGTTACTACAGTTTAAAACAAAAGAAATAACACTGCTACTGACTTAAAATTTATTTTATGTTCTTTCCTAAGAAAATTTTATTTGCACTTCAATAAAATTCATTTACATTGTAATAACAAACCACAAATATGAAAGAAATAGCTGCAAAAATATTTCTTACAGATATAGAACATCAGATTTCTTAACTGAGTGATATTTCTATTTTTATGTATTGGCTTAAACAAAATTGTGTTTCTAAAACATTCTTGAATATTCCTATGTTAATCTACATGTTTTTATGCTTCTGCATACTGAAAGAACATAGCATGCTTACTCCCTCCCCTTGTATAACAAAGATCAAATAGGTCTTTGTCTGCATTTTTGTATTATTTGGGCTTACCAGTAGCTATGGGGAAATGTATGTAATGGTATTAGTATAGAAGAATTCCTGATTCTAGGAACAGAAGTAATTTCTAGACTTAATATTGACTTCTGAGGTGGAAAGCTTCCATTCCACACAGAGATAGACAGGATCTATCCATAAATAATTTTGATGGGCTATCAGTTGACAAAGATGGAATGTAAATTACCACTATCAGAGGTTCAGATTTAGTATGAGGAATATTCAGTGCATTTTATTTAGCAGTATTTCAGCTGCAATGTATTTTGTTCTGGCCTAAAGCCAAGGAACATTTAAACATATGGGCAAGATAATTAGAACATTTCAAAATCTGCCACTTTAGAATCATAATACTGGTGGAATAACTGACCTTTTTTTTGCTGATCTATAGCAATAATTTGCATTATGCTATTAGAACAAAACTGTAGAAACACTTTACTTTTTTACCTGCCAAGGTTCTAATGAGACATTAATTTCAGAAAACATTTTAGTACATTTTCAAAACAGATGAAAAGGAAAAAAAATACATGTTAAAATAAACAGTAAGCTATCACAGAAAAGTGCAATGTACCCAATTTAAAAGCATGAGAATAATTTTGTTATGAATAAATAAACAAGCTGTCCTCTTTGCCAGCAGTTCCACTCAGCATCATGAGACAATGTTAAAATAACTGTAAAAGTAAAAGTGTCAAACCCTTAAAGTTTTTGTCTACGAACACAGAGAAGCTCAAATCATGCAGAAAAATTGAAGGAGTGAACATTTCTGAATCTCAGCAAGCCTTCAAAAAAAAATCAAGTACAAAGCTGAAAACCCATCTCTAATGTTCAGTGTTGACCTTGGTATAGACTGTAACATCATTAATAGCTCACTTCTGGTCTGCTCCTGATGGGATGTTATCATGGGTCATGGCCTTGGCCTCTGACATTCCAAGATAACTTTCTGAGATGACAGTGCAATCCCATGTGGAGACACATTAGAAATTTGTAGAAGGTTTTGCTAGAAATATAAGCTACTGGATAATTCCTTCTATAAGTAACAGCTGTTTGTCACCTGCTGATTTTGGTCTAACACTAATTACCGTGCTAACAGATTGCTGATGATTTCTGAAGTTCAGAGGCTATGCAGACAGAGATGAGGATTTCTAACAAACTTGTATCCACCAAAAGGGAGTAAAAGGGATTTCAAATTACATTGCATACACTGGAATTTTCACAAATAGTAACTGGGCACATTTTACAGATTATTGCTACTCCTTCCTATTGAATACTGTAAAACAGTTCTAGCAATCAGTGAAGGTGTGTTTATTAAATTCCTCTGGAGAGCTGTTGGCTGATGCACTGCTGCAATTTTTTAATCTACTTATCTAAAACTTAATATATTATTTTAACTATTACAGGAAGTTTGAAGCCTAAGAAGCCATTTAATAACTTGCACCATGGAAGAAAAACATTGGCAACACTGAAAAATGCTTCTTATCCCAGATGAACACAAAAGAAAGCAAGGTAAATTTTCAGGAACAGTGGCTTGTCTGGAGAGCAAGGTGTTCTAAAACAGCTTAGCCTTAGGCTACGGCTTTCACGGTGGTGCTGCACCTGCTGCAGACAGACCTGTGTCAGATCTCTCTCCCACTGCTAATATTAAGGATTTTGGAGGGCTGTTAAAGGGCAGTCATGTCCAGTTTTAAGGATTAACAGTGCTGATGGGCAACATATTGCTTCAAACTCACAATTCTCTCTGTGGCTGAAGTATAAAGGCTATGAAATGTAAACAAATTATTTAGCTATTAAACAAGCAGCCATGGGTAGTAGCCACAGTACGTGTTATGGATGATAATCAATAGTGGAAATATTAAAAATCACTACAAGGGTTCACAAGGTGATGTAGTTCAAATTGAAGTTACATTACCTCAGCGTGAACCAGTATGTGCTTTCATATACATGCACTTGCTATGTTCTAAAAAGAACATCTGGTTTCTGAGTGGTGACACCTAGAGCATATATAATCAAAATTGCTTCCATGCCGGGAAATCTTTTTTTTTGTTTGTTTGGGTTTTTTTTTCCCCCTTGACCTAGCAAGGGTGTCTTCTGTTTCTGTGCAGCTTTGGAATAAGATCTTACAAATGGCATTGACTATCATCTTGGACAAGATGGTGTGTTAAACCAGAATATTTTATTTCAACTTCTGTCCAAACCTGTGACAAGCATATACAAACTGCAACTACAGTCTTCCTAGGTTTGCCCATTTACTGTGCACTGTCTTCTCAGTACATCTATGTCCTTTCCATTTCTTCAACACAATACAAATCTTAAAGGTCCAAAACACTCTCAATTTAGTTTTTAAACTGAAATACAAGTTACATTTACATAAAAAATAACAAAGTATGTAGTATAATTTAAGAATACTGCAGAAACATTTTTGACATCTTGTTTAGCTTGTAATTAGAAAATGATTTGCCAGTTTTGTATTTCAGGGAGCATTACAAACCATTTGTTGTTGTTGGTTTTTAAGTCTACATAATTTATTTCAGTATTCCTTGCTAATGTCAATCAGCTGACTAGCTGTAAGTACATTACACTGAATTATATGATATGAAATCAATAATTAAAGTAACTAAACTCGTTTAATATCCAGTATGAGAATTCATTATACTTCATCAAAGGCCTATTCTGTGTGAGTATAGAAGAGTACTGGAAAAATGCCTGAAAGCCCTGCTAACATTAAGACACAACCAGTTAAAAAACAACTTAAAGTTATTTTAATTTTTCCAATATCGGGATATTAGAATAATGTATCAACAATCATTTTCCAAAAACTATATAGCCTATTAGTAACACTCTCTGTTTAACTTCATGAAAGAATCCTTCTATGTTAGAAGATTAGGAAGAAGGATAAACTCAAACGTAAAAGAAATAAGTTTCCTATCAACAAATGAGTGCGATTTAATTTTGCCTTCCAAGTTGTAGGGCTGAATTGCAATTGTGAATCTTACTGAAAAAGGAATGCAAGATTAAAATACAGGTAGTATAGACAGGCTTTTCAAACGCTAATCTAAAAAAATGCTGGTAGAATTCCCTATAGAATTTTTTCTTCACAAAATTACATTTATTTACTCTCACTATCTTGTTTGAATTCAAATTTAAATATTTTTTTTAGAAAGCTGTGTGTTTCCTTTTGGTTTTACATTTTTCCATTCTTTCTACTAATTTAATTTCCATAGGTAGCTTAAAGGACTGTATGAAGCCAGTGGAACCTACACTGAAATGCAAAAGAAAGTTGTAATTAATTGTATTTATGTGAGACAATGTCTGTGCAAAGACAAAGCTTGTGTTCGTAATCATTTATGCACGTAGATTCACAAAGCATTGTCATAGCTGTGTTTGGTTTAATCTAACAAAAGAAGTGTAAAATCAAGATAAACTGAGAACTTTTTTTCAGCAAAAAAAATCCACATAAAACACTGTTTTCTGCTGTGAAGTAGTAGTACAAAATGCCATCTCTTTCCCAACAAACACAGTTTGAATGAAATAAAATTTCTGTCTGAAATCAGATGACAATAACTGCTACAATGGGATAACGGCTCTTACTAATACAGATTAATATGTCCAATCTGAAAATACTAAAGAAAAGCATTGTAACATCTTTCCCTATGATATGCCTTTCCAGCTTTCTCATTGAACCAAGTTCTGACTTTGAGTATGCCAGAAGCAGCTGGGGGAAAAAAAGAAAAAAGGGGAGTGGATTAATATCAGTAGACAGCCCAAAACAAGAAGAATCTGGGAACTTTCACAGGCAGTTCAAAGGCACAAATAGAATTCAAATGAGCCAATAATGTTTACAGGCAAAAACACTGAGTTATCTCCAGTGCTGAGTTTGAACACTTTTTGGTTCAAGTTGCACCATTTCTAAAGCTCTCACCAAGATTTAAAATATGTCTAAGGTAATTTACCTCCCAATATGGAATTAAATTTAGCAGTTCTTAATGATCACACATAATCCATTTAATTTTGGTGAACTGCAGCAGTGTAAGTGAAAATTGATGGAAGACTGATATAATTATACCCTACCAGTAACCAGATTATTTTAAGAGGCTGTCAAAAAGATTGAAAATGTAAAGATTTTCTAAAGTCTTTCTGGAATAGTGTTTAGTAGAGATCTCTCTTTGTTCAAATGAAGTTTTCTTTTTCTTTTCTTAGCTCAAAGATAAAATCACCATAAAGAGAGCTACATTTTATTAAGTAACAAAATAATATCTATCAAAACAACATATTACATACATATATTATAATAATAATATATAATTCTATATATATATATGATATATCTATAATTATATATATATATCTCACACTAGGCCTTCTTCAAGCTGAACAACTGAAACTTTCTCAGTCTTTCCACATAGGTTTGCTCTAGTCCTCTCATCATTTTTGTGGCCTCCTCTCTAACTGCTCCAACAGGTCCATGTCTTTCCTGTACTGAGAGCTCCAGAGCTGGACACAGTATTCCAGTTAGGGTCTCACCAGAGTGGAGCAGAGGGGCAGAATCACGTCCTTCAACCCATGCTTCTTTTGATGCAGCCCAGGATACGGTTGACAGTCTGGGCTGTTAGCACACATTCTCAGTTCATGTCCAGCTTTTCATCCACCACCACTCCCAATTCCTTCTATGTAGGGTTGTTGTCAGTCTCTTCATCCACCAGCCTGTATAGATGCTGGAGATTGCCCTGATCTGGGTGCAGGACCTTTCATTTTGCCTTGTTGAACCTCAAGGTTCACATAGGCTTACTTCTTGAGCTTGTCCAGGTCCCTCCAGATGGCATCCTGTCCCTCAGGCATGTCAAACACACCACTCAGGTTGGTGTCATCTGCAAATTTGCTGAGGGTGCACTCAGTTCCAATGTCTATGTCATTGATGAAGATGTTAAACAGTTCTAGTCCCCATACAGATCCCTGAGGGACACCAGTTGTCATTAATCTCCATCTAGACATTGAGTCATTGACCATTACCTTCTGAATGTGACCATCCAATGAAATCTTCATCCATCAGTCTATTAATCAAACTCATTCCTCTCCAGTCTAGAGAGAAGGACATTGTGGGTGACCTTCCCTCAGGACTCTGAGATGTATCTCATTAAGTCCCATAGATTTATGTATGTTTATGTTCCTCTAGCGGTCCTTATCCTGATCTCTTGCAGTGGGAGGGACTTTGCTCTCCCAGTCCCTGTTTTGTGATCTGTCCACTTGAGAGGTGTGAGAACTTGCCAATGAAGACTCAAGCAAAAAGGCTGGACATACCTCCACCTTCTTGTTGCCCATTGTTACCAGTTTGCTGGTCGTGTTCATTGGGTTGATACAATTTCTCCAGCCTTCCTCTTCTGGCTGACATACCTATTACCAGTGTTTCTTGCTATCCTCTGCACCCCTTGACAAGTTCAACTCTAGCCACATTTCAGCCTATACAATGGGGCAGCATCCCTATACTCTTCCCAGGATACCTGTTCCTGCTTCCACTCTCAACTCTCAATATATTTTAATTCTATTTTGAACAATGTCATAAATGAGGAAAATATGAAATATAAGAAAAGGCAAAGGAAAGAGGAAAGAGGGGACAAGAGGAGAATTCAGTCCAAAGTGATTCAGCATTTATGCTGCTTAGATAATTTGTACAGAACTATATTTTCCTTTGGAATTTGAACTTGCAGCTTGTTATCATTATAGCACAATGTTATACTTAAGCATTAATATATATTGATCTTTCTGTAACTTTTTGTACCAGGTGTACGTGGTCAGGTGTTGGTTGTAGGAGTCTACAGGGTGGCCCCTGTGAGGAGCAGCCAGTTCTGCCCTCTGCCAGACACAGCCGGTTCCAGTGGCTCCAGCGGCCCCCGCGCAGGGCACAGCTGAGCCCCTCAGCCACGGGCAGACGCCTCGGGGAAAGCCTGGGGAAGAAAGGGCAAAACGCTGCCCGGCAGCGTGTGAGAAACAGCCCTGCCAACCCTGAGGGGAGAGCAGTAGGAGGGCAGGAGCTGCTCCTGGAGCCCCCGCAGAGATTGCCCTGCAGCCCTAGGAGAGACTCCGCTGGGGCAGGTGTTTCCCTGCAGGCTGGAGCAGGTGGATACTTCCTGAAAAACTGCACCTTGTGGAGAGCCCATGCTGGAGCAAGTTCATCCTGAAGGACTGCAGCATCTGGAGAGGACCCAGGGTGGAGTAGGGAGAAGTGTAGGAAGGAAAGAGAAGTAGAGAGGAGCTGGTATGGACTGACTATAACCTCCCGTGTGCCATCTCCTTGCACTTCTCAGGGAAGGAGGAAGAGGGAGAAGGCAGAGGAGTCGGGAGTGAAGGTGGGCCTTGGAAAAAAGGCGAGGGGGGAGGAGAAGTAGGTTCATTTTTATGTGTTTGTTTGTTTCTTATGTTCCTACTCTATTTTTAATTGATAGTATGCTAAATTACTTTTCCCTAAGTTGAGTCCGATGTGCCAAGAAGGTAACTGGTAAGTTATGTCTTGATCTTTATCAAGAAACATGAGATTTTATCTTATTCTCTCCCACTGTCCTAGTTGAGGAGCGAGACTTGTTGGATGGGCATCTGGCAGAAGGCCAAGGCACAACACTTTTTAAAAATAAAACAGGTGAATTACTATATTGTAAGTATGTGATGAAACCTGTTGGAGCAAGAAGATCAAACGGCCTAAAACCGCCTTTGTTTTTTATGGCATTTTGGATGGACCTAAGTAAGGGACTTAGACAGGACAATGCTTGTACATTTTTATTTGTGAAGAATGATGAAGTAAATAGAAAAACTTTTGGCATTTATTATAACACATAGTAAGTACTTATGAGCTAGAAAACACAGCAGTTTTAGATCCATCTAAGCTTGAGTTGGCTCAGATATCAAGAAGACTTACATTCAAACAAGGATCTTAGGTACTCAGTATAGGAATAGTGTACCATTGATTCCAATATTTTCCAATATTTAATATTTATTTTAAATGTTGTAACATATACAATGCAGTGCCACTTATATACACTTGAAAATCAACTTTTTAAGATAAGACAGTGTACTTCAACTTATCAATTTTTAGTCAGTTCTTTCCTAAATTTAAATCCAGATTCCTGTTCTTTAGTGAAAGTACCTTGATTTCCAGTTATCAAGCATACTAGCAAAATCTATTTAGGTTGCATTTTAACAAACTTCTGGAAAAAATTGTAACTGCTACTGTGGCTTCCAAATTTTCAAGGGAGAGACATGCCTTTATTATATTAATGATATAACAGTAGACTAAAACAGTAGGCATTACTGGGGAAAAGCAAAATAAAACAAAGAAACACAATTCCCCAAACAAACAAATGAAAAACCAAACCAAACAAAACACAAACAAAACCAATTACATACAAACTGATGGAAAAAAAAAATTATTTAGGAAGTATAACTTCAGATTTCAAGTGGTCAAAAATCCCTTATGTTCAGCCCAATCTTCATGCTTAAAGGTGTCTCCTGGCACTGACACCACAGAACCCAATACAAATGCAAAAACAACAGAGGCTCTGACTCTGTTACACATATTTCTTAAGGTAACTTCCTTGTTCTGCTCTGTAACGCCAGTCTGTGGCTATACTGAATATAGAGAAGAAAGTAGTTTGTCTTGGAGGAAAATAGATTGTGTGAAGAATATAAAAATTTAACCAGCCTTGGTGTCCAAGCTGGGTTTCACATCAAATCTCTGCTTGAGGAAAATGTCAGCTTATTTGACTTACTGTAGCTGACCAAGATGAATACATCCATATAGAAATTATGAGAATCTTGAATTTTATTCATACTATACATACTCGCTTAAAGAACTAAAAAATAATAATTAGTAGATGATATATAAAATGCATGTTTCTTTTCTAAAATCAGGAGCTAAATATTCTAATTCCTTAGTACAGCATGGATGCTAAATACTGAATGAGTTATCAGAACAGTTTTGGTAATTTCACAATAACTAAAAATGTCTGTATAGCTGCATAGTTATGACATAGTTGTAAGAAAGAAAACTGTATGCAGAAACTAAAAGTGAAACAAATTTGTTACATTACAAATGTGCCCTATCCTTAATGTACTCAGGTATATTGACTTAACAGCATCTAAATGAAATATCATAGAACACAATTACTTCACAGTTACCAATTACTTTAGAGCAAATACAGCTGATAAGAAACAACTAAAGACCTTGTTCTTTAAATCTGTATTTATAATTGCTTTTTTATGCTACTGTGATATAACTTCAGCTCCTCAGATGACAGGGAAGGGAAGGAAATGAGCAAAGACACTGATGCTCTTTAAGAATTAGGATCCCATTATGGCTCAGACCCAGATTACTCTTGTAGCTAAAGACTACTTCTTATGGCAAAGTGTTTATAATGAGTTGTGTGTAAAACTTACATGTTCTGGTTTTTACACTATGCATTGTTTCAGGCATTCTGCATTATGAAGTGTAGACTATTTAAAATTGTAAATGTATGTGAAGAAAAGTCATAGGAAACTGTATAGTGATTTGCGTAAGAATGGATCGCATTTCACTTATAACAAAAAGGTGAAAATGATTTCTTAAACTGCATCTAGGATAACCTTTATGGATGATGATGACTAGAGTATGTAGTGGTCATCACTAAGTTAATTAACAACTGGGTGATTGTCAAATCTCTCCAGCTGTCAGCTGAAGAAAACAATAATCGAATGAGAGTATTTCAAACAAGTTCCACATGGCCTGAACTAGTGCTATTGAAGATTTTTAATCTGTAATCTGGAAATAAATATGCAAGTCATCACTGGGAAGATTTACATATGCCATAAAAGTTAGTGGAATGAAACATAATGAATAGAATACAATCAAACAAAATTGTTTGGATTATTTGATAAGTGATGCACTCAAATAACATTTACGCTATACAGTCATAGGTACAACTATAAATCTAGAAAGGAAAGCAAGCCATACCTACTCAATGAATGACTCTTTCTTATGCAGAGTATTTGTTTTCTTAAAAGGATTTTGAAAACTAGCTGATGCAGTTTAGTATATTTATTTCTGTGTAACCCATCTGCAAAGCAAAATGTTATGTTAGGGTAATACTAAGTCATGATATATTAGAGGCTGGAAGAACAGGATGGACTAGAACAAATTCAGTGCATGCTAGGACATGTAAACCACGTTTATATGATACTTCTTTATTGTATTTAGAACCATCTTAGTGGGCATGCATTTCTTTCCTTACCTTATATCATAACATTTGTCATTTATGACAAGGAAGCTTATATCTAATTTACACACTTACATTGTGGACACTCTTTGTGTCTGTGCAAAGAGACTGTTCCTACATTTTTTTGTCCTTATTTTTTTTTATGAACTGCTTTCATAGCAAGATCTTTGGCTGTTAGCAAATTCTATAAGATACCTTAGTATAATGGATCTTGGGAATAAAAATATTACAATGGATGGTCATGCCATGACAGTGATTCTGAAAAGAATGTAGAGGTTGTAATAGACAAACCTGAACATGGCATAATAAAGACTTTATGTGATGCTGTGATACAAAGAAAATAATGTAAAAGTTGCCTTTATGAATAGGAGAGTACTGACCTACCAATGACCCCCACACAGACATTGTTGGAATGGATTTTAGAACATTATAATTTCCTGGTGTCCTCGTTTTAAGAGAGTAGTGAAAAAAGGGGATGCATAAAAGAGCCATGAAAATGAGTCTCTAGGTGTAGGGTGGACAGAAAACAGTCTGATTAGCTTTTAAAGAAGAACTTAATTGTGGTGTATAAAGATATATATGAAGAAAGTGTAGCAGAGAGTAGTGGGATATTTAATTTCTCCGAAAAAAAAAGTATAACAGGAACCAATGGCTTTAACCTGATACCAGATAAACTGGAAATATTATGTATTCTTTCAACAATATGGTGATAAACCCTGGACAAAGGAAGCTGTGAAGGGAAATGCAGTCTCCATTAATGTTTCAATTAAAATTGTATGCCTTTTTGGATAATAAAATTTAGCTAAAATAAGTTAATAGCCTCCATCAAAGGATTCCTAGGGAACTCTAAGAATGCCCATGGAAATGAAAATGCATAGGGATGTTTCTGTATTAGGAAGATGAAATTAATGTTACCTTTTCCAGAATGTGTATAAGCATAAATATGTTATATATATATCAACATAAGTTTACACACATGCTAGGAATACTTATCTTTATCTGCTTTTATCAACTTACAGTACTGGCTTTCTAGAACCAAACAAAAGCCATTGGAAAGGGTTTTGCTACTCCCTTGTTTCATCAATGTTCAGAAATGCTGCTCATTTTATGATTTTACAGATAACCTCGGACTGTGTTGGCTTGTCTGCTCCTCTGAGAAGAAGACAGGCCATACCATATATTTTATGATAATAGTGGGACCCTATTTATCTCTGAGATGACTAGATTACCTCATCTTTGCTCTTCCTTTCTCATTAATCTCGGGGAAACACAAGGACACACTGTTTCTTTCTTGAGTGGGTGCAGGGTCTCAGAGTTTAGGGTTGTATAGTCTTTGGCCATCAACTCACTGTTCACTGGTTTTAGTCACCATTGTAAGCATTTTATCTATCACAATACTGATTTTATTAACTTCCTTTCCATGGTAGTTCTTCTTCAGTTTCTGAAACAATTCTCTAGTAGAAGAGGGCAGCAGTTACTCCTTTGCTTTAAAGAAAGGTTGATTAGAGAGCTTTCCTAGTAAAGTAAATATATAAAGTTACTATTTTATTGTATATATATTGCATATATATGCCGGGCATGTATATTGCAAAGTTAGTAATGACATTAGCAATAAATAGAACTGTATTTTATCCAGAAAAGTGGATGTTACCTAACAGAAAAGAGAAAGGCAAGTGTGATAAACCCACCATAAATTGCAAATATTTGCAACTACTATTTTTATGTTTGTTTGTGATATCTGTAAATAGTCAAATGTTTTCTATGTTTTGGAATGACTACTTCTCAGATTACAGAAATGTTATGACCATTAATAAGATACTTTTGTTATACATTTATATCTATTCACATGCATTAGTGAATAGAGGAAGTGTCATTTCCCCATTAAAATAATGTGAGCAGACATGCAAATAGTTTCATGACTTAACACCAACATTTCCAAAGCTTTTTTTTCAAAACTGTATATTTGCACTAGTGCATTATTTTGCCCAAATAACAAATTTAATTTCCAGGTCATATCTATCTACCCCCTCCTGTGCAGGCATGAACTCAGACCTTTGTTTTAAAATGCTGTATAATTTAAGTGCTGCAAATGATGTAAATGCTGTAAAATGCTGGTTTAAAATTCTGCCCACCCATGCTATTTAAGGAAGGTAGATTGTTTTGGGCAAGAATTGCATTATGTATGCTCTCTGATTTATTGTTAATCTGGGTTGCACTTCACGACACAAACCTTGTAGTCACTTAATCAGCCTTGAAAAGTACTGCCTCTTCACCAAAATAAATATACTATTTCTGGACATATTGTGTATACAAAAACATTATCTCTCAAGTAGGTATTACTCCCAACAACATCAAAGTGTTAGCAAGTTGTCACTTATTGTAGAAGTGATATCTACAAATCTTTGGTCATTCACTTGGGGTAAATTCACATGGGCATGGGCAAGCTTTTTTTTTTTTTCCCCTTTTTTAAAGCATCCATCTGTTTGCATAAATTCCACAGATTGTGCTTGTGGTTCTGCCTGTCAGAGAACAAGAAGGCTCTAGCAAATATATCTAATATACTTTAAAAGTAGTTTGGAAACGATGTAAGAACATGGAGAAATGTGTAGGCTTCAGGCACTCTAGTACCTTAGAGAATGTAACCATCCCAGAGCTGTAAACTCCAATAAATCATATTGTGAGCATACTGTAAATATTTTCATTGTTCCAGCTGGCAAAATGTTTTTTCATGCACACAACATAGGCCCTGTTTCCAGCAAACCTTTTGCTCTTGACGAAAAGGATGCAATTACTTTTTTAAACAGTATTTAGGTTCTGTGTTGCATTTTTTGTGTTTCCTTAAAATACAATACTCTGTTTTCAACAGTGTGACAGAAAAGCTGAAGAACAAATGATGAGTAACTAAAATCAAAATGTACAAATGGGCAGTTAAAATGCAATACAGAAGTACAAAAATAAAAACCTGTTCCACATAATGTTAATCAGGTCTAGTTAGTAGTGGTGTGAACATAAATGAGAAAAAAAAAAAAAAAAAAATTATAAAATGTCTTTCCTCCAAAGTTGCATTGAGTCTTGCTTAGGAAAAGGTCCTAAGAGAACTCTTCTTGTAGACTATGTTACAAAGATTCTTTCTTTATTAATAGTGGGTAAGCAATGTGGAACTGCATAAATGCTGTTATCTCTTGGACTAAAATTTACTTGGTGAATGAATTCAATTTTGGTTCACTATTTGCAGATACTAACACATAACATTTTAAGTTTAGTCACGCATGTCAGAAACAAGGCAAAAGATGAAGCGAATGAAAAGCAGAAGTCATAACTGTATAGTGAAATCAAAGAGAAAATAAAGCATAGATACAGAATAGTATTTCAGCTTGGTGCATGGAGCTGACTGAGAGAATGAAGATATCAGTGCCCTGACCGTTAGCTCTTGCAGTCCCTGTCTGGTGAAGGATCCCATTTCAGTACCCCTGTGGTGATCAGTCTCTGGTATCATCACAGAGGGCAATCACATCGGTCAGTCATGGCTTACTGTTAGTAAATCCATGTTGACTGCTCCCAGTTTCCATATTGTATTCCTTGCACTCAGAAATGTGATCCCAGAGGACTCATTCAATGATTTTCCCAGGGGGCAAGGTGAGGTCAAATAGCACGTAGTTCCTTGGATTTTTTAAATTGTTATAATGTTTGCTTTTCCACAAAAATTAGGGGCACTGCCTGCATCTCCATGACCTTTCAAAGATGATAGAAAGCAGATTTTCTGAGGCATTGCCTGCTCTCTCAGCATCCTCTGATGTAGCCACATGGCCCTATGAACTTGTATAGATCTAGTTCTTGCAAATAATCTCTCCCTTCATTCTGATCCTCCACTGGAAGTTCTCATCTTTGAACTCTGTGTCTAAGCAGAGACGTCTATAATGTTTATACATAAGCTAAGTTTCCAGTTCAGAGTTTGTAACTCCCAAACCATCAGACACCAATCACTCTGCTGCAGAGCTTCTCTCTGTCCAGCCTATGGTGGATATTACTCACCATACTTGAGAGAATCAGGCCCTTATATCAGAACTCCCATCATCCTGCTATTCTGTTCCTGAGCTCCCTATTTATGCTACTTCTCTGTGGAGACCAGTTCTATAAATGCTTCCTGATAATCCACTCTCATTACCTCTATATTCCATGGCATCTCACCTTTCTCCTCCACAGAAAACCTTTTAAACAACAGCAGAGCAGAGGCTATGCTAGGCATACATGATTCCTGACAAATGCTGGGCAGGGCTGACATCTAGGAACCACCTAACTAAATTCACTCCAACAGATTTTGAGCTTCCGCATGTGACTCATGGCCTGAAGGACATTGTGGTGGAACACACAGACTAAGGAGATAAGATAATCCCAGCAAAGAACTGCCTGGCATCCATAAATCTTATTTGCTCTCTGCATCACAGAGTACCAAACTGCTCAGGAGATTATAGCAGCTTGTCTTGAATCACTGGAAAGAAACATTGGCGAGGTGGGATGAAAATAACAGTGTGAGAAACAATATAAATGGCTTCCCTCAGCCTCTGTCTTGTCACAAATAGTGCAATCCCATGCAGAACTTCCTCTCCAGCTTAATTGCATGCCCTCAAGAACTGCTGTGGCTTTGTCCTGTCACTCTCACTTGTGCCTTGCTCTTCATGCCATGCCCTTAGTGCCTGTGTTAGCTGTCAGTATCTGTGCCACCTTCTCATGAGCTGTCACATCCAACTGAGCTCATGTCCTTATCTGAACTTTACCTCTTAATTGGCCAACCCTGCAGAAGAGTACACCTGGTACATCTGACCAGATTTCACAAAGATAGATACAGCCGGGTTGTTTGTGAAAAACTAATCCTGATGAAAATAACCATAAAAGAAGAAAAGAAAAATAAAAGGAAAATTATATGCATGACTATCTGTAGAGGAGGTATAAACAGAATACTCTGGAATTTGTGTATTGGTATTTATACAACATTTTAGAGAAATGACTTGTAGTCCTCAGTATATACAATATAATTAATAAACGTCAACTCTTTATCCAAATAACATGTAGCCTTCTTCAGTCAAGGATTCAATATTAAATCAGGGGAATAGTTTTCACAAACCAAATATATAAACTCGAACTTTCTGTGATTTTCTTGTCCTTTATGTTCAGTGAATCATATCAGTTCCATTCTGATAAGAATTTAAGCCAAAAAATATTTGTTTCCCTGTGCATTCATTGCAAGTTCATCAATATTTGTACTAAGCATTTTAAAAATGTAACACCCAACTGATATAAGGTGTGAGGCCATTGGAAATAATCACATTTGAGAACCAGTGTAATTCAAATGTTGCCTTCTCATTTTCACTTTAATCTAAAGCATGTTAAAAATGAAAATAATGTATTTTTGTTAGAAAATGTCAGCCAAACATTTTAAAGTATGTGCTTAAAGTTAGGCTCATACATATTTAATTGTACTGCACTATATGTTATGCTTACTTACTGAAAAAAAGGTATTTTAAGTCTGTTTTTTTCAAAGCACTCAGCGCTTATAACTCATTTTTCTTCAATTTAAAATCCACATGCTCAGCAGTTTGGTACAAGAGGATGTATTTAGTGGTTTGTAGATGTAAATATCAATAGACAACCCTAACTTTAGGCAGTCAAGTTTCAAACTTTCTTGATATGGCATATTAAATTTATTTAGAAATATTCATTGGCCATCTGTGAACCCACAAGAATACTATATCTCATATGGTAAGAAAATCTGTAGCTTTTTTTTTTTTCGTGTAGCTAAGAATCATTACTTGCATGTTATTTTAAATTTAAGCATAAATTGCAGAGAATGTATTTTGAAACTCTGTGATAACTTACTGCCAAAATACTGTTTACACTGACAATTTAAGAGTGGAAAAATGCTTGTTTTCTATTTAGTAAAATTTAGGGCCTGATCTAGATGTGAATTGCTTTCACAGTAGGTCTCATAAAAATTGTCAGGCAATGGGTTATGTAGCGCTGCCAGTGAAATGAAATTTTGAAAGGTAATACACCTTTGCCAATAGATAATTGGACATTCTGCATAGGTTACATCTCAGGGAGGAAGTTTTCATTCTATATGGGAAAAAACTACTGAACCTTGATGATTTCATTAGAGAACTGGACATTCATAGTGTTTATGGAGCACAGGTACTTATCTGAGCATCATTACATCTGAGGACTGAGTTATTCTTTAAGCGTTTGAAAAGCAGAAGAGGTAAGATAAGCTTAAATGGAAAAGAGTTAAAAACAACAAGTTCCTCCCTTGCTGGTCTTTTTTTCTGATGTCACACAGAAAAGCATATAATATGCATCAGGCCTCGTCCAAAAGTCCATTTTTTTCGATACTGATGGAAAGCTGGCCAATCATAGCAGAGTATGTGAGTCACCTTATTTTCTTTTTTTCTTAAATAGTTGCCAGGTAGTCATCAGCAACCCAAATCAATTCTATGAGATTTTCCCACAGCACCCAAGGGTAACAGGTAAAAGAGATTCCTGGTTTGTTCCTCATGATGTCACAAAAATGAGCTGTCCTAAACAGCTTACTTCTTAAACAATAGCAGAATATGAGTCATGGCAGCGTATGTGACAATATTCTGAAGAGAGTTTTCTGAATTGTCAAAACATCTGAATTCTAGTTATTGATACTGATTATATTCCATTTTTGAATCAGGAAGAATCACTGACTACTATGCATTCATTCCTCTTCAGTTCAAAAAATAGAGTACAGAAGGACTACTGCTGATATTACCTATATTGGGGCTGAGGTTGATGTAACAAACTGGCTAGGAATTAGCTGAGGTGCCATGGCAGTAGCAGTTTCCAAAACCAAGGTCTTACATGTGCAAAGCTACTTTTAACATGTTTGGAGGTTTTCTTCCCAATCTCAATAGTCTAAATGTATGTTTTAAATTAATATTCCATACGTTTCTATAAATGAAATTGTACAATTACAGAATCTGTAGAATTAAATGTGTAGTATGTACACTGAATGTAATATGAAATAGAATGAAATTATTAACAATTTCTATATAACTTCCAGATGAAAGGTAAGCTGGAAAGAAAGTGCACAATTAATTAACTTTAAGGAGAAAGGAAATGACTTCTAATATATAAAATCAGTATACTACATTATAATAAACTCAGATTCACTCATGCAATACTGTTGAAGTCAGTAAACCTACACTAACAATAATACCTCCAAGCACAGGGATACTATAGCACATCATAGCTTAGAAAATTTTAGCTATTAATGAAATGTAAATTCTTAAGATTGAAGAGCATTGACCAGTGAAGCATTTTATTAAGTATTCTGATACACTGATTTTCTTCCAGAAATGTAGAAATCCTAATTGAAAACTTTTCTGCTGCAACTGAAATAAGAATTATTTCAGAGAATGCATATTACTTCTGTTACATTGTAAATAATTCTAGATACTGCAATGTTTTGTGATGTTCTAAAGAAGTCTTTTCCAGTATTTATTAAATTATTGGAATAAAAATGAAAAATGTTGTGTTAATCTTGATATTTCTTCAAATATTTACTATTCTCAGACATTTTTTCTGGTGTAATAGTTACAGAAAATTATTACTTCTTATTATATTTTTCCCCAGGTAATTTGACTTATAGATAAGGTGACTAATCTTTCTGCACACGTTATTTTCTTTTAGTTTCTGTACTTTAATTTTGCTATTGTCTTGAAGTTAGACTCTATGTGTATTGTTTCCTTATTAGAGTAAGACCCATGCCTTGAAAGGAAAGGATTTAATATGTTTTCTCACCTGTGGCTTTTGAAATTATGTCTTGCATATGTTAGACTTTAATAAAAGTATAATTTTAGAACTTTCCAAGTATAGTTTTGTTGTTTGTTTGTTTGCTTGTTTGTTTGTTTTAAATATTCTGATGAAGCACAATAATGCAATTAAACCTGTGTCATTAAGTAGACAAACCCTCGCTATCTGTATGACTTGCAATGTAAATGTAACTCAGGACAGTGCAAATTTGATGGAACTCTACATAAGTCAATGAAATTCTTCAGATTTTAGGTGTTCCAAAGGAGATCTCAGTATCATGTGATGTAATCTACAGTATATTTAAATCAGTGTAATTACATTTGAAGAATATGTGCACCTTGGAAGCTACCTGATTCTCATAAGCTGTTAGCTAGAGGCAGGTTCAACACTTTACTAGTCAATTTGTTTTGGTCTTATTTTATACCTAATGGGGATACTAACTTTTTTTGACACTTTGTCATAGACTAGGATTTCTCAGCTGACAGCCACAAGAGAGGCTGCAAGCTGGGTAACTGCTGAAAACACTCCAATGGTACACTTCAAAAATTTTCGACAAACAGTCACTGTCTTCATGACATCATTACTTTTTTTTCCATTAGAGATGCTTCAACTGCATATGAGATGTAATCACTTGGGGAAAAAAATCAGCTTTTCAGTAACTTTCAGATTGTATTTGTTTTGTTGTGGGTTTTTTTTGTTTGTTTGTTTGTGGGTTGTTTTGTTTTGTTTTGTTTTTTTCAGAAGTAGCTTAGCATAGTAATATTGCAAATTTTAATGGCATCTGCAAAGTTAATGGAGATACACCTGAAGCCTACACAGTGCCTCAGTAGTTGGCACTAAACAGAAACTGGTGTAATTTGAAGTATTTATTTCATTGTCATATATTTGGTATATAGCAAGTGACAAGAAAAATAAAGAAATTATAATTTTAAAGCTTTTTTTTTTTTTCAAGTTTGCCATTTTGAGGCACTGACTCAACTTATGTGGAAAGTTTATCTTCATTTTTTTATCATCAAATACGTAAATGCTAGAAGAAGAAAGAATATTTGGTTTTGAACACAAGCGATTCATACAGAAGTTGAGAGGCAAAGTTTAAAAAAATTGAATATCTTGTAGAGATGACATTGTGGGTTGTTTATTTTTGTTTTGTCATAAGGTGGATGACTGACTTTCAGGTACCTTTATCTTTTGAGGTTACTGTAGAGTCAATAAAAACATTTATGTTTTCCTTCTGGCAAACAGTACTATTTACTGGTCCCTCAGATGTTGATTTCCTGCACATGGTAAACTGCATCAAATGAAATACCTGGTATTTTTTTAAGTATAACTTCTGAGGTCCCTGAAGTTGTTGAACAGAGTTGTCCACAGTGGTATTCAGACAAGCTTGCTCTCCTTTAGGGTGCAGCTGGCCCTTGCTTCACCTCTGACACAAATAGTACTATTCTGTTGAGTGAATTGAAACTTCTATTTTGTATGAATTTTACTCTAAATATTTTTTTTTTTTTTGTAGATCAGAATATACATTTTTTACTTTCAGTCTTTGCTTATTTAATAATAGGATTTCTTGAATAATCATGACAATTATATCTGCCTAGCAGTTATGCTGATTTCAGCCAACAGTTCTAGGAACGTAAGCAAAATCTGGCAAATTGTCATAGACATTTAGGAAGCCCTCAATGCTGGGAGCCTGACACTTGTCTTGACTCCTGTTTTAAAGTGAACCTGGAGTTGACTACTGAGTTTCAGCCAGGTAATGAGCTTGTCCTGTCTTATTTAGACTTTCTGTATGGATTTTATGCCTTCAGGGGCAGTAAGAATAGATTTTACTGTATTTTTCCTTGGAAATAACAATGGAATTCTGAGTTGCTTCAGTAGATCTGTTCACTTTTTGATGAAATCTAGTCCAATCCCCCTGTCAGAACAGGAACACCAAGATATGGCTAGACAGAATTGTGTCCAGGCGGGTTTTGAATGTCTCCAGAGAAGGAGACCACACAACCTCCCTGGGCAGCATATTCCAGTGTTCTGTTATCCTCACTGAGAAGAAGTTTCTTCTCAAATTTAAGGATAATCTCTTGTGTTCCAGTTTGACCCCATTACCCCTTGCCCTACTGTTGGTTGTCACCGAGAAGAGCTAGGCTCCATCCTCATGACACTCACCCTTTATATATTTATAAACATAAATGAGGTCACCCCTTGGTCTCCTCTTCTCCAAGCTAAAGACACCCGGCTCCCTCAGCCTTTCCTCATAAGGGAGAAGCTCCACTCCCTTAATCACCTTTGCTGCCCTGCGCTGGACTGTCTCCAGCAGTTCCCTGTCCTTCTGGAACTGAGGGGCCCAGAACTGGACACAGTATTCCAGATGTGGTCTCACCAGGGCAGAGTAGAGGGGAAGGAGAACCTCTCTCGACCTACTAACTACCCCCCTTCTAATACACCCTAGGATGCCATTGGCCTTCCTGGCCACAAGGGCACAGTGCTGGCTCATGGTCATCCTGCTGTCCTCCAGGACCCCCACGTCCCTTTCACCTACACTGCTCTCTAATAGGTCATTCCCCAACTTACACTGGAACCTGGGGTTGTTCCTACCCAGATGCAATACTCTACACTTTCCCTTGTTATATTTCATCAGATTTTTCCCTGCCCAGCTCTCCAGCCTGTCCAGGTCTCGCTAGATGGCAGCATAGCCTTCTGGCGTATCAGCCACTCCTCCCAGCTTGGTGTCATCAGCAAACTTGCTGATAGTACACTCTATTCCCTCATCCAAATCACTGATCAATATATTGAATAATATAGGCCCTAGTACTGACCCTTGAGGCACTCCACTACATACAGGCCTCCAACTAGACTCCGCCCCATTGACCACGACTCTCTGGCTTCTTCCCTTCAGCCAGTTTGCAGTCCACCTCACTACCCAATCATCCAGACCGCACTCCCTCAGTTTAGCTGTGAGGATGCTGTGGAAGACTGTGTCAAATGCCTTACTCAAGTAAAGGTAGACCACGTCCACCGCTCTGCCACTATCCATCCATCTTGTTACGGCCTCCTAAAAGTCAATGAGGTTGGTCAAGCATGACTTCCCTTTGGTGAAGCCATGTTGACTGCTCCTAATGACCCTCTTATCCCTGATATGCCTTGAGATGGCACCAAGGATAAATTGTTCCATCAGTTTCCCAGGGATGGAGATGAGGCTGTCCAGTCTATAGTTACCCAGGTCCTCCTTCTTTCCCTTTTTGAAGACTGGAGTGACTTCTGCTTTCCTCCAGTCCTCAGGCACCTCTCCCATTCCCCAAGACTTGGCAAAGATGATGGCGATTGGTCTAGGAATGACCTCAGCCAGCTCCCTCAGCACCCACCTTCTGGACCCATGGATTTATGAGTATCCAGATTGCTTAATTGCTCTCTAACCCAGTCCTCATCAACCAAGGCAAATTCCTCCATTGTCCTGCCTTCCTCTGGGGCCTCAGGTGTATGAGGCTCCTCAGGACAGCCTCCAGCAGAGTAGACAAAGAAGGCATTCAGTGACCCTGCCTTCTCTGTATCTTCTGTCACCAGGGCACCCACCTCGTTCATCAGTGGCCTTAAATTGCCTTTGGTGTTAATTTTATCTGCCATGTATTTGGAAAAGCTCCTCCGGTTGTCCTTGACCCCTCTCTCCAGGTTTAATTCTAAGCAGGCCTTAGCTTTCCTGGTTGCCTCCCTACACCCTCTGACAACAGCCTTATATTCTTCCCAAGTGGCCAGCGCCTCCTTCCATGATCTGTCATCTCTCCTCTTCCACTTGAACTTACCTAGCAGTTTCCCTGTTTAACCACGCAGGTCTTCTGGCTCCCTTCCTTGACTTCCTACGTGTTGGGATGCTCTGATCTTGAGCTTGGAAGAAGCAGTCTCTGAACACTAACCAACTATCTTCGGCCCCTTTACCTTCAAGCAACCTTGCTCATGGATTTTCCCCTAGCAATTGTTTGAAAAAGCCAATGTTCGCCCTGCTGAAGTCCAGGGTTGCAATTGTGCTTGCTATTCTGTTCCTGCTACAGGAGATCCTGAACTCCACCATCTCATGGTCGCTGCAACCAAGGCAGCCCTCAACCTTTACTGCTTCAACCAGACCCTCCTTGTTAGTGAGGATGAGATCCAGCAGTGCACCTCTCCTAGTCGGCTCCTCCACCATTTGCATCAGAAAGTTATCATCAATGAACTGGAGGAACCTCCTGGACTGTGGCTGGCTGGTTGAGTAGTCTTTCCAGCAAACATCAGGGAAGTTAAAATCCCCCATGACAAACAGGGCCTGTGACTATGAGGCTGCTCTCAGTTGCCTGTAGAAGGCCTCATCTACTTCCTCACCCTGATCTGGTGGCCTGTAATAGACACCCATGATATTCAGAAACAGACTTCATTCATTCAACTAAGAAGCCTTAGAGATGTAATTACAAAGCAGGTGATGGACTGCAATGCATGCTCGTCTTTAATCAAGACATACTCAAAGCTAGAAACCCGTACTACAAGAGAATGTTTAATTTAATAGCTTAAAGCAGGAGCAGTTACGTTTTTAGGAGTAGGAGTATGTTATGTAGTAGTAGTTACATTTATACTGTCCTAAAATTACATTGGGCCCTTTGAAGGCAACCATGAGGCTGATGTGGCCCCCAGTGAAAATGGCTTAAGGAAAGTCAAATGGGAACATATTAAGAGCAGCCACACAGTTTATTACTGTATTAGCATTTTGTGTCAATAAATTACCTACTTATTTGGAAACTATATGATAATTTTACCAAAACCAAAACAAATTGTTAACAAGATCAAAATGTTAACCACCAACCAGAAATATTTTAAATAAATTGCAGCCTAAATTTTCACATTATTAACTATAATTTCCTGCCTTTTTGTGAAGATTAATTTGGAATGAAATACTGACATTTTAGCCTTAAAGAGATATGGAATCAGTTGATTCTATGTCAATCTAACTCAATTACGTAGAATTTTCCTTAATTTATACCAGCTTGTGCGAGGATGAAGTCAGGTCTGTTTTAGATAAAAATAAACAATGAGAAATCACAGAAAAACTTGTGAGTTCAACATTTCCCTGAGTTCTTTCCCTTACCATCGACAATGAGTTAAACCACCCAAGTCTGCTTGGATCACATAATAACTGCATGAACAGGGTTTCATATTAACTATTGTTATGCAACTAGATACTTTCCCTTTTCAGGGAAAGGTAGATTTCCCCTTTGTAAACATAGCTAGCTCCCCCAGTAGCAGTACTTGTTCCAACATCCAGGAAAAGTACAAGTTGAATGGCATTTTTTGTGTGTGAAATCTAACTTATACATTGTTGAAACAAAGTTTGAAACAAAGTTTGAAACAAAGTTTGAAACAAAGTTTGAAACAATGTTTGAAACAATGTTTGTTATGCATGAAATCTAACTTCTACATTGTTGAAACAAGTTACAATTAAAATGGCAAAAGTTTAACTGAACAACAAAATTAAATAAAGGAAATGTTCAAAAATATAACATGAAAGTAAAAGGAATTCCTGCTTTTAATGAGCTGCAAAATTTTACACATTTACATTATGGCTTCAGAAGGAAATTGCATTTGTTTATTCTGTTTATTGTCTGTTCAGATCACTTTAGCTTTTCATTTCACATTATCATGTGACTGAGTTACAGTAAACAACAGCACTTGTGAGAGTACCCTACTGTTATGTGCTTGGAAATGTTAGAAATACCTCTTTTAAATAAAAGAGCAGAGAAACACCTGGGAAAAAATATATTACATATATATGGTTCTATATGAAAAAGTTGGAGTATTATCAGCAGACCACTTGAAATGCTTAATGCATCAGTTTTTCTTAAATTTATAACTTTTAATTATACATGGTTACAATGTTTTATACTGGCTTTAAGACAGTGCTGTGATAGCATTTAAAAAAAAAAAAAAAAGAGTAAGAAATTATGAGTGTAGTATGTTTACACCTAGTAACATCCTTTACTTTAGTCAGAACTTAAAGTAGTGAGTGTTTGTTTACTCTTCTGGAAAGCCTTTTTTTCCTCTTGTCCCCTTGAGTCCAAAGAAGAATGAGACCAGGACATGATTTAAGTGGTTGCATCTATGACAGTAGCCCAATAACTGATTTCCTCCTGTCTTCAATGGGAGGTGAAGCATTCCAAGGAGCATTAAAATCTGCCTGGTGAGATTCTGATTTGGTACTTGTTGGATCCTGACCCAAGTGAGTGAAGAGCTCATGAAATAACCTTCCACTGGTACAAAACATTGCTTTAAACATTACATGTGTTTCTTTTTATTATTTTATTTCTTTTGTCAGCTACATCTTTCTTCGCCCACCCACCTCCCCATATTCTTATCTACAGATTTTTGATTAAGCAAAGAGAAAAAGCAGAACCTCTCTGCAGATCTTTATGAAAAAGGGTCTACTGAGTTTTGAATGCTGAGTTTGTAGCAAAGAGAAGCAAATAGAGAGGTGGAGGTGGCTGGTACAAGAAATGTAATAGGAAGTCTATATGAAACAAGACAGGAGAAAATTATATAGAGAAAAAGCAATATATTTCAATAACAGGGCTCTGTGCAGTACAAGCAGCTAAATGATAGATTACTGTGAGTAAATGTAAATATACACATTTCTGCATTCAGTTATTGAACTGGCTTCAGTAAATAGATGCCTCTTGTAACCTTCATACAGAATAAATAGAAATTGGATTCTGCATGAACAATGAAACCACATTAGTGGGCAATATTTTAAATGTTAGTCTCAATAAAAATACACCCATTTTAGTCAAGCAATACATGTCTGACAGGGCAGCTTCCCAGAGTGAATTCAATTATATATAATTTTTCCTATTTAACATAATTTTCTTTCAGTCCACCCCTTCTGAAGGCCAAGTTAACTTAAGGAAAATATTTTACTCTGTAATGTGATATTAAGGAATAATCTGATCTTTAACCGTTTATTGATGCATTTAATACTAGCTTTCACTGCTCACTGGTTTTATGAGTTCTTTAAATGCACTTTAAGGTCCCAGTTCCACAAAGTACTTAAAAACAAGCCTACATTTGAGCATAAGTGCTAAAATCAACAGGATGACTTAGTCACTTACAATGTCACTTCAAGCATCTTGCTGACTTGGAATATGCAAGTGAATTAGAAGCAGGTGGCAGCACATCTTTAATTTGGTGGTTAGCAAGGAGGGAAGCATGTAAACTGGATACCAGATTTAAGACCTTCGACAATGTGAATACTGTGGACAAACTAGAAAATGGCTAGTTTTGCAAGTTTTATGTCTGATTTAAGTCAATGTATATCCCCTTACAGAATCTATAGATGGGCTGATGCATTACAGACTCCCATCTATCTGAATCAGTCTGGTGTATGTCCTCAAATAAATTAAAATTTAAGTTTTGGAGGAAAATCAAAAAGTAGCTTTTCTGCTCCTTCTTCTATATCTTGTGTTTCATGCTACATTTGCCCAGAGAGATGTGAATTCATACAAGGAATCCTTATGTTCTCTATTGGATATAGATTCTGTGTTTATATTTAAGAAAAAAAGACAAATCACAATATATCAATAAATGGAAAGATTACTAATTAAAAGGAAGATTAAAAATAATTGAAAAGCTACTTAAATATGCATTAGGAAAAGGGTCGTTGGTGGTTTGTTGATTTCCTCTCACTTTCCTTCTTTGGACTGGTACAAGGTTAATATTCTCAGTTTTGCCTTTCCTTGTATTAGAACACTGCTTCTTTTGACATAGTTAATATTGCTCTATTCTGTTTTTCTTCCATCTTCTTTGTGACGCTTTTCTTGCCCATCACTTGTCTCAACATGCAGTAAAACTGAGAAAGCCTTATCTGAATGTTTATAAACATTAGTTCCCTTCAACTATTAATATGTTTTGCATAAATTCCCAAAATGGGATAAAAAAAAGTCTCACTGAAGTGCTTATAGATAAAGGAGCTTATGACCAGCATAAAAGGGCAGTGGACTGTTTCATTCATAAGCCCCTTTTGCTGTTTTGCCTTATTTTTAGTCACCAGACAATTCAGCCAGGAGAAGTTAGGTGAAATGCAAACAAAATATTTCTTAGAGATATTATTTTGCATCACAGGATCAGATTTCAGAATTAGCTTTAGTTCTTTCCTTTCTTAACATGCCATGCTCTTCACCACACAATTTTAGCAGAGACATTCCTATGGGGATGGGCTGGTAGCTGGTCTTGCATCAGTAGTGCATCACTCCAGAGTTCATGAGGGCTGGGAGGCCCCCCATACCCCTGAGGTGAAAACAGAGTGCTCAGCTCGCTCTTTGAAATGCCTGTACACCAATGCGTGCAGCATGAGGAATAAGCAGGAGGAGTTAGAAACCTGTGTTAGAGCGGGAGATTATGATCTGGTGGCAATTACAGAGACATGGTGGGACAGCTCACATGACTGGAATGGATGGATATGTCCTTTTCAGGAAAGACAGGCCAGCCAGGCATGGTGGTCGAGTTGCTCTTTCTGTGATCTCATGTGGTAGGAGCAGGATAGCAAGCAGAATTGCAACCCTGGATTTCAGCAAGGCAAACTTTGGCCTTTTCAGGCAATTGCTAAGGGAAATCTCATGGGCAAGGCTGCTTGAAGGTAAAGGGGCCGAAGATAGTTAGTGTTCAGGGACTGTTTCTACCGGGCACAAGATCAGAGCATCCCGACACATTAGGAAGTCAAGGAAGGGAGCCAGGAAACCTGTGTGATTAAACAGGGAGCTTCTGGGTCAGCTCAAGTTGAAGAGTTTATAGATCATGGAGGGAGGGCCTGGCCACCTGGGGAGAATATAGGGCTGTTGTCAGGGGATGTAGGGAGGCAACTAGGAAAGCTAAGGCCTCCTTAGAATTAAACCTGGAAAGAGGGGTCAAGGGAAACAGGAAGAGCTTTTTCAAAGGCAGAGAAAACTAACACCACAGGCAATGTAGGCCCACTGATGAATGAGGTGGGTGTCCTGGTGACAGAAGACACCAAGAAGGCAGGGTTACTGAATGCCTTCTTTGTCTCTGTCTACTCTGCTAGAGGCTGTCCTGAGGAGCCTCATACACCTGAGGCCCCAGAGGAAGGCAGGACAATGGAGGAATTTGCCTTGGTTGATGAGGACTGGGGTAGGGAGCAGTTAGGCAACCTAGACATCCATAAATCCATGGGTCCGGATGGGATGCACCCACAGGTGCTGAGGGAGCTGCCTGAGGTCATTGCTGGACCAATCTCCATCATCTTTGCCAAGTCTTGGGAAACGGGAGAGATCCCTGAGGACTGGAGGAAAGCTAATGTCACTCCAGTCTTCAAAAAGGGCAAGAAGGAGGACCTGGGTAACTATAGACTGGTCAGCCTCATCTCCATCCCTGGGAAACTGATGGAACAATTTATCCTTGGTGCCATCTCAAGGCGTATCAGGGATAAGAGGGTCATTAGGGGCAGTCAACATGGCTTCACCAAAGGGAAGTCATGCTTGACCAACCTCATTGACTTTTAGGAGGCCGTAACAAGATGGATGGATAGTGGCAGAGCGGTGGACGTGGTCTACCTTTACTTGAGTAAGGCATTTGACACAGTCTTCCACAGCATCCTCACAGCTAAACTGAGGGAGTGCGGTCTGGATGATTGGGTAGTGAGGTGGACTGCAAACTGGCTGAAGGGAAGAAGCCAGAGAGTCGTGGTCAATGGGGCGGAGTCTAGTTGGAGGCCTGTATGTAGTGGAGTGCCTCAAGGGTCAGTACTAGGGCCTATATTATTCAATATATTGATCAGTGATTTGGATGAGGGAATAGAGTGTACTATCAGCAAGTTTGCTGATGACACCAAGCTGGGAGGAGTGGCTGATACGCCAGAAGGCTATGCTGCCATCTAGCGAGACCTGGACAGGCTGGAGAGCTGGGCAGGGAAAAATCTAATGAAATATAACAAGGGAAAGTGTAGAGTATTGCATCTGGGTAGGAACAACCCCAGGTTCCAGTGTAAGTTGGGGAATGACCTATTAGAGAGCAGTGTAGGTGAAAGGGACGTGGGGGTCCTGGAGGACAGCAGGATGACCATGAGCCAGCACTGTGCCCTTGTGGCCAGGAAGGCCAATGGCATCCTAGGGTGTATTAGAAGGGGGGTAGTTAGTAGGTCGAGAGAGGTTCTCCTTCCCCTCTACTCTGCCCTGGTGAGACCACATCTGGAATACTGTGTCCAGTTTTGAGCCCCTCAGTTCAAGACGGACAGGGAACTGCTGGAGAGAGTCCAGTGCAGGGCAACAAAGATGATTAAGGGAGTGGAGCTTCTCCCTTATGAGGAAAGGCTGAGGGAGCTGGGTCTCTTTAGCTTGGAGAAGAGGAGACTGAGGGATGACCTTATTAGTGTTTACAAATATATAAAGGGTGAGTGTCACGAGGATGGAGCCAGACTCTTCTTGGTGACAACCAATGATAGGACAAGGGGTAATGGGTACAAACTGGAACACAAAAGGTTCCACTTATATTTGAGAAGAAACTTCTTCTCAGCAGGATAACAGAACACTGGAAGAGGCCGCCCAGGGAGATTTTGGAGTCTCCTACTCTGGAGTCATTCAAGACCTGCCTGGCGCCTTCCTGTGAAACCTCATCTAGGTGTTCCTGCTCTGGCAGGGGGATTGGACTAGATGATCTTTCGAGGTCCCTTCCAATCCCTAGCATTCTGTGATTCTGTGATTCTGTGCTCAGGAAGCAAAAGTATTGGACGACTATTGTCAAAACACTGTGGAAGTGGTAATTGTTACTTTTTTTGAGGTGGATTGAAAGAAGAAAAAATATGACCTCACCCTAAAGAGTATTATGTCCTTTTTTATATTATAATGAAAATATGAATATATACTCATATTTTGTTTCTGGAGTGCCTTTTGTCAAATAAAAAAGGTGTCCCCTAACAGAAAGGAAGACTTATACCTGGAAGAAACATCTCCCATACTTGTGGAGATGTATTTTATGTTTGTTTTTGTAGGTAAGCTTCTGAGGTTCAAGTCAATTTTACATGTTTCATACTGATTGAGTTAGTCTTTGATAAACATCTATGTTGTCTGCAATAGGCTTTACATCACAAAGGCTCTGTGACTTATCAGGGGAAAAAAATAACCATACTACATTTGATTTTTTTTTTCTTTCTCAAAAGTTTAATTTCTTCAACAGATAAACTTTATTGCAGGTCTAACCAACAGTGTTTACATTTGAAACCCAAGTCTATTTAAAGCAGGAATAAACTGATTCATTTAGTATTTCACAAACTAGAAAATTATTGAGGAAAGAACACAGTACAGACACCTGTTTGCACTTATCTCAAGATATAGATAAAGTGCACCTTTCCTTTCAAAGAGAAAAATTAAGCAATGGTGGTTAAAATGGATGTTTTATTCAGATGATTCCACAGGCTGGGATGGAAAAAGGGAAACAGGAAGAGGCTCATAAAATTTCCACAGAAAGCAAATGCTTTCTCTTTTAACCAGAAGTGTTTCTGTGGCCTACAAAAGACTGCATGGAAAGGGGTTTTTTAGGAAATATGCTTTTCCTACCTAAGCCTGGAAGAAACTATAGGCTAGTGAACAGACTAAAATAAAGATGCTTTTCAACATGGAAGTCCCAGATATCAGAGGTTGATTTATTCTAAAATATGTGAGAAAGAGGGTTGACTATGCCTTTGGGGAAGGTTATCTTGAAGAAAGATAATGCTTTCTTATATATGTACAGCCCTAGAGATTAGCCAGATTTCTGGAGACAGCAGGAGTCTTTTGCAATTACATAGACTTTCTACCCTGTAGGTGGAATCAAAGAGCAGGTCTGCTAGTATAGGGACAGATGGCCAGCATGAACAGCTCAAGAAGCAGCAGTCTGGAGAAGGAGATTTGCCTTAGGATTTCCAGGTCATATTCCCATTTCCCATATTCCCATTCCTCACTATAGGATAGGGGATAATGGTTTTAAACCAAAAGAGGGGGGATTGAGGCTAGACATGAGGAAGAAAATTTTTATGAGGGGGATAAAACATTGAAAGTTGCCCAGAGAGGTGGTAGATGTCCCATCCCTGGAAACATTCAAGGCCAGGCTGCATGGGGCTCTGAGCAACATGATCTGGTTGAAGATGTCCCTGCTAATTGCAGGGAGGTTGAACTAGGTGAGCTTTGAAGGTCCCTTGCAACCCAAAGTATTCTATGATTCTCTGAGTGCCTTCTTCAGTTCCCCTAACTAGAAGCCTGGGAATATACGTTCATTAACCCTCTATCATACCACTGATGAGCTCAAGAGGTAATATAAACCTGTGACTGCATTGTATATCTGCTTATATCATAGAATACTTTTAGAAGGCGATTCTTGTAGAGTTCATCAATGCACAGACATGCACACATTCTCATGCATGCACATCAGAGGACTGACAGAGAAGACAATTAACTACTTGTTAACTACTTGTTAACTACAAATGTATAGTAAAAGAAAATTTATATCAATTCTATGTTCAGTCCTCTTCATCCTGCTGTGGGAGGAGGTCTTAGGATTTCTATTTTGCAGTGGGATGTTAATAGGTAAAAGAACATGTATATGTTATTAGATATTAGACTGCAGTATGACCTTTCTGTGCCTTAGCTTCTCCACAACTATTGCATGCCTCCACGTATGCATGCCCCCACCTCACAGCATCTCAGAAAAAATATGATCTGACTCACCTCTTCTTTGAGGTTTCTGTGATGGATAGGCTGCTACTGTTTACTCTGGCACTTTGAGACAGGTGTTGCAATATACTTCTGTGACTAACATCTGATGCACCGTAAATTCAACTTTGGTGAGATACAGTTGTCTTGGAATGTAGGAATTGTTGATAATCAGATGAGAACATATATTTTAAATATAAAAGCCACTGTGAGATGGCAAAAGGAGCATGATCTGAAAAGTTGATGAAGATGTTAACATTTGCCTGATGAAGCCAGTACCAACTGGCTTGGTGATATGCTAAGGCTGAAGGTACTGCCAGTTCACTCTCTTATATATAGAAGGTAAATGAAATGATTATAAAACTGGAATTAAAGAAGAGCATGTACTGTTGAAAGTGTCTTGGTGAAGTGGGATCTTATTTGTTCAGGTTAAGTTTAATTACAACCATAATACCCCCTGAAATAGAATTCTAAAGACCAATATCTATTGACATTAGCACCCAAATTCATTAAGTGTAGGGTAACCCTACTCTTTTTTTTTTTTTTTTTTTTTAATATTACAATTGATATATTTTCCTGATTGTCTTTTCCTTCAGGATCATGAACATGAACATGAATAGGACTGTAGAAAAAGGTAAACATATGTGCAAGCACTACACTATGCATTTTAACCATACTTTTATGGTGATGTACTTCTGACTAAGCACAGTTGAAGGAATCTGTTAAAAGGACAGACATATAAAGACCTAAAGAGAATTTTCCTGTAAATAATATTTTAATTGGCAAGTCATGGGTCCCCAGGCAGGTAGACCAAGCTTTAATGAGTTTATGTTTGGTTCTCATTGACGAGAAAAACCTATCTGTGAAAAAAAAAAAAAGGATATTGAAAGGTTATAAACTGTCTGGGAATAATGTTAAAATCATCTCAGGGGCAGTATGGGACTCTGACTGCAAAAAGCAATATAACCTTTCTATCCTTATTGCAATTAAATAAAAAAAAAAAATGACAGATCTGCCTACTGAGTTGCTTGGAAATTATTTTACTAAAAAGGCCTGTGTCTCTCAGTTCCCCTCCAACATTGCACAGTTTTGTTTGACCACTGTTCTAACTGAATATATAGATCTGTGTATCTGTCAGAAAATTTGATGTGCTGTAATGGGAGTGTTTAAAAATTAACAAATCAAGCCAGTCTTAGACTTCAGAGCAACTCTTTATTTGATTGGATACTCATTGCCTGTGTTCAGTTCATAATAGCTATCAATCATTATCACTACATCTACAAAACAATTGGTCTTTACAAACTTAACACAATTATCTGTCAGCCTACAGATGGAACACAGGAAGTACAGTTAAAACCAATGGCTGTGGTCCTTCATTGCCAAAGTCAAGCTGATCAGTTTTTTAAGGGAAGCCAGAATTTGAACAGGCCTCTTCCTTTTATTGCCATCATTCCTCTTTCATCATTATTGTGCCAGCCCCATCCCCAAAATAAAACAACAGAATCATAGAATCATTTAGGTTGGAAAAGAACCTTAAGATCAGTAAGTCCAACCATAAATCTAGCACTGCCAACTCTACCACTGAACCACGTCCCTAAATGCCATGTCTACTCATGGTTTAAATACCTTCAGAGATGGTGACTCCACCACTTCCCTGGGAAATCTGTTCTGGTGCTTGATAATCCTTCTGGTGACAAAATTATTCCTTATACCCAATCTAAACCTCCACTGGTGCAACTTCAGGTCATTTCCTCTTGTCCTATCACTTGTTACTTGGGAGAAGATACTGACATCTATCACACTACAACTCCCTTTCAGGTAGTTGTAGAGAGTGATAAGGTCTCCCCTCAGCCTCCTTTACTCCAGGCTAAATAACCCTAGTTCCCTAGGATGCTTCTCAAAATATTTGTGCTCCAGACCGTTCACCAGCACCATTGCCCTTCTTTGAACATAGTCCAGCACCTCAGAGTCTGTCCTGTAACGAAGGGCCCAAAACTGAACACAAGATTTGAGGTGTTGCCTCACCAGTGCTGAATACAGGGGGATGATCACATCCCTGGTCCTGCTGGCCACATTATTTCTGATATAAGCCAGGGTGCTGTTGGCTTTCTTGGCAACCTAGGCACACTGCTGGCTCATATTCAGCCAGCTGTTAACCAACACCCCCAGGCAGCTTTCCAGCCACTCTTCCCCAAGCCTGTAGTGTTGCATGGGGATGTTGTGACATAAGTGCAGGACCTGGCACTTGACCTTATTGAACCTCATACAGTTGGCCTCAGCCCATTGATCCAGCTGGTCCGGATCCCTGTGTATGGCCTTCCTACCCTCAAGCAGATCAACACTCCCACCCTGCTTGGTGTCGCCTGCAAAATTACTGAGGGTGCACTCAATCCCCTCATCCTCATCTTTGATAAAGATATTAAAGACAACTGGCCCCGATACTGAGCCCTGGGGAACAAAGGGAGTGATTTCATCTGCTTTTGACTAGTTCAGGTTTCTTTTATTCTACAGTATACTTCTGGTTACATCAGACCTCTGAGGGGCTAGCAGCCAGTAATGGGTGGAGTTGCTTAGAGGTTTGATACTATTCAATATCTTTATAAAGGATCTGGATGACAGGGTTGAAAAAAACAAAAACAAAAACAAAACACTCATGTGTTAGCCATGTTGGTGATAGCAACCTGGAAGATAATGTACATGCACTGGAATGGCCACCACTCAAAGAGATCTGTATAAGCTAGAAGATTAGGTTGCAAGAGCTGCATGATTTTTAACAAAGATGGAAGAATCCCAAACAGGAGTACAGACTGGCATCTGACTGGTTGTGGTGCACCTGCAGATAAAGGCCTGGGGATCCTCATGGACAACAAGTTTAATACATGTCATAAGAGCACCCTTTCAGCAATGAAGGGAAACTATATACTGTGTTGCATTAACAAGATAATAGCCAGTAGAGCAAAGGATGTGATTACTCGACATGTTTTGGCCACATTTGGGACACTCTGCCTGGTTTTGGTCCCCACAGTTCAAGAGACATTAAAAAACTGAAAGGAGTTTAGAAGCAATCAAGGGCACAATCAAGACTGGAGGAGGGTTGGATAATTTTAAATATGAGGGAAGGTTAAATGAATTAGATTTCTTCAGCCTAGAGAGGTCTATATGTAAGGGAAGTTATCACATCTTTCCAGTACTTAAAAGTTAGACATAGAAAAGTTGGATGTGTTCCCTTCACAAGGATGAGGTGACAGGACAAGAGGATATAGGCACAAGCTGCTTCAGGGGAAATTCTCTCTGATTATAAGAAGAAAAACCTTCACTGTGGGAAGAGTTAAACAATGGTTGGAAAATGGTCATATCTTTCTTGCTGGAAATGATTAACATTTAGCTTGACAGGTCCTTGGATTAACTAATCTAAGACCCTGCTTTCAACAGGTTAGATCAAGTGGTCTCCAGAGGTCCCTTCCAAGCTAGACTTCTCTGTGATTGTAGGATTCTATATTCTTTCCTGCTGCTTCTGCAGAGCTGTTCTAATTCTATCATACACCCCTCCTGCTTGTTCTGCATAATTATGTTTTCCAAGGCATCTTTCCTGCCTGCAGATTTTATGTCATGTATATATTTTCATTCATCTCATTTCTGCAACAGTACCACAGGTCTCTGCATTTATGGCTCAACTGTGTTACAAAATGCTATTGTTGGTGTTAAAATGTTATAAACCACTCTCACACTGTCACAGTTATGCAATTTTGTGCAGTTCTGTGTAGGTTCAAAATAGAAAATATTAATTGTATCTTGCTAAGTATGTATCCATTTTATGTGTGCAAAAGGCCAGCTTTAGCCACACTACATAGCATGCCTGTAAACATTACAAGACAAAGGGATTTAAGGGATATAGAAATAATTCTGCCAGACTAAGTTGCTCTGAAATGCTACAGAAAATGGTAAGATGGGAAACAATTCAGTTTCTTGGGACTGACGACTCAAAAGGTGCATGAATTGCAAGATAAAGGCAAAAGCAGTTTGTGTTGAAGTAACGCAAGAGTTATCTGAATTTTCCACAGACTAATGGTTGTCTTTTTTATTAGGTAATGATTATATTTCTTGCACGTGTTATTAGGGAAATGAATAACAACAAAATTCACTGGACTGTTAGTTAAAACACTAGCAATCTGGAAGTGCCTTATGATGACAGGTCTTCATATGAGAAGGTTACTTGACTGGTAGGCAGGTGGACAAATGCAACTCATGACAGTCTCTAGGCCACACAGAAACAAAAATGAAGCATGACCTGCACTGCATGAGTTATTGCCAGATAGCTCTTAGATGAATTAGTACACTGAAACCTAATTAAACCACAATCCTTTTATCTTGTCTTTCTCTCTGCATGTCTAGGACAAGTAAAAGACTTCATATATCTGAAATATTATAGATCAATTAGTATGCACACAATCTGAATATTCTGTAACGTTAATAGAGTTAATCTAACATAAATTCCATTTTGGAGACTCAGAGGGCCATTATAATATTTGTCTCAACTCTGGTCCTATTTATGTTGTTTTCTCAGCAATGTAGGATTATTGATTTCAGTGGTGTAAATTAAGCAATAGTTTTGCTTGTTGTCTCCAACATTTGAAGTATATGGACTTCAGCGTTCTTCTCCATGAGTTAATGGAAATTTAATGTGCAAATCTGGGGTAAGTAGGATGAGTGATTCATTTTACACAGAATTATTCTATTCTTTTAAGCTTATTGTAGACCACAAAGGTTAAGATCATATTGCTCCCAATGGTTTTGTCTCATTACTTACTTGACCATTGTATTAGCCTGGACACTCACAGTTTGGGAAAAAAAAAGTTTTACTTTTATATAACTCTGTAAATCCAGACCTGCAAAGGCCAAGACTATGAAGAGTGCCTATAAGAGCTCTATTTTGAACACACTTCCAATTATTTGATAGTGCTTATTATAATACTAGCACTTTTATTACAGAACATGTGAAATTCATATCCCTCTAAGCTGTAAAATTGAACAAAGTGTGGAGCGGGTCAGATTCATGTTCTGCCAAACCAACAACCTTGTGTCTGACAGATGCTGTCATCAGCAGAAGCCTGGTTAAAAGTAAGAGAACAGCAGCACAGAGTACAAACACATAGATGCTGTCCTGGCTTCCATTAATTTATAGCTCATTCAATTTCTGATTTCCAAATGGTGCCTTTTACTTTTAGGCTAAACAGTTTGCTTTTATTCTCACAGATTTGAATCATGGAGCTAATAGCTTTTAGAACCCTTATTAATTTTTAGTATGTGCAATGTCTCCCAGAAATTATGTCCTTTGAAGAACAATCTACTTTTTGTTTATTTTGAAACTTCAACCGATTTCATCCGGCATTCCCTCCGTCCTCTATTAAATGTGTATCCCAGTAAATGTGATTTTTTACCACCATTAACAGTAGCCCTCCAGCCCCATGGAGCCCTGGGGGAGTAGGGTCTGTGCCCTGTGGGGCTGCCCTTGTCCTGGTCCAGGTGGCACTGGCTGACCTGTCTGACTGGGGGTGAGTGGCTCTCACCTCCCCAGGGTGCACTGGAGCTGTGAGATACTGTCAGTGGCATGGACCATGCCTAGGAAAGTGTAAAAATAAACTTAAATAGACACAAAATTGAGGAGGAAAGGACCCTCTCCATTAGTATCAGAGTCCTCTCATTGAAGCCCTGAGGATGCTGAAAGCTTGTAATGCTCCTCTTCTCTTGAGGGAGAGTGAAACTGTCTGCCTGAACACCCAAAGGGATGCCCAAGGGGTGAGCATAACACTGGGGAAGAGGGGTAACAGTAGGACACTGAGGAGTTTTTGGCCATCACAATTTTAACTGTTTTATTAGCAAGGCTTGTCTGTATTAATTAACTGGTTCTGTCTATTATAGTTAACATTTTATTTGGATTAACAATACATTCTTAGATTCAATTATATGTTTTGTTCCCTTTTGCCTGTACCAAGATATAAGATATTGCAGATGATTTGATGATGACTCTGACTGTACAAGCCACTTTGGGCCAGTTTTCTGTTCTATAAGTTTGGAAAACTTTAATAGCATATTTCATAAGGAGCAGAGACTTGTGTGGAATTTTAAAAATGCAGTAATGAAAGACTGTTTCTAATTCACTTGCAATATTGAAAATCCCGTCTCTGAATCAGGGGACTTTTCAAGCACTTCAAAATCTTCATCTGACATCCAGTACTATTTAATGGATTTTAGTGGATTTAAAAATGTCTCTTGTTATGTGAACTGTGAAATACTTTTTACAAATATGCAGAATTATGTGCAAGACCTAAATGAGAATTTTCTATAAATTCATTTGGAAAATGAAAAAAACCAAACACTCAAACAACAACAACAACAACAAACAAACCATCATGGCTTTTTACTTATGAAAACAATTGTTCTTCTGAAATATAATACTATGTATTTATTTTTTTAATATCATTCAACACAAATGCAGAAATATGCTGTATCCTATTCCTACTACCTTAGATTACACAATTGTGCAATATATGAAATATATTTTATTTTCATCTGATTGGATTGTGGAAAATCTTTGTACCTTCAGATTAAGATTCTGAAAGACTTGTATTATTTGTTTCACATTGCAAAAGAAAAATTATTGCCTTGACTTAGTTTTCTTAGTTCTTCTTAGTTTTCTAAGAATAATTATAATTTTAAGATTTTTTGTGCATTTATAATATATATGTGATTGCTATGAAGCACCACCATGATATGTAGTGATACAATTGATCTAGATGAAGAGAGTATCCTGCATAGTAGAAGTCTGAGTAACTTTAAATATTCCAGCACTGTTTTTCAAAAACAGAAAGGAAATGGTGAGCAAGAGCAAATAGGTTGAGGTCATTTCATGTTGTCTTATCAGCAAAAGAGTGCTGTGTACGCTTCAAGAGCTGTAATAGGAAGTCATTTGTCTGTCATTGTCTTTACCTATTATATCAACAGATAAATAAATTTTTTTAGTCTGTGTGGACACTCTTCCCTATCAGACACTAAAGCAGAAAAATGGAAACATCACAGGATTGCAAAACTGTACATGTCTAGGAGATCTTCTGTTTTTCTCTTGTTGCAAACTTACTATTGGGCATGTTACTGAAATACATCAAAATACAATTACTTAAAGCACTCTCTCCAAAATGGATAATAGGCTGCTGTTTGTTTGGTTGGTTTTAATCTTCAGCTTTGCTTCAGCTTTCAGTAGAGAAAATGTGCCCTATTTTATTACGAGTACAGTATAGAATAATTTTTTTATTAATCAATTTTACATTGATAATTCCTACAGGAAAAGGAATGACCAGAATAATGTTCTGTATAAATCAGAACCATACCAACATAATTTTAGCTCTGTTACAGATCAAGCTGATTTGATTCAGCCAGCACCACTTCTTTAACAAATTTCAAAAAGACCACATTTTATAATGGGAAGGGTGATCTGACAGTCTGGGGCAGCTGGTGAAAGGATTTAATCTCCCATTTTTGTTGCCATGTAAGAGCTTACAATTCATTTGCATTTCTAGCATGTCATTTCAATTTCTGTCTAAAATACCCTAGCACTGTCATATGCAGGTGGAAAGAGACTGCAGTGCTGTGCTTTCCCAGCATGTCCTCAGTACAGCTGAAGTTATGCGACTATGCGCCTATACATATATATAGGGATGTAAACCCATGGGAAGATTGCCACTGCAGCAACTGAAAGTTTATTGTGGAGATACAAAGGAGAAAGATATGTGCAGCCCCTCCTTTTGGAACTCCTGGGCTACATAGCTGTTTAACTCTTGCTGGTATATGGTGGGCAGCGAACTTACACTTCCAAACAGGTCCATCAGCAGAACAGTGTACAACAGTGTCATGATGCTGAAGTATGAGTGTGCACTATATGTACTGATTCATGTTGCGAAGTAAAGATGGCAAAAAGTGGCAGGGGAAGAGGCTGCTATTTGTTGCTGTCCTGAAGTCTTCAGCAGCTGCAAATGATCCATGTGCTGAAAAGGTTCCTAATAGGAAAAATAACATTTTAGTCAAACCTCTATTCTGAATGAGTAATGAGAAAACAATCTGATCTTTTGCTTGCTGCCAAGTTTCAATATATACTTCAAAATGAGTGCCCCAGTTCAGTTCCAATTTGAGGAAAAATTGTTTCAGTTGAGTTTAGAAGTAATAATTGTTCCCATTTTTTGTTTAATAAAATTTTCTTTTACAATGAAATTTAAAGGGAATGATTCAGAAATTTGAATTTCCATTTTAAATAAATTGTATTGTAATTCAATCATTGCAAGTCAGAGATTCTGGTGACCTATTTTCTCTATGTGAATTACTTTAATCTGAATTTGTTGTCAAATTTAGTCTTTATTCCACCTTCAAAGAACCATTATCAAAACTGATAAAAGAACTGTTACAAGCCAGAGGGCATTTCACCATTACTTGCTGCTTTTTTTTATACTGGCTTTCTGCCTAGTAACTTCCTTTTGGGATTTAACATTGCTGTGCTGGGATTTGCTTTATTTGAAAACTCACTGTGACAAGTTTACTGGGTACAGACGATTCACAAGCAATGTTTGGATCATGGTGGCTAAACTAGTTCGCTACAACAGAAAAAGCAGTCAAATATAATTTTGTTGTGAAGAATTTCAGATTCCTTCCACTGCTTAGTAGCAGCTTTGTCATCCCTAACAACAAGTATCCTGGGGTGTAAAGTATATTTTATCTGCCCATCAGCCCTAGCTCCCATTCCCAGACAGTGATACTGGGAAAACTGCTTTTCCCTGGCCTCGGCTGGAATCTAAGCAATCCTGAGTGGCATAGGGTCATAGATCCTGCTTATCTCAGAGTTCAGAAGGAGCTCAGGTGGGTAACTCAGCTCTACACATAGGCAAGCATGCCTATGAAGAAAAAGAAGACTGTACAATTAAGGTAGTTCATTACTGCTCCAAAGATCTGGAGTTCTGTCTACACCACTGTCAAAGAGGCTGTGTGACATTCAATAAGTCATTTAACACAAAGGGAATTATGAGTTGTGTATTTCCCATTTACTTGCTGCTCAGTTTGCATGAATGGGTAACTGCAACAGAAATTAATGCATTTTAAATACATGAAGCTACAAAATGCAAAGCATTGTGGATATATATCTCTTATATTGATTATATGAATATAGTAAATTATTGAATGTGAATATATTACATTTTACAGTCTCTGTCTCTTGTCTGTATAATCACCCTAACATGCCACTCACAATTAACAATGGTGTTACAAATTTGAATTTATTAAATGGACTTCTATTATATTGGTGATCCTTGTAGAAAAGTTCATGAAGAAGCTTAAAATTCTGTGTTCAGAGTAGGAATTGAATACTATGTAGTAACAGATTCTGCACATGAAAATGGAGCTGAATATGACTAGCTGTTCATTAATGAAGCACAGCCCTTCCTCTGTAGGAACGATCTATGATAATATGGAATAAAGTACTGTGTAATTACATATCTAAAGAATTATCATAATGATACACAGAGTGAGATCAAATTATTGCTTTGCAGACTATCCATGTTCTAGGATTCCTCAACCTGTGAATGTTTCTGGATTCACAATGACTTGATATTGTGTAATATAATCTTGTGGGGGAGTATTAGATGATATGGTGAACCACATGTATCAGACTAATTCCATTTTATATTTACTTATTCTAAAGAAAACTCTGTGCTTATTTATATCATCAGGTCTTTATTAGAAGTTCCCAATTGCTAGCATGACATTTTTTCTTCAGACATCTTCTGGTTTCAGCTGGATAGAGTTGATTTTCTTCCTAGTAGCTGCTATAGTGCTGTGTTTTGTATTTCGGATGAGAATAATGTTGGTAACAAATTGATGTTTTAGTTGTTGTTGAGCAGTGCTTACACTATGTCAAGGGCTGTTCAGCTTCTCATATTGGCCTGCCAGCAGGGAGGCTGACGGTGCACAAGAAGCTGGAAGGGACACAGGCAGGACAGCTGACCCAGACTGACCAAAAGGATGTTCCATACCATATGACATCATGCTCAACAAAACACTGTGGGGGGTTGGCTGGAGGGTAGTGGCCACTGCTTGGAGACTGGCTGGGCATCTGTCAGTGGGTGGTGAGCAATTGTGTTGTGCATTGCTTGTTTTTTATATAATATTATTATTATAACGATTTTTTTCTCCTTCCTTTCCTGTCCTACTAAACTGTCTTTATCTCAACCCATGAGTTTCACCCTTTGTTTGTTTGTTTGTTTGTTTGTTTGTTTTTTGTTTTGTTTTGTCCATCTGCCTGCAAAGGAGTGAGTGAACAACAGTGTGTTGTTTAGCTGCCTGCCTGGTTAAACCAAAAGAAGAAAGAAGAAGGAAAAGTCATTAATATTAAAGTTAGGGAAACAAGCACAATGTTAAAGTAGCCATTTTACACTCCTCATTGTTCTCCTTTTTACTTGGTCAATATTAAGCTTCTATAGCCTTTATTTTAGTTTTAAACTAATGTTTATCAAAAAGTAGACTTTTGAAAGATTTTTTAGGAAAAAATATTTTTACTTGAAAATAGAGGAGAAATGTTTTGCATGTCATATGTCTTTAAAAGAACAAGAGCTTGAGACCTGTTCTTCAGAATAGGTCTTCTTTCAAATATTTAGTTTACTTTATTTCTGAAAGAAATATTACCTTGTGGGTAACAGGAGAATGAGGAGGAATATGAAGTTAAAAGCTGAAGAGAAATGTATTTGGTATGGCAACCTTTCAGCCGGAAGTTTGTGATTCACCCTGCTGCCGCTGGATAATAAAGGTAATGCCTGTGTTCTTCTGGATGCTGAAGTGTTATCTCAATGGCTTAAAATGCATTTGAGTGATCCTGCTATTGTGGCAAGAAAGTAAATCTGCCTGACAGGGGAACTGTTAGAATTATCTTTCCTCAGGGTATTTGGAAGAATAAATGGTTTCTAATTCTGCCAGGACTTCTTCTTACACAATTAAGACAAGACCACATCTATTGTGTAGTTAGAAGCATGTACTAATATTCTTCTTCCACAGTAGGTATCTGTTTTGCTTACTAACATTTCTGCAGGAATGTAAAGCTGATCTTGGCTCTACTGCTGAGAGCTATTCCTTCCTTCTCCTTTTCTGAACAGCAAATAAAGAGGGGAGGCTTAATTATTGATCTAATTTCTGGATAAGGTGGGATGTGTATGTAGCAGACAATAAAAAAGAACAGGTAGGATTTGCATACATTTGCAGAGAGACAGGGAAACAACTCCTATAGTTTGGAAACCGCCTAATGGCTGTGGGCCTGATTGTCTATTTTTTTCTAATTTTCTCATGGCAAAGATAAGAATATGACAAAAAGAACAATACGTCCAGCCTGTTCTGCCTTGTCATGTTGTTATTATAAACCAGTCAACCAAACCAAAAATCCCCCAGCTCTATCCTCAAGGACTCACTTCAGCACAAAAAGGTAGCAGTGACAAAACTGGTAAATAAAGTTCTGTAATTCCTTCTCTCTTGCCTAGAAGAATTTGCCCGAAAGTGCACACAACAGAAGGAGGAGGGAATTGATGCTCACAGAAAATTTAGCAACTGAGACAATTATGAGGTTTGACAGTAAGAAAGCTTTGTTCTGGAGAAACAAACAGAACCAGTCAGGAAGGCCATGAGCTTAGCCAGATGGATAAGACGTGTAAATTCTGGCTAGCACTCTGGGTCATCCCAGCTGTGCAAGCTGAGGAACAAATTAGTACCAGTTCCTGTCACTGTGCTGTTTCAAATCCTGATTTGTGAAGCCTCGTCTTAGCATAAGGGAGAAATGTTACATTTTAGCTATTTTTCATGAGTCTTTAGCATTATATGTTATGAATCTCTAACATTCTGCATATGTTCATCATATAGGAGGTGTTATAAAACTGTGAAATGAGCAACAGTAGTAGTTGTCTCCATCATATTCCTCAAGTTTTCCTCCATGCAGTTATTTTTCTTTTTCTCATTTGCATATTTTATCAAAATCTAGATTGGCAGGAAAGAGATGTCAGGAGAGGTGAGAACATAAGAAGTCAGAACCCAAAGAAAAGTAAATCTTGTAAGAAGAGAGGGAAAAGGCACCAGACATTTTCATTTGAGAGAAAGAAAGAACAAAGAAGGTTACAAAGTTTGACCTAGTGGGAACAACAAAAAGGTGATAAAAAGACTGTTTTAATGTCATCCAAAGCTCTGTTTTCTAATTTTTTAAGTGACAGATTTCTGTGTTATTTGGTGGAAACTGTGTTCTTCATAGCAATATGGCTATCTGTGTTTACCTCATTGTTTATTTTCATCTGATTTGTACAAAGCAAAATGTTTGAATTGATAACTTCTTTCTATTTCTACAGTGACACTGTGTCACTTCAAAAGTATTACTCAAAGGTTCCTGATTATCTTCTCTGACTTCAGAATAAAATTTTTGTTTTAAATCACACATTTTCTGTGGCAGGTATATTAGTTACACCTTGAAAAATACATTTCTATGTACTACACTGGTGAGGAATTATGAAGTTGATCACAAAATTTGTGAGAGGATGAAGCTGATTCCCTCCATGTGTTTGAGCTTTATTTTTCCTAGACTATGAGTGACAATAATTCATGATTCTCAAATATGCTTTGGGGAAGAAAAAATAAGAAAATCGGTCTTTCTGTCCTTTGGTAAATACTATCTGGAACAGAAAATAAACCATGAACACCGTTAACACTATGATTGTTTTGAAAATGCTTGTTTATTTTTCATAAGCAAGCAACTCAAATTACCCTCAGCTCTAAAACTTAATGAAAGAGTATATCTATCCTGCAGAGAAAATGGACAGATGCACGAAGAAGCAGAGGTGGCGGGATACTAAGAACGGAAGAGTAGAAAAGTTGTTGTGCCTCTGCGGTTAAAGAATTAAGACTGATCCTGTCTATACGCGGGTGCATATGTGCATTTGTGTAGAGAATTTTTATGTAAAATTATGAAATGTCAGTCCATGACAGTTTCTTACAAAAATTTCTTAAGTCAGTCTGCAGTATTTCTTCTCTTGGTACACAGCAGTGTTTTTACAACAGATGTAAAAAATGGTAAACACATCAAGCGAGTCTTGTTCCTTTGTTTCATATATCTCTTGATTTAGCACCATATAATACAGTCATACATTACTAGTTGAAGTCATTTGGCAAGTGCAACAACCACTCAATAGGTATCCACCAGAAAAACTACACCCGGGAATGGACACCAAACACAAAATTGGCTGTCCTTACTTTGGTTTCTCAGAGGATCTGGGAGAGAGTCAACTAGCATGGACTGCAGATGGCCATTTTGGGAGGGAGCCTAAGAATTATAGGGAAGTGATGACCTTTTATTCATGCTGATATATCAGTTTTTAATTCATAAATACCCACTTCAGCTTATAAAGACTGAAAGGAATGAATTCACAGAAGAAAAAAGGGAGCTTTGAACACTCCTGTGCTCTTTTTTGCCTGCTTTGGAGACAGTATTGTGCAAGTTTAGAGTTGATTCTATTTTCAATGTCTTTTAAAAGTGTTTTGATTCCCACTGAGCATTTTTCATAATGTCATTCTAAACAAAGTTAGTATTCAGATGACTCTCTCATGCATGAACAAAGTAGCTGAAATGGCTTGTAAATATATTAGCAGGGCAAATATGTATTAACTTGCAGCCTTAGGTCATAAGCCTTCTTTTAAAGGAAGATAATATTTGTGTAGAGTGAATAATTTTATTGAATTATAACTTATAATGCAGAATTACAGGCTGTCAATAAATGACATCGTGTGTCTGTAATTGTTATATTTGAGGAGTGTCACCATAGTCACAGAAATGAAGCTACTTAGAGTAGAAAATCAGAAAACTATCAATATTTTTTAATTTTTTTTATATATTTTTAATGCTCAGAGGAAAGACTGGAAAGATACTTCCTTTTATAAATGCCATTTTCTTCTAGTAACTTGACTTACAGTAAAGCTAGATGCAAAATCGAAGAAATATATTAGACTTTCAGCTATTAATTACTTATCACTTTCTGTTCTCTTGTACATGAAAAAACATAAACACAAAGGTTTTCGGTCCATCATTTGTTGCCAAAGAACAAGTAGAAATCAGCATTTCCTTTTAGTCCAGACTTTTCAGACTAACAATCTTGATTGCTAGCTTACAATATTAACTTCATAAATTTCAGCTTATGCACCCAGATGATCACGAGACAGAAATAAAAAGACTGGAAGTTGTACAAATTTACTTTGGCCAAAACTTACACTACTTTAAAAGTATAAAAATAGAATTATGTTTCTTCAGCAGTGTGTAGATCTATTCAGAATACTCAGGTCTACAGTGGTGAGCAGATTTGACTCATCTTCCTGAGATACAATAATAAAGTTGTTGAGTTAATTTTAAATATTACATATCACCTACACTTATTTAAAAGAGAAAAAGAAAACAAAAATTCCTGATGTATTTTCAGATTTGTTTATAGATGTTACCATTTGATTTCACACGTTCTACAGAATATATATGTTAGATAAACAGGCCAACAGTCTGAATATTTCACATATGGCACTTTTGACAGTACTGCAAGGCTGTAGGGTTGGCAGATGGAGCAATTATATATTTTCTAGCTAGGAAGTAACCTTTAAAGTAAGACTCAAATGTAAAATAGAATATGCTATGATTTTAAGAAATTTCTACTTGAGTTCTCACAGGGTAATAACTTTAAGTATTTTATCTGCTGGAATATTGAGATCAGTTTCCTCTAATTAATATGTCTATACAGCAGTCCTCTGACATTCAACTCCTACATATGAGAATATATCTGAGTTTTCTGATGGACAACAAATTAAGTGGCTTTTGGTTGTTTTTGTTGTGTTGTTGTTTGTTTGGTTGTTTTTTTTTAATTAATAAATTATATGGTTTCATTTTGCTATTGAGAATTCAGAAAAAAAATAAAGGTCAGCAAAACCATTTTAGAAAAGCCAATTTTTAAAGATATTTCCTAAAAATGAACTTGACAGGGTGTTTGTTTTTTTTTTTTTTTCATTCTCTACATAATTTCTGTTTTTTTTCTTCAAGTTCCTGCTCATAAACATATTTATAATTTAAATAAGATATGCAGAACATGCTCAAACTATGCTGAAGTACCCACTTTGCAGATGGGCCTATTATTTTAATATTCTAGCCTGTGACTTCCAGAATTCTTTCATCAAGAGTTTTGTTTACTGAGATGTTGTTCACAATACACTGGAGCTTTGCCCTTCATTCAGTGTACCTCAGCCTTCAGCTTAATAGATTGTGCTTCTTGAATGACAAAGAACAAAGTCCAACCTGACAAAAACAAAGGAAAGAATGCTACTGTTAATATGTCAATGTAAAATGATTTTTATGTAATATTTCACATTTTCATTTCATTGTAGTTATCAGGAGATTACAAATAAAGTATTCAGCAAACATGCTCAAGATATGCCTCATGGCTTATTCAATCATGACATACAGGTATCTGTAGCTAACCTTGAATATATGTTAATATTAAAAATTTAGATTATGTATACATAAACTGTCCTTGAACAACATACTTGACTCAAAAAATATGAAAATACAATTTATTTTCTTACTTGAGCATTCATATTATTTTCCTTACCATTGTGTGAGATAGACCTTTGGTAGCAAGAAAATAGTTGTATGGCTTCTTGATTCTCCTGGTTAACTTAAGATACCCATGGACAACCAGCCCAGGTATTCATCTGCATGAAAATGGCAATAAGGTTTTAATAAGAGCTTAGTATTATATACCATACATAATGGATATTTTTAATTTCAAATTTAGTGGAAAATCACTTATATATTAAGGAGGAGAAGGGGGAAAAATAAGGGATAAAGTATTATCTTCATGTCTTAGTAACCAGAACAATGTGCTTTAGGATCTACAAAAGCCGTGTCCTACCATATAAGGATAATTTAGAAATGTGTTGCTAAAAATGCAGAATTTCTTCCACAGCATATCAGGAAGAAACCAGGTACACTCTGACCTTTAGTGATGACCCGTAGTTTCTTATCACTGCTATCCTGTGTTTGTGGTTGTATATTTTTACCCTCAGATTTCACAGAACCACAGAATGGTTGGGGCTGAAAGCGACCTCTGGAGATCATCTAGTCCAACCCACAAGCTAAAGCAGGTTCGTCTAGAGCAGATCACACAGGAAATATCTCCAGAGGAGATTCCACAGCCTCTGGGCAGCGACACATCATAGTTATCATAGAAATTATTATCCTATATTATTATATATTATGTTATATATTATGTTCTATATTATATATTATTATTATATGTTATTATTGATATATATATTATAGTGATACATCATAGAAATCACTATTCTTTAATATGATTTTTACTTTTTTACTCTTATACTACATGAATTAGAGGTGCTGACAAATACTGAAAGAGAATATAAAGAATATAGATAAAGTCAGTTATGATATCTGCTTCCAGTATACCTCTTATTGTCTCTCGCTGCTTGCTTTTCTTGGATACATGAATTGTCATAGAGAGGGAAGGTGATCTCTTTTTCTCTGAGGATGTCTGTCAGGTTTATATCCTGCTCTTAGTTTTGAAGCCAGGGGTGGTGTCATCTCTGTTTCTTGAAGAAGATCCCATAGACACAAGAGGCTGCAAAGATGGCCAGTGAGTGGGAGAGAATATTTCCTGTCCAGACACAGCAGATACTGTGAATCCTTGATAAGTTAAGTAGTAAAATGATCCTATGGAGTAGACACACCAGCACAGGCTTTTCTGCTCTTTTCAGAGTAACTGATTAGTAAAGCGAAAACTAATTTTGTAGGAAAATTGGTTTATGAGTGTGTTAAGTACTTTACAGCTGGAAGTTATACATGCTTGTTGGGGTTTGCAGTTTCTAATAAGCACTACAAGTGGTTCCCCATGTTTTGTTACTTTTAGATTACATTGTTCATTGTCAATAAATATACTTTTTTTATTACTGTTTATTTCAAAGAGAGATGGAAGAAAGCATGCATATTTAAATCCAGAATTTTCTTTGAGTCATTGCTTGCTTAAAAATATTCTCTGCAATGCTTTAATAACATTTTAGTTATTCTACTTTATATATCCATGGGAGTGATAGAATTACATCAGATTAGTTCACACAGCTCCCGTGTTATTAGAAGTTTCTGCAAGATACTTCAGTTTTAACTGCATTACTTCAGAAAAAAATAACAGAGGATCATATAAGTGGCATCTCTTAGGAGACCATAATTACAGAGTTGTTGAATGAAATTGAGACATGTTACGTATCACATACACTTTCTTGTGCTGATAGACGTAAAAAAAACCTCACACAGAATGGAGGAAGAAGGCAGGAGTAAGAGCATATTTTCTACTCTTTCAGTTTTTCACTGCTTCCCTTTTCCAAGCAAGCCTAAAGAAGCAGAAAATGTTCCTTTAAAGGTATCATATAAATAGAGCTCATCTGTTAAGTCGGAAAATCCCTTATTAATGTGGCGGCTCCATAGCCTGGGTTCATACATATGTCATATCATATGACAGGGCATTGTTTGCTCCACAGTCTTCTGGGTTCAGACATATGTCGTTTCTTATAACTGAATACATAGGACTAGTTCAAATAATGCATTCTGACATAGGTATATATTCAAGGATCTAGCTATTAACATAGTTGAGAAATGCTGTTATATTTGTGTCTGCTGTCTACAAGGAGAAAACTTTTTTTCCATTAATATTTGCATAGCTCCTTTGAAATATGTCATATTTTTACCTCTGGTTGTTGAGATGTAACTTTAGGATGTGTTGGGATACGTTATGCCTTTAGAGAAGTAGTACCTTGTCAGCTTGGAGCTCTGGGTGGTGGGGAAGTGGGTGGTAGAGCGGAAGAGGTACTAGAAGTGATTTTATTATTTCCCATTTCAGCTCAATGAGAACAATACCCCATTTTTCCCTTGAACCTCAGGCAGTATGGAGGTTTAAGTCTTGCTTGTATTCTATTACTAGATTCTACTGGATACACGTATCCATCATATTTCTGTTTTGGTTGGTTGATTGCTTTGTGTTTGTGTGTGGGGGGGTGGTTTGTTGTTGTTGTAGTTGCTTTTGTTTTTTCCCTCCACATACAACTACTGTTTTATGAAATGAGAAAGAGAAATTTGTTTTCTTTCATTGTGTTGAACAATGAAAAAAAATATCTTCGATTTGGGTCTCTTTTGCATAAGATATCTGTGAATCTTGTATAGCTGTTTGGTTCTTATTTTAGCCACAGAGGTCATCCTTACTTCCTCTCATTTTGAAGGGATTTTGCTTCTTATCTATTTCAGTTTTTTGGAACACTAACTTTAGCCCCTTATTTCTTATCCTGGAGAGTAAAAACAAACAAACAAACAAACAAACAAACAAACAAACAAAAAAGGTTTATTTTCTTACCTTTATGGAAAGCTATTGTGAACAGCCATAGAGATATGTGTAAATCGTTTATTCTGCCCCAAAACTTTGGTGGAGTGCAGTTAAGAAAAATAAGACATATTTAAAGGGATACTTAGACTGAAGAAGTAACATATATTTCAGTACCTTTTCTATTCTTCCTCATAGTATATAAGATCACTATTGGTAAAAGTGGTTTAAATATAAATTTAAATGCTCTTACTTTATTCCCTTTTTGCAGCCAGTATCATTTTATCAGCAGATAAACTCACAATTTTCTTTATAAACTTAGTTATTTAATCAGCTTCTTTTCTTTGTTTTTAAAAAACATGGCAGAAAAGAAACATCCTGAGCATGATTAGAATATGAAAAAAGGGAAGGAATCTGTGATATATAGATGTTGTAATTCCTAACCTGAGAGAGTGACAGTGCTATTTCAGGAACTGTACCTAAAACTGAAACTAAGAAGCAACATAAAATAGGTTGGTGAATAAGACAGTCATCTATGTGGAATTGCATTACAAGTCTGTAGGAAACAGAAGAATGAAATTTGAATAAACACAATTCTATATTCCATCATAAGTTAGACAAGAAACATTAATTTCTGTATCATTAGCCTAAAAATGACAAAGCAAATGAAAATTCACTTTTTTTTTTTTTTAATGTGAATTTTCATTTATTATTTATAAAACTTTGCTGGTATTTGAACAACTGACAAGTATGTTGCTGTATAGGAAGACAAAAGGTTAGATGTGTTCTTCACTTGAATTTGTTTATACAGACAAAGACAGTTTAAAATAAAACATAATTTTGAGTTTCAAGAGGTTTTAACCTTTCTACTTGACTTATTTCCTAATGTATCTAACTATTCAGGTATACAGATATAAATATTTAAACAATAAAATCTTATTGAATTAACACGTAGGAATAATGTAATACTGAAAAACCAAACAAAACTTTCCATGCATATTGAGAAACCAGTAAGGACTCCTCATTTTTTTTTTTTTTTTGGTGATGAAATGAAATAATTAAACTCCATAAAATACTAAACATGATATTTTTGGATTTAAGATTATGTACTCACAGAGATTTATAACTACAGGAGCTCTCTCATTTGCAGGAGTTTATGAGGCTCAATACACACAATTTTTTTTATAAGAGCAATGTGCAGTTTTTAATTAATTACTTTCACTATTTAATCCAAGTATGTTTTAAAGCTTTACTACTAAGAAAATTACGTATATATGTACTGGAAAGAATTGTCATTCTTTATATAATTAAGTATTTTAATTTTCCTGTGGATGTGGCTTCATTAGAATTCCTTTATCTTCACAAAGCTGTATGTCTTCATTCACAATTACAACATGACAAGATAGAAAAGGAAAAAATCTTCCCTGTTTATCAATTACCAAAGTATCTGCTTTGCCCTCACTCTTGCTCTCTTTTTTTTTTTTCTGTAACTTGGTTATTTGTCTTTTCCTTTTGAAACACGTTATTTCTTTATTGAACTTGACTTCTCTTTTCATGCAGGGAATCACTTCTTCAGGCCGTTTTAAAATGCAGCCTCCAACCACAAATATTAAAAGGATTTTATCTTACAAATGCACTGTCAAAAGGATGAATGTGGTAACTCTGTATGTTTTGCATTGTTTTGATATCTGGTACTCGTTTTGAGGAAATGAAGGAGAAAATGGAAGTTATTCTGAGTAACGATAGACAAACTGTTTACTGCAACTGGTATAAAAGTTTGGAGTTATTCTATTGCTCTAAAAGGTTCAAATAATGTAACAGAGACACCAGCTTACAAGATAATTTTTATATGAAGACAGTAAAAGATATGCATTAAATAAGAAAGCTGGGGAAGGTCGATAGAATACAGACATAATTACACATATGGATGGACCTCAAATATTTTGACATACAAATTTGCATGGGGGAAAAAAAAAAGCTTTGAAATGTTAAACTTTAATAATACTTACCCCTCTCCCAAGTAATTACAGTGATTTTCCTTACCACAAATGAAAACAAATTAGTTTATTCTTGTTTTAGAGTTTGGGATTTTTTTTTCACTGTATGTAGCTACAACTCCATGATTGTCAGAAGAGGGGGTTACATTGTTCATCCGGTCAGGAAGTTTTCCTTCCTCCCCCTCCTCTTCCTGTAACCAGACCTTCAGAAATTAGAAAAATCCTTGTGGGCACATGAGAAAATTCTGTTCATGTGTATATTTCTGTGTTTATTTTTTTTTAAGAACCTGTAAGTAATTTGTCTTAATCATTAAAACAATTTTGTCTTCAAGGGAGTATACCTGCTGCAATCAGGAGAAACTATGTAAAATAAACTGGTGAGAACTCATAAAAGACAACTAAATTATCCAATAGTGGAGTTTCTGAAACTAAAACAATATTTTTAAAGAACATCGCAGAGGTGTATGATCACCAGTTAAGGTTATAACTCTACAAATATTTCCTGTTGAGTCCATAATATCTTACCATTATTGTCATAACTTTTAATTGAAAAAAAACAATAAACCACTTTTGTTTTAAGGTTGTGGCATGTTGGTTTTAAGTAAAATATTTAAGGAAACATTGTCTTTTTAGTATAGAGGCAAATCAAGAATCTGTTTAATTATCAAATATAGATGCTGGACTTACCACTATGTCTGACTTAAATTGTGCTGACTGTTTAAAATTTTCTGAAAACTTGTGTCTTTAAACGGCTACTCGTATCATCAGAAAACAAGCAAACTTTGAAAATGACAGTTCAGAAACATGTGTGTGGGCAGATATACAACATAATTCCCCATGATCAACCTGAGCTACAGCTAAATTTAACCTTGACTTCACAGAAATAGAAGTAAAACAGTTTTTCTCTACAGATACACTACATTTAAAGCATTTTCTACCTTCTGCTCTATTGATTGCAGGTGTTTCCAAAAGGAGCTGGTACATAAATACTGGTGTTACTACATCTGTGCCAATGAAAATGAGCATGAGGCACAATGTTGAACCAGTGTCATCTACATGCCTTACCTATGTATGGATGATCTCTAAAATGTGCCTCTTATCATAAAGAGACAAAACATGACCTGCAGTTTTTGATTGTTGGTGGAAGTCTGATTTGGATTTTTTCTATTGCAGGCTGGTTTGGACTTTGTTTTTGGCTGTTCTGCCCTTTTAGATTAAATAAAGTGAAAGGATTAAAATGACAAAAAGAGCAGATAGAAGAAGAGTTTCATAGAAGTCAGTGGGAGGCAAGAGGAAAGGTCATAAAGTGTGGGAGCAATCCACTGATGTTGCTTCCCTCACTCCCAAAGCCCAGCACATCAGTTTTCCTCTTAGTTGGATAGTCTATCATCTTCAAAACACCTCTGCAATTTCTTAACTTACTATTGTTAGCATAACTGAGATTTTAGCTTGAATTTAAAAGTGAAATAAGTTACTGAGATGGATAGGAATATTATTGCAATTCCTCAACACTCTCACTACATGGAGTGCATAGATGTTGGAGAAGTGGAAGAGCAGAAAGACAGTATTGCCACAAGAACAAATAGTCATAAGCTGTTCACAAACAACTAAGAAATGTAAAATAATATTCTTCAGAACAGAGGAGTTACATGAGTTAAATGAAATGGATGTCTATGAGATGAGGGAACTGAAAATATTGGTTTGGGAAATCTGTTTCAGTCCTTATGGAAGCCTGAGACAGGGAACTTTTGGTTTAGTGAAAAAATAGCTTCAGAAAGCATGTTTAACACATCTAATTGTCATATAGTCCTTTTTGTATAAGCTATATGAGCTATACGACTACTGCATTAATATCTTATTTGTTTTCATAGTTTGATAACTTGGTCATAAAACTTATGGCCGGATTTAGATGAGATTTAACAACAATAGCCATTTTTTTCAATCTGTAAAGCATAAAGGCATCTTTGCGAAGTAAATTGCAGTTATGTGCAGATACATTTGAGACCTCTGAATGAGCTTATTGTGAAAATGGAATGAGTGTTATCACAGCATTTGCTTCAGAAAGCTAAGACAGATACAGCAACATGCTGTTTAAAACATCTTTTCTTGGGATTAATATTTCTGACATCCCTGTCCTGTACTGTATAAGGAGACCAGTGCCAATATCCCCATACTGGATTGAAATCTCTGTACTGCATTAAGCAATGGAAGGACATAGAGGCTACATACAGAAACTGCCAGAAAAAAGGCACAATGTAGAAGCTTAGTCTGTTGGAAAAATGGACTAGAAGTGTATTATTTCAAACAGAAAAATTATGCAGACAGTTTTCAGAAACAGATAAATGCAGGAATATAGCTTTGCTGTTACAAAAAAAAAACCAGTCAATGTCAGTGAAATCTTATATTATCCGAACTGCTGGGTATCCCAATTAATACTTCCAAAACTTGTGCCTTAAGAAAGCTAAGGCACTGAAAAGCTCTATGAACATAAATGCTATGCAATACCACTTGCAGGTCATCTTATTTCAGACCACCTTCACCCACTTCCAAATTTAGATAATCCAAAATCTAGGTACTTCTTTTTAGTGTTATCTCTTTCAGACAACCAACTTTTACCATTTTTTGAGACAGGCTGAGTCGGCTTGGGTAGTTAGAGAATCTTTCAAATCAAATAATATATAAGGGTGGTGAAAATCCTGTTAAGTATGAAAATAGTAAATGCCACCTGAAGCCCTCCTAGGCTCAGTTCAGCTTTTCAAGGCTTGGCAGCTGTGGGGCCAGTGAGGGCTCATGTCTGTCTGGTGATTATGCATTGTCTTTTCTTCCAGGTTGTCAGAGTAATTGAACAACATCTGCCCTGGTGTAAATAGGGCTGTACCCAAGCTGATACATATTCGGATTTTGAGCTGTTGATCACTAGTATTTGAACTTAACGGTCCAACTACTTTTTCACTAACCTTCTAGTCCACTATTCAGTCCATATTTGCACAGATTTGCTCCAAATGAGTTCAATAGCAATATTGAAAAAAGGAATAGTAATAACAGAATTCAGGTATCATGCTTTTAAGTTATTAATATTCTTTTAACTTCTTTTTTTAGACACCCATTAAAAGAAATCACTGTGTCACCGTGTGAGATTAATAACAGGTATTTTTGACAAATATTTAATTAATATTTTAAAATTGTTTGAGTAATGCTTATAAAGGGCATTTTCACACCACACAAATAAATATTTACCAATATTTCTCTTGTCATATAATTGTCATAAAATTTTGTCTCTTTGATGAATGTCAAAAAATAGAATGTTTGAGGGAAAAGTGAATAACTGAGGAAAAAAAATGAATCTGTTTTGTTAGTGTCTCTTGAAATTTTTTACACATTGGATAGAATTGTTAATGTTCCTCATTACTCATGTTTTCAGCCAAATCTTGTATCCAGCTAGTAAAGGCTTTTATACTTTGATGTTCATCAAAGCCCTGTAGAGAATAATAAAACTTCAGGTAGATATTTTGCTGTTGCTCTGATAAGTCTATTTGACTTGCATGCATAAGGGAGGGGAAAGGGAGAGAGAAAGAGCATTATTTTTCTAACATTCTAGCTTTTCTCTAATAATATTTTCTTTTTTTAAGATTCATTACAACACTCTGGATTGTGAGCAAACACACAGTTGTATTGATGCCATAGAACTTTTTGAATTCTGATTAAAAAAAAAGACTGGTTTTCCTTACTCAACAACAGGGAATAAATCCCGAGGTTTAGTTGAGTTTTAAGTTTAGTCTGCAGCCATGTCAGTCTTACCATTCTTCCATACAGGTCAGACTGGTAAAAAAAAAAAAAAAAAAATCCATAAATGAAACACTGCAACCCAATGGAAACATTCAGATGAATCAATAAAACTACATCAGAAAAAGGCCATGGGACTGAAAAGAAATTATGAAATTGAAGTTACAGTTTTTCCCAAATGGTGCAACCAGGTTTCTACAAATTGTACTATAAGCTTACTGAGTTAGCTGAAAATCATGAAGTAAACATGCAATCTTGAAGGTGATCCAGTTAAATTTAATGTGTCAATGTCTTTTGTCTAGCCAATGAAGTGGTACATGCAGGCTCACTGATTTGCAACTTCATAGCTTCACAGTGGTTTTAAAATCATGAGCAGTAACACTATTGTACAGATGGCACAGTTAAGAGATTTCATAGTTAATCACTAGGTGTGGCAGACTCTGTGTGGTACATGATTTTGTATTGTATTTTTTGTTATAGAATCACACATGGTATGTCTGGGTTTTGGTTTTGTTTTTTTCTAAAGGGAGCTAAGGATTCCCCAACTCTTTCCGTTCTTTAGAATGAGTTGCTGCCTTTAGTTACTCTAGAAAATCTAGTCTAGCACTGCTCAGCTTCATTAAACTTATGAACAAGCTTAGGGGATGTTGTAGTAGGATAAAGATATGTGTTCAGTCACATATAGCTATTTTCTTCTTGTTTGATGGGATATCCTGGTAATATTTCAACTGAATCTTTGTCACTTGAAAGGAGTTCTCTGCTTTTGTACTGAGTCTGCCTGGGATGGAGTTATTATCATTTTCTTCATAGCATCACATACGGTGCCATGCTTTGAATTTGTGTTTAAAACAGCACTGTTAGTGAACAGTTCTTGCACAGCATCAGGACTTTCTCCTCAGTCCACTCCCACAGTGAATAGGCTCAGGATGGGCAAGAGGCTGGGAGGAGACATAGCTGGGACAGCTGACCCAAATTAATGAAAAAGGCATCAAGGATATTCCATAACGTATGATGTTCTGCTCAGCAATAAAAGCTCAGGGAAAGGAGGAATGTTCATAGACAATATTGTTTGTCTTAACCAAGCAACCACTTTCCAGGTTGTGGCTGAACAGCTGCTTGCTGTTGAGAAGTAGTGAATGAATTCTTGCTTTGCTTACTCATGCAGCTTTTGCTTTCCGTATTAAACTGCCTTTAGCTCAATTCACAACTCTTCACATCCTTCTGTTTTCTCTGCATCTTCTAGGACAGGGCAGTGAGTGGGAGACAGGGTGGATGTTTAGCTGCTGGTAGGTGTCAACCCACTATAACTTCCAGATAGATAAATTAGTACCTTAAAGAAAAGAGTCTTAATCAATTTCTAAATATTGTTTTCAAAATTTCAGAATGATGCGTTGAAAATCCTTAAAGAACAGTTACTTATGAAAGAAAAGTATTTATTGTACATGTTACATGTGTATTCATCTATATTTGAGCACTTCTCATTTGCAGGAGGTTAAGGCTGTAAGTACAAGAGACAAGAACTAGCATAGCCAGAGAATCTCTTACACATACTTCATAATATAAATTTGTATTATTAGTTGAGGGTTTGAAAACTTGTAGGGAATTTGGAATTGCTGGCAGTTCCCTGAAGAACCACAGCTAGTATTTGGTAGCCATTATGTAGCCATTTCAAATACTTGTCATTGTTCTGACAGATACAATTCTTGATAACAGTAAGGCAGGATTCTTACAAGCTTGTGAGACACATGTAAAAATTTGATCAGTTAGATACAGGGATTCTGCATTTCTAGGTGCAGAAAACAAGTCTATCCCACAACATGCTTAATAATAGGAAACATTCCAACAAAATTTTTGACGTGCTAGTAACACGTGAATTGTTTCACAGAGTCACCTATCACTTTGTGGAGTTTATATATAGGAAAATTTTCATGCAGGCTGGAATCTTTTATAGACCAAAATCTGAGCAGCTGTATGATATTTCTTTGATAGTCTGTTGCCAGACAAGGTGAATATAGGCCTCAGGGAATTAAGAAAACAAACACCTGTATCCTTAAAGTCAAGCATGTAGGTGAAATAGGAATTGCCAAAGTTCAAATGTATTAAAATTTGCAAAACATATAACAGTCATCAAGAAGTCATCAACTACAAAATTAATATTGAAAAAAAAAAACCAAACAGACAGAGTAAGAGAAGGAGGCATTTTTTTCTACTAGGAATGGAAATAAGAAGATTCTAATTTTGTGTCCAGAGCAAGACAAATGCTTTACGTGAGTTTTTTTTAAGGACTCAGACTTTCTGTGTGAGCACAGGCAAAGTGGAGAACAGAAATGAAAGCATGAACATGGAAATTTCCATGTTTTAAGTGGATGAAACATTCAGGGAGCTTTGTCTTCATATGCAGTTTCAGCCCTTAGACGACTATGCTCCACAGCTTGTGCACTGCTGCCTAACCACAGTTAAATGCACTAAGTCTGTAATTATCATGCAACCTAACAAGGGAGGCAGGTGAAGGATAGTGATGTGGTAGGAAAGCACTCAAGGCCTTTCATTCACCCTGGGGATATCTTTGCCTTAATGCACTCAAATTGGAATGATTATATCATCTCTGTGCCAGAAGGAACTGGCACATGAAATTCACAGTATCACAGTATCACAGTATGTTTGGGATTGGAAGGGACCTCAAAAGATCATCTAGTCCAATCCCCCTGCTGGAGCAGGAACACCTAGGTGAGGTCGCACAGGAACATGTCCAGGCGGGTTTTGAATGTCTCCAGAGAAGGAGACTCCACAACTTCCCTGGGCAGCCTGTTCCAGTGCTCTGTCACCCTCACTGAGAAGAAGTTTCTTCTCAAATTTAAGTGGAACCTCTTGTGTTCCAGCTTGATCCCATTACCCCTTGTCCTATCATTGTTTGCCACTGAGAAGAGTCTGGCTCCATCCTCATGGCACTCACCCTTTATATATTTATAAACATTAATAAGGTCCCCCCTTAGTCTCCTCTTCTCCAAACTAAAGAGACCCAGCTCCCTCAGCCTTTCTTCATAAGGGAGGTGCTCCACTCCCTTAATCATCTTCGTTGCCCTACGCTGGACCCTCTCCAGCAGTTCCCTGTCCTTCTTGAACTGAGGGGCCCAGAACTGGACACAATATTCCAGATGTGGTCTCACCAGGGCAGAGTAGAGGGGAAGGAGGACCTCTCTCGATCTACTAACCACCCCCCTTCTAATACACCCCAGGATGCCATTGGCCTTCCTGGCCACAAGGGCACAGTGCTGGCTCATGGTCATCCTGTTGTCCACCAGGACCCCCAGGTCCCTTTCCCCTACACTGCTCTCTAATATGTAATCTCCCAACCTATACTGGAACCTGGGGTTGTTCCTGCCCAGATGCAGGACTCTACACTTGTCCTTGTTAAATTTCATCAGGTTATTCCCTGCCCAGCTCTCCAGCCTGTCCAGGTCCCGCTGGATGGCAGCACAGCCCTCCGGCGTGTCAGCCACTCCTCCTAGCTTGGTGTCATCAGCAAACTTGCTGATAGTACACTCAATTCCCTCGTCCAAGTCGTTAATGAATATATTGAATAATATTGGCCCCAGCACTGACCCTTGGGGCACTCCACTAGGTACTGGCCTCCAACTAGACTCCGCACCATTGACTACCACTCTCTGGCTTCTCTCCCTAAGCCAGTTTGCAACCCACCTCACTACTCTATTGTCTAGACCACACCTCCTCAACTTAGCTGTGAGGATGCTGTGGGAGACTGTGTCAAAGGCTTTACTGAAGTCAAGGTAGACAACATCCACCGCTCTGCCACCATCCATCCACCTTGTTACATTCTCATAAAAGGCTATGAGGTTGGTCAAGCATGACCTACCCTTGGTAAAGCCATGCTGACTGCCCCTAATAACCCTCTTATCCTTGATATGCCTTGAGATGGCACCAAGGACAAGCTGTTCCATTACTTTCCCAGGGACAGAGGTGAGGCTGACCGGTCTATAATTACCTGGGTCCTCCTTCTTGCCCTTTTTGAAGACTGGAGTGACATTTGCTTTCCTCCAATCCTCGGGCACCTCTCCCGTTTCCCAAGACTTGGCAAAGATGATGGAGAGCGGTCCAGCAATGACTTCAGCCAGCTCCCTCAGCACCCGCGGATGCATCCCATCTGGACCCATGGATTTATGAATGTCCAGACTATTTAATTGCTCCCTAACCCAGTCCTCATCGACTAAAGCAAACTCCTCCATTGACCTGGCTTCATCCGGGGTCTCAGGGGTACAAGGCTCCCCAGGACAGCCTCCGGCAGAGTAGACAGAGACAAAGAAGGCATTCAGTAATTCTGCCTTCTCTGTATCTTCTGCCACCAGGGCACCCACCCCATTCATCAGTGGGCCTACATTGCCTCTGGTATTAGTTTTATCTGCTATGTATTTGAAAAAGTTCTTTTTGCTGTCCTTGACCCCTCTCGCCAGCTGTAATTCTAAGGAGGCCTTGGCTATCCTAGCTGCCTTCCTATATCCTCTAACAGCAGTCTTATATTCCTCCCAAGTGGCCAGCCCCTGCTTCCATGACCTGTAAACTCTCCTCTTCTGCTTGAGCATACCCAACAGCTCCCTATTCAACCACGCAGGCCTCCTGGCTCCCTTCCTTGACTTCCTACGTGTGGGGATGCTCTGATCCTGAGCGTGGAAGAAGCAATCACTGAATGCCACCCAGCTATCTTGGGCCCCTTTTCCTTCAAGCCGTCTTGCCCATGGGATTTCCCCCAGCAATTGCTTGAAAAGGCCAAAGTTAGCCCTGCTGAAGTCCAGGGTTGCAATTCTACTTGCTATTCTGTTCCTGCCACATGAGATGCTGAACTCCACCATCTCGTGGTCACTGCAACCCAGGCAGCCCTCAACCTTTACTGCTTCGACCAGACCCTCCTTGTTAGTGAGGATGAGATCCAGCAGTGCACCTCTCCTAGTCGGCTCCTCCACCATCTGCATGAGGAAGTTATCATCAATGCACTGGAGGAACCTCCTGGACTGTGGCTGGCTGGCTGAATGGTCCTTCCAGCAAACATCAGGGAAGTTAAAATCACCCACAACAACCATGGCCTGTGACTGTGAGGCCACTCTCAGCTGCCCATAGAAGGCCTCATCAACTTCCTCAGCCTGATCTGGTGGCCTGTAGCAGACGCCCACAACAGTGTCAGCCCTGCCAGCCTGCCCCTTGATCCTGATCCATACACCCTCAACTCGCTCGTCATCCGCTCCTGGGCAGAATTTAGTACATTGTAGTTGCTGTCTCACATAGACAGCAACTCCACCACCACGCCTGGCTGGCCTGTCTTTCCTGAAAAGGGCATAGCCATCCATGACCACATTCCAGTCATGTGAACTGTCCCACCATGTTTCTGTAATTGCCACCAGATCATAATCTCCCGACCGAACATAGGATTCTAGCTCCTCCTGCTTATTCCCCATGCTGCGCGCATTGGTATACAGGCATTTCAGGGAGCGAGCAGAGCACACCAGTTTCTCCCTAGGGGCATAGGAGGCCACCCGGTCCTCATCAGTTTTAGATTGCAGCCCCACTGGGACAAGCCCAGCTACAACCCCATCCCCCTTCGAGCCTAGTTTAAAGCTCTCCAAATGAGCCCAGCTAATTCCTGCCCCAGCATCCTTTTGCCCCTACGAGATAAACCTTTCCCACGTGACAGTGTCCGGACTGGTGTCTTATAAAACCAACCATTATCAAAAAATCCAATTGCAGGTCTCTTGAGAATATTCATACACCTAGCAAGTCAAATATCAGGTCATAGGAATGATTAATAACAAACATCGTACCTGTATTTTAAAAAGACTAGGCAGAACAGATCTATTCAACAATAGACATTTGTTTAACCTCAATTAAGAGATTTTAGAGGAAAGTATAATATAGAGGTGGAGGAAGTGAATAGCAAATGGCATCAGATTCATAACTAAAGGCAAAGTTTATTTTAGAAGAACATAATGGGATAACCTACTTTTTAAGAAAACAGAATAGTTCTCAATTCGATGCTACATAAGAAGTTATTTTAACAGCAGAAATGGATGATTAACAGTGAATTGTAAGATAAATAAGAAGATGGCAAGAAGTATTACTGAAAGAAGAAAAATCCTGAAGAAAGGTTACAAAGGTAACCTGTCACAAGAATAATAGAAAGGAGAAGCAGAGGGAAAAAAAGAAAAGAAACAGAAACCCACAAACAAACAAACAAACCAACAACAACACAACAACAACAACAAAACAAACAAGGTCCTGTGTTTGGGAACTAAACCAAAGAATTTGGGCTATATGCTTGGAAAAGAGGATAAATGGATGAACTGATTCCTGGAAAATTCCAAAATAACAATTTGCTCCAGCTGTGAAAAAATCAGTGCAACATTAAGAGTATTTCTAATTGAAACGGGTAGTATCCGTGACTGTACAAAAGTCTAATGAAAAACTGTCTGGATTATTTAATATAATTCTGTCTATTTATTTCTAGAAAATTGTTTTGAAACTTAAGCAGACACAGACCTATTCAGAGTATAATAATATAGCAAGTAACATAAAGAGCCCAAATAGAGAATAACCAAAGGGTAATACAGGAACAAGAAAATAAAAACAAAATCTATTAATAAACTTAGGATCAGAATCACTACACCAAGCAGTTCTATAAAAATCATTGATGACAGAAATATAGCCAAAACCAAAATCACCTCTAGGACATCTTTTGTTAGAATTACGATGGACATCATGATCTGTGACCTTCTATAGCTTGTGAAGAATATTGGACCAGAAAATCTGAAAATTTGTAGACGCTTCTTAGGAGGTCTGGTTGACATATCAATCAATAGTTGTGTAGTCGGACTGCTATTAAGTCTCAAAATTTGTGTGTTTCTGTTTTGAATTGACTAGATGCTGTCATTCACACCTGTCCTGTTCAGTGCTCTGGATTTAGTAATAACTTTACACATACAAACATGAGATCTGAAACTTAGTGTGAAACACAATTAAGCCAAAATTCAGGCAGAAACCAAAATCAGGATAACTGTATAACACTAAGTAATCAAAAACGGAAAACATTTTCCCAAGTAAAAATTACTAATGTTAAATGTCTCAACATTTTTGAGATAGGTAACCAGTTAGACAGCAATTTACACTTATCTTTAAGACAGAATGAAACTCGAGAAAGGAAGATAAAGTATTATACCAGTAACATAATGTACAACATACTGTGTTTTTTTTAACGTGTTTCTCAACTGATAATACTGCTCCCTTTCATTTTCCATGTTATTATTTATCCCTAATACACATAATTACTTTCATTCTCGTCATACAAACTTAAAATCTATTAATAAAAAGAATGAAGTTAATAAGCATTGCAGGTTACGTAATGGAGGCTGGTAGCATCACAGTTCCCTTAATTAAATGTCTTCTCACTATTAGAAAAAAATCCACATCACAATCTAATTTGCTATTTGTATGAGAGGTAAAGCTATGTTTAATAATAAAGTAGAAAGTTATCTTTCAGACAGAGTAATGTAAGTTGTTCTCTAATGAAGCTTGGGACAATGGAATCTCACAAAGCTCAGCAATATTAACAGTATTTCTGAACTGATACAATTTAAGGACAGGAAAATCATCATGATCTGGAGAGTTGAACTATTTAAATTCTTTTGGAATCAGAGCTAAAACATCATGCTGCTGTTTTTCCATATACCACTCTCTATTGCTTTTTAAACATGAAAACTCCTTCCTTCTTCATGTCTCCCTTTGCAGTGTTTAGAATTGCAATGTCTATACCTCTTCACATGCAGGAGGGAGACCAAACACTGGTTGTAAGTAAAACAGAATGGAATTTTTCCACTAAAATTATTTTGACAGGAAATTATGTTTGTAACAACACAAAGCATTTTCATTTAGCCTCTCCACAGAGAGGAAAATGACAGTATTTCCAGTGTTTGCTAGTGTTTCATTTTTTCTATGCAGTATTGCACTGGCCTTTCAAAATTTGCTCTGAGACTCACATCTTTTAAGTTGTCTTGAACTTTTTTATTTAGAATTCTTACTTCATTCCCTACAGTTTCATACTAAATCTCATGGTAAGTATTTGGAGGGATGTAAAAACAGATTCTTGCCTTATGGCTTGCAGTATGCCCAGTCTTTAATGCATATCTGTATGTTGTCAACAAGTAAGCTTTTCCAACCAGCAACACTCAGGTTTATTGCCTTGTTTTTTCAAACCTCCTTCAAACCTTGTCACTGTGTAAAATAAAAGAACACTAATTTTGTCACTGTCCCACTTTGCTCAGCATTGTTACAATTCCAGAGATTCAAGAAGAGACTTCATTATTTTTTTCAGGTGCTTTTATGTTAAATCCCAGAAAGAAACACAAAGCTGACCAAATAGAAAATAATAGATTCAAAATTAAACTAAGCATTTTTACAAAGAAATGTTATAACATTTAACTTGAATAGAATGAAAGATGCATAAAAATTATGCAGCCCCAGTGACATCCAGAGGATCATCCAAAATGCTTTAATTTACATCTCTTTCTTTTCCTTGCAAAAATATTCCTTCTACTTAGACAAGAACACTTAGAAAGTTACATCCAAAGACTACATGAAAAGGAGTTTTAAAGTCTGATTTATTGATGACCAAGCAGCCTGTTTTTAAAGCTAGATACGGAGCTATCAAAAATCATAAATGTGCTATGCAAAAGGATTTATCTCTAAAGCTCAGCCAGAGTGTCTTCTTTACTGGGTTTTCTGGTACAGTTTTGTGCAACTCAAAGGTGTTTAAATTGAATTTCACTTGTATTTTGACAATAGCAGTGGACACCCCTTCTTAATTTTTGGTTCCCTACTGAAGAAAGATTTGTAAGAAATTGGAGATAAAAGCATCAGTGGTGAGTGAAAGATATGTTAACTCTTCCTGGGCTTCCTGTATTCTCAGTCAGCAGCTGGCTGTACCATGGTCCCACAAACATCTATATTAGGTTTTCTGTGCAACCTCGTGTTCTTCAGAAGCTGTGTATCCTGTTCCTGAGAAGTAACTTTACACTCAACTTACCACTTTGACACTTCCATATAAGCAAATATAATAGTAGTAAGCAGCCATTCAGCTAACTACCATTGCTTAGAGGCTAAACTGAAATGTGTGCACAATATAAGTCATGCATAAAATGAACTGCAGCTCGGCAAACACGATAAGCCTTCAGAGCAGCTGTCTAAAGGAAACACACAAATGCACCTGTGGGAGAATGACTGTCTTTCCAGAGATTGCCTCTATAGCAGTTCTGATCCACGGCATCTTCTTTTCTGTCAGTGTTACTCTATTTAACACTTTCAGAACGTAAAAATCTGCTAGAAAAGTAATTTGAGCATATAGCTGGTATCATAGGAGAGGTCTGTGATGTCAGATAGAGATGCTGCTCGGCACAGATATTAGTGTACAATGCCTACAACTGTTCAATAATGTTTTTCTAATGAAAAGAATCCAGAGAAGATCAGTGAGATTCTTCAGAAGTCTAGAAAGCATAACTCTAAAAGAAAACTTAAAGGGTTTGGTACCTAGACTAAAAATAAGGCTAAAAAAGACAGGATACTTCTTTTCAGATGAATGACAGATTAAATCTTTCCCAATGTTAACCTTCTACTGGACAAGAATAGGTTTAAAATTCTGAAAGGAGAGAGTTGTGGGAAAATTATGAAAGCAGTAAGAATAATGAAGCACTGAAATTTGTCTAGGAGGGCTGAAGAATTGCCATCATTTGGAGGACTTTAACAGTGATGTGCAGAGGAGTAAGATAGGAATGTTGAATGAATTGTTTCTGCTCTTGTTTTCAGGATGGGGTAGGTGATAAATGCAGATCATTTGCTATCATCCTTTCTGAGATTTCAGTAGCCATTCTAATCTAGAAGACTCCTTTTTTTTTTTTTTTTTTTTTTTTTCCAGGAATGCCTTTCTTTTGTTACTCGATAACACTGCTAACTAGTGATTAAAAGAACACTTTGGGATATAGTTGACATAGTACAAGCAATAGATTGCAATCTGCAAATTAATCTCACCTTCAAAATATTTCTGAGAATAAGCCTACCCTCTTAATTGAAGGCAAGAAGGCAGTTCCACTTTGAATTTTAATAGGAGACACAGAAAGAGGAAAAAGCCTTCTTACATTTAGAATTGGTTTTGTAAAACGCAAAGAACATAGAACAGCATACAAAGCTATAATCAAACAATGAAAAATGTCATAAATGTGAGATCTTAATGTATTAAATAATTGTCATCCACATACATCATGAAATATTTAAAATCTCTACATCTGAGCACCTATAGAGGCTAGTCCAGCCTGAAAGAATTACTTTGAGTATATGGATTATGGAGGCTTGGAAGATAATTATTTTAAAAGAAAACAACAACAAAAACAGATGTCTTACAATCCTTCTGCCACTAGTAGTCAATGTCCAAGAGCTTAATCATAGTAGGGTACAGTCTTTATTGCATTTATTTATATTAACATATTAGTTACTAGTATGGAGTGCTGCTTAAAGTAGTGGTATTTTGTTTCCTACTAATAATTCTGATGGCACAATCAGGAGTAAAGTCTATCTGTGCCAAGCATTCCACACAAAACACAACTTGGGATAGACGAAATACTGAGAGAGGGATTAAACCACAGTGTTAGAGTTGTGCCTTAATTCCAGACTGTTCTTGCAGTTGCAATATTACAAGAACAGATAGAAATCTGTGAATCATAGAATCACAGAATATCATGAGTTGGAAGGGGCCCACAAGGATCATGAAATCCAACTCCTGTCCCTGCATAGGACAACTCTACAGTTCACACCATGTGTCTGAGAGCGTTGTCCAGTTTCTTCTTGAATACTGACAGGCTTGGGGCCGTGACACCTCCCTGGGGAGCCTGTTCCAGTGCTTCACCACCCTCTGGGTGGAGAACCTTTTCCTCATGTCCAACCTGAACCTCCCCTGGCACATTTTCCTGCCATTCCCTTGGGTTCTGTCATTGGTTGCTAAAGAGAAGAGTTCTGTGCCAACCCTGGCTCTATCCTCCTGACACTCACTCTTTACATATTTAAAAAGATTAATGAGCTTACCCCTCAGTCTCTTCTTCTCCAAACTAAAGAGACCCAGCTCCCTCAGCCTTTCCTCATAAGGGAGATGCTCCACTCCCTTAATCGTGTTTGTGGCTCTGTGCTGGACTCTCTCCAGCAGTTCCCTGTCCCTGTTGAACTGAGGGGCCCAGAACTGGACACAATATTCCAGATGTGGTCTCACCAGGGCAGAGTAGAAGGGAAGGAGAACCTCCCTCAACCTGCTAACCACTTCCCTTCTAATACACCTCAGGATGCCATTGGCCTTCTTGGGCACAATGGCACAGTGCTGGCTCATGGTCATCCTGATATCCACCTGGACCCCCAGGTCCCTTTCCCCTACACTGCTGTCCAACAGGTCATTCCCCAACTTATACTGGTACCTGCGTGGAGTTGTTCTTGCCCAGATGCAAGATTCTACACTTGCCCTTAAAAAAAGAAAAAGGAAAAAAAAAAAAAAAGAAGTGACTCTATTGTCTGTGAAAACCTCAACCATAGAGGCAATAAGTAGAACTGTAAAGAATGTTACGTTCCTTCCTTAAGTTTCACGATTTGTCATTGTCCAGTCAACTGCATGCTTTTAAAGAGGAAGGTATTGCAGGCAGCTTTTAAATAAAGGAAGCAAAACGGAATAATAACAGAGATTGCTGCTTAAGGATTCTGTGTTAATAAGATAACCTGATATTCTCAGGTTACTCTGAAAAATGGGGAACCTGTGTGTTTTTCTATGGACAATATTGGAAAAACAAAACAAAAAGAGCACTTTTAACAAACGTAAGTTCTGAGTGTTAGTATTTTTTCTGGTTTTAATGATCAAGTACACAGAAGGAACTGTGTGGCAACTTGCAGTCATATACTGCTCAACAATCAAATTGTGTCAGCTTAAAAACAAACACAAAACAAACAAACAAACAAAACCACAACAAAAAAAAAATCACTGGAATCCTTTCATCTAGTTTAGAAAAATGTACAGGTAACTTCAACACTGATGTGCGAATGTGCAAATCATTATTTAAAGAACTGTTAAAAGCACAGATTATTAGGACAGACAGAAGAGAAACACACAGTAACAGAAACACTGACTACCCCAATTTTAAGAACATCCTGAAGTCCTAAGCACAAAATTTTCTGAAGTCAGATAACTAAGTTCTAATTAATGAGAGAGGTTATTGTAAAATTTTACAATTATTTGTAAGTGAAGTGTCTTGCAAAAATAGATCAACACAGACTTTTTAAAATTAAAAAAATTTTAAAAAAACCCTAATGCATAACAAGGCTATAACTGAAAAGAAAATCAGAAAAAATGAAATATGTGGTGTTAATGATGCATTTTCTCTTGTAATCACTTAATCATTCCAGCTGTTAATAATTTTCCACTTGTGAGTACTAAGTATCCCCTAATGTAAATGTCAGAAAATACTGTGCATGACAGATGTTTGCTCATTATTTTCTTAAAGAATTTTCATAATTATTCGTGTATGTTAAGTACTTTCTATAAAACTGGCAGATGAAAAAATACTACTTAAAAAAAAAAAAGAAACCCCAAAAATCCACAAACTCCTGAGTAGTTGCAATTTTATTTTTTTTTTTCTCTTTATTCCCAGAAATATATATATATATGGAAGGCATTAACATCACCCTACCTTGTGCAATACAATTGCATGATGGTAGGTCTTTACCGTTTTGTAGACTAAAAATTTGGTAATCACATGAGAAAAGGGATGAAGAAGCCAACAGGATTAATGAATTTTTCTTAATAGAGTTTCTGTTAAAGAAGTGCAAGCTGTACAGTTAAGCGTTGAGCAGAAAAGTTATAAGAACACATTTCTGGTATCAACAAAGATGTTTGGAAAGCTTTGTTGCACTAGGCAAATAAAATCCAACTTCTAGCATGACAGAAGTTCTCATCTTTCATTGCTTTTGTCAATTTGTATGTTTACTATTCCTACCCACCAAAATACAAATATTCTCCACACTTTTTCAGTAGCATTGATGAAAATGTACCACTCAACCTCTAAAGAAAATACCTCTCCATAATCTTACTATATGCAAGTCTTAAAATCCATGTGTTATGACACCTTTCATTGTTATACCACAGAAGTTTTGTGCTTGCTGTGATTCTATTGCTTCCTGCAGTAATAGTGACAGAAAGGGTCATTCACAAATGTAGTTACTAAAAACAGCAGCTACTCAAATAAAGACTATTTTCTCTTAAAATATAAAACTCATCCCTTATATGTATAAACGTATGTTCTATGTCTTTTACTTTTTTTTTTTTTTTCTTTTTTCTACTATGCTATATAGTTCCCCAAAACTGGGGCAGTAAAACCTTGTATCATTCAGCCTTCTAAGCTAATAAAAATATGATAGGAGTCTTCTGTAGGTTTTTTGTGTATCTGTGGTTTGTGAAGTTTGTGAGTTTACATGCATAGAAGTATTCAACTTTGTCATTATGATTCTCTTATCCCTAGTTCATGAGTTTTACTTCATATTGCTGTACATGGTTGCAATTTCAGTGATATAAAGCCAAATTCTTACTGATGTTACGATAGGAAATCTGTGTGCATGAATATAAAGCAAACATGGCTCATTAATACTTAAGCATCTGGAGTAATCCACTACTCAAGATTGCCTTTTTCCATTGTAAAACAGATGTCTGGGCACTGGAAAAGAATAGTTTCCTCAGACCATAAGGTTTAACTGAATAAAACAGACTGTTGTGAGTATCTAGAAAATTTACAGTAGTAAAATTTACTGCAGTAGAAAGAAAGGACAAACTGTTCAGATTTTCAACATCATGTTGCATCTTTGTGCCTAGTAGTCCGGCCCTGCTGTATTACACTAAGCATACTATTAAGATTGCATTTTTTACTTTAGTGGCGATTAAAGCATACTGACAGGCAAGCTGCTGCTACTCAGCTTATTTCTTACCTTTTTTGTTAGGAATACTTCCTGAATTGTTTAATTTGAATTTTAGGACAGGATTTGGCTTCTGTATTTTTAGAATAAAAAAGTCAAAGTCAAAATAATAAATGCATGTTTGTAAAACATGCAGAGAAATGATGAGCTTTTTCTTACTCTTTATGAATGAAAATTCACCTCACTATATAGCAAACTTCTGTGACAGATTTCTCAAAGATTCAAAGATGGGTATTTGGGGGGATGGATGAAGCAGGATGACTGTTCCAGAGATAAATGCAGATGGATTATTCTTACATGAATACTTACTTTTTTTTTTTTTTTTCTTTTTTCTACTATGCTATATAGTTCCCCAAAACTGGGGCAGTAAAACCTTGTATCATTCAGCCTTCTAAGCTACTAAAAATATGATAGGAGTCTTCTGTAGGTTTTTTGTGTATCTGTGGTTTGTGAAGTTTGTGAGTTTACATGCATAGAAGTATTCGACTTTGTCATTATGATTCTCTTATCCCAGAGATAAATGCAGATGGATTATTCTTACATGAATACTTACTATTTTGTTAGCAACAAATGACAAAGTAGTCATCCACATTTTGCAAACAGGAAAGTTAAGTAACTTGCCAGAGCCATTCTGTTTCTTGATACCAATGGCTTGCATAAAACTCTGCAGCTGCTGCATCACAGATTCCCTTTGCTTCCAAGCATTCAACCCCACCTATGTTCCTGTTCATCACCCCAATTAAGCATCCCACCTCCAAGGCTTCTCATCTTAAACTGAGTAACTGCTTTTTCTTGTAATGCTGTTGCTCCTTTAGAATGGCTTACTTTCCCTTCCTTTATAATTTCTGGTCCATTTTCTTGGCTGTGCACTTCCATTTTCTTGAATCACTATCTCAAGGTTCCCTCATTGAGACACAGGCTAAGATAATTTGAATTTCATTATGTTTTCTGTGAATAATTGGCAGTTGCTGTTGATCCTTTTAGGTACAAAACTTAATCTCAAGTGTCTGTTTTACCTATTGAACTTCCAACGTTAAAAAAACTTTGCAGAAAAATTACACTGGAGAAGTCACATAGACATCGATTTTTTCCACTTAATATGAAATCAGATATTTAATAAGGGGGTGCGGGGAGGTGGGATACGTTCCTTTAGTTTTCTGATTGTGTATCTATAGCTTAGGCAGAAACTTACTTTGTTAAGAAAATTAAAAATTAAGGCAGAAGATCAACAAACCGTTAAAAGTAAGTGTGGGTCTCCATTATGCAATAAGGATAATAAATAAATACAAGGTTGGATCTTTGGATTTTTCTGAATTATGTAAAAGAGGATACTAAAGATGGATCATATATATAATTTAGGTATCTGCTGATCAATAGAATAACTATTTGTTTAATTAGGTATTATATTGCCCAATTATCACTCATCGCCTTTATATCTAACTTGACAGGCAGACGGTAGTCAGGTCTTTCTTGAAGGTGAAATGGTTACTCCTAGCTTCATAACTAAGATTAACATGTGACACTCTATTTTTTATTGCTATGGCTGTATGTACATGTACTTTATCCTGAAATAAAACTTAACTTCTCTTACCGATTGATTCTATTTTCATTTATTCTGTGTATACAATGGCAGAAAAGGAATGTTTTAGTTATACTTCTGATTAGCAGTGCAGAAAAAAAAAAAAAAAAATCAGCTGTGAAGCCAAATCTTCAAAACAGTCTTTTGCTCCCATTGCTGCTTCCTTGTTTTTACTTCTATTTAAGTTTTACAACCACTACATTGTATTTATTTTATTATTAATAAATTTAGTGGTTCTCTAGTCTCTTCTGTAAAATACCTCCAGGTGTATGAATTAATCAACATGCCACTAAGACATACAGATATTCTTTCTGATTTATAGGTAACAATTTTGAATAGCAGAAGAACAGAATTAATTTTTTAAAATACTCATGAAGCTGGGAAAAAGTGAAAGTAATTCCTACATTGCTGATCTTCCAGTCCACCAGTGTAATGACAGGCTGTAATCTCCTATCATTTTTACTCTAGCTTACTTTACCTGAACCTCTTTACTCATCCCTCCATTCATAGAATCACAGAATGGTTGGGGCTGGAGCGGAACGTCTCAATGTCATCTTGTTCAAGTTCCCTGCTCAAGTAAGGCCACCTAGAGTCAATTGCCCAAGATCATGTCCAGGTGTCTTTTGAATATCTCCAAAACCTCTCTAAGCAACCTGTGTCAGTGCTCGCTCACCCTCACAGTAAAAAATGTTTTCCCTTATGTTTGGACAGAACCTCCTGTGTTTCAGTTTGTCCTCATTGCCACTGAGCCTGACAGTGGGCAGAACTTTCTTGTTGTGTTGAGAAACCATAGAGTAAATATCACAAATATAGATTAATTTCAGCTGCAATGAAAATGCACATAATTCCCAATGAACTTCTGTTTTCTTACGGCTGGTGTAAATTTGATCCAGTATCTCCAGAAGAATAATTTTCATCCCTTACAATCTACACTGGGGAAGCTAGACATGCTATTAAGGGATTCAGATATCAAAGGAAAGGAATGCTTAAAATCACTTTGTTTTACAAATCTTATTTAAATGAATTCAGTGGACCATAACAAAAATGCTTCTTTTTGTTGCCTGTAATTCACTTACAAATGTAAACTAATAAGTAAATTTAATAGTCATACATATTACAGTACTTAAAATAAATGTCGATGCATTGAAAAATACTCAGGAAAAAAATCCATCTTCATTGATGTTACAGCAGATGGGTTTCTGCAAAAGATAAGAAGAGCTCAGCTGGAAGCAGACCAGGGGCTATTTTTGACATCCTTGTTAGAGGGACAGATGATGCCACAGTAACTTTTTAACTAAAATTTACTTAGCCTTGAGTGATGTTTAGTAAAAATCAATTTGGAGTTCAAATGAGTTCAATGAATGTATTTTATGTATGCGTTCAAGGTTAGAATTCTAACTCTTCCTTTTATATTGTGAATTTTCTGTTAACATTTATATAAATCAGTAGTGAAGGATTTAATACTTGTGGTGGTCAGTGTTAACCCTAGTATTTCCCATTAAAAAAAAATACTCTGGCTTGATGTTAACATGAAAAACTATTCAGAAATAAATCTAAACCTTTCCCTGATCCAAATTTCTCTCCCAACCTTCCTGGCTTTGCTATGGTCATGTTTCATTTTTAATATAAGTATTTCTTAATAAAAGTGTTTATTCATAACAGAAAACAGAGAGCAGCAAGCAAGTATAGAAGCTTCTTGAAACTGTTATGGGTGTCTCAGCTTTACTGAGGGTATTATACCTGAATTATGTAGGTTTACAGGTTATCTGGTTTCTGATTATGCAAAGGGCTTTGATAACTGATATTTTTATGAGCTGTGGAAGAGCAGAGAAATTAGTAGAATTACTATGTTAAAGTTTCATGTATTGGGGATTATAATGTCATTGATTAAAGACTTTCATGGCAGTGTGAGTTATTATTCACCTCTAATTTCAGAACAACATATACAAGAAAAACATGATCACAAGTTACTAGGTTTCATTCATGACAATGAAGATATGACATAAAAGCATAAACTGAAATGTCGATATTCTAGAGATTTTGGTGTAATCCTCAAAGTACTGAGGAAAGAGAAAAAGTAATATTTTCTTTGAAGTTATTTGAGGTCAGTGAAGCTTTGCATATGAGCCAACAGACAACTGTTTGAGTTTTTAATTGAGTTTATTTTGAGTGCTCTCTTCTGATTGTTTTTCTATTCATTTTGTAGATGAATAAGTTCAAAGCTATTCCCCTGAACATTATATCTCAAGCTGTCATTCCACAAAAGAAAGGTGTAATGAGTATTCACAGAGGAATTCTGTAAAATTAGCAGTAGAGATCCTGAGACAAAGAAATGGACTATCTGACCAGGATCACCAGAGCAAACTACTAACTATAGTGATTGTCCACCTCACCTATTTTCTCCATTACTTATTCTATACTGTGATTATGCTGTAGACATAGTGTAATATGCTTAACTTTAAATTAACTCCTTGGTGTTAAACACAATTTTAGTGCTTTAGCTTCATGTTTTATGTTTGTGTGAATCTCTTAGAGGTTGTAGAATTGGACCAATGAGATGCTGATCTGAAGCCTCAGAAATCACAATAAAATTAATGAGCCTTAAAGTTTTTCTCAGTTTACATATATGATCACCTGCTTGCAAACAGGATGCATGCAAATGCCTCTTGGTAGAGCTGAACAGTGGTTTAACTTCTTTTTGCTGTATAAAATTAAGGACGTACATATATTGAAGACCTGTCTGAAATGCTTGTACACCAACATATGCAGTATGAGAAACAAAGATGATGAACTGGAAGCATTGGTCAGCTCCTCAAGCTAGGATATCATTGGAGTTAGTGAGACTTGGTGGAATAAGGTTGCTGATGATACCAAACTGGGAGGTGGTGTTGACTCCTTTGAGGGACAAGATGCATTGCAAAGGAATCTAGGTAGATTGGAGTATTGGGCTATGATTACTGGGATAAAATTTAACAAGTCCAAGTGTTGGATTCTGCACCTAGGATGCAGTAATGCTGGGCACAAGTATAAATGGGGAGAGGAGTGGCTAGAGAGCAGTCCTGCAGGAGGGATCTGGAGGTACTGGTCAACAGCATCTCAATCTGAGTCTGCAGTGTGTGCCCTGGCAGCCAAGAGGGCAACCTGCATCATGCAGTGCATCAAACACAGCATCACCAGCCAGTCAAAAGAGGTGATTTTCCTGCTGTACTTAGTGTTGGTGTGGCCTCACCTTGAATACTGTGTACAGTTCTGGGCCCCACAATTTAAGAAGGATGTGAAGGTCCTTGAGTGTGTCCAGAGAAAGGCAACAAAGCTGGTGAAAGGGCTGGAAGGAATGTTCTATGAGAAGCAGCTAAAGACTTTGCACTTTTTTAGTTTGGAGAAAAGGAGACTGACAGGTGATCTCATTGCTCTCTGCAGCTTCCTGAGGAGAAGGTGGTGCTGATCTCTTCTCCCTCGTATCCAGTGATAGGACACATGGGAATCGCTTCAAGCTGCATCAGGGGAGGTTCAGATTTCATGTTAGAAAGTTATTTCTTTACTGAGAGGGTGGTTCAACACTGGAACAAGCTTCCTAGAGAGGTGGTTGATGCTCCAAGGCTGTCAGTGTTTAAAAGGCATTTGGATGATGCCCTTAAAAACATGCTTTAACTTTTGATCAGCCCTGAATTGGTCAGACAATTGGACTAAATGATCATTGTAGGTCCCTTCCAACTGAAATTCAATTCTCTTCTCTTCTCTTCTCTTCTCTTCTCTTCTCTTCTCTTCTCTTCTCTTCTCTTCTCTTCTCTTCTCTTCTATTCTTATTCTTATTCTGTTCTATTCTGATATTGTTAATACAGACACTGAAAGTGATTTGAGACATGCAAAGGCTAAGGCAATTGAAAAAAAAAAGTATTTTTTTTAATTTCCATTCTTTAGCTCTAGAAACAAAGCCTCCATTAGCTGAAAATTTCAAACTAATTAGCTATCAGATTTTCATGTAGTTAAAATAAGATACATTTTAAGTTGTTTAAAACTATGTCTCACAGTTTATCATGTCTCAGTACCAGTCTCCTTGGAGCCATGACACAGAAATAGAAATATCACCCAGTCTATTTTTTTATCTCACTTTGTGAAGGATCATAAATGTGAATGTTTGTGTTTTCAGTCACCTGAATTTTCAGTATTTTCCTGAGAAAGTTTATATATTAGCAGCTCATAGGCATGTTATGCTTCACTACTATTAATAAGATAAATCATCAATGTCTTGGAATCAATCATGTGCTGTTCTTGTCTTGTCTCCAATAACTAAGCAAAAGAGAGCCAGTGAGAAAATAATGTATGATCAACATTTTCATGAATCTACTTATCTCTTTATTTTTATTTTTTAATCTCAAGGAAGTTCTCAGCACAAAAATTACTTGTTGTGATTATACGTATGTAACTTATATCCATTTTAGATAGGTAACTATAAATGCTTTTTAAGGCCTCTTTTATGTCTAGCCTCAAAGTTCATGAATGCACTAACATGCACATATTAAATGTTCAGACTGAAATGAGCAGAATCTGGCCTCCAGAAGAAATCAGGCACTGCTCTTTGAAGTGTGGCACACCGTTGGATGCAAGTGGATGTCTGATAATGATCTGTAGGGAGCCATCAAATAAATGTGGGACTCAAAATGGTGACAGAATCCAGGGTTTTCCATGCCTTGAGGCCATTTTTGTACCTATTTGACTACAATAACAGCAAACTGGAGATGTAGTCATAGAATCTAAAACACAACATGTCAACCACTAGATCTGATTCTTCTATAAGCAAACATTTTTCCCTAATGTAGGCTGAATTATCTCCGCTGCTACATTCTATGGAAGAAATAACTGTTCACACAGGTTATCTTAATAACCAGGATGTTAATTATTAATTGATATTTTAATAATCTGTTGTAAAGTTTTATTTATTATTGAAGTGTTCTTAAGTCAACCCACATAAATATAATTCAAGTCTGTTTTGAAAAAAGATTTTAAAGTAGAACAAACAAAAATTAAGAATCTTGGCAACAGAATACTTTCAATTACTCCTGTAGACCAGTTTTCTGCCTGTTTCCATACAGGCTTCTTTGATACACGGGATCAGTTCACCTCTTCAGATCTTGAATCTTTGCAGTTCTCTCTATTGCTTGATATTAGCTTTCATATTTGACATTTGATTTACATTTGATTGATATTTAATTTGACATTACCTAAGTAAAACAATGTGGGGTTTTTTTGGTTTTTTGTTTGTTTGTATTTTAACTCTGATGAAGAAATGTAATTATTTTATCTTGGTTAAAAATATCATTGAGAATGAAATTATGTTAGCCCAGAACAGCAATCAGAATTTTGAGCGCACTGTAAAGTATATGTAAATATATATATTTTAGGGGAAACTAATTAGGCTTATTTTACTTAATTTTATTTTATTTTTTTTAATTTATTTTTGTTACCTTCTATTTCATTGTCAAGTTACTATACTAATTTCAGTAGGAGGCTAAGGTAGGAGGGACACTGACATACCGTCTGCGATATCTGAGTTCAGAATAAACACTTTGTTTACCTGTCTCAAAGGTGGAACTTTTGGAAAGTACTGTCAAAATGACTCTAGTGAGAAGCCAGACACCTGTAGTCCTAACTCCCTCAGCATTAGGAAACATATATGTCTCAGAAAGGAAACTTTGAATTGTCTGTGTTAAAAATTAAAATATTTTGAAAAATTCATACTTTGTTTTAACTGCCAGGTACAATCTATCCCTTAAGTTCACAGCCCAGTCCATTGTCAAAAGACAAATTTCCTGACTAAAGTAATAAAGAATTTCCATTTCTGGAACCTCAGGACTGTGGTAAACCCTTCTAATTCCTGAATTCCCAAATAAGGAATATTATGCTTGATCATATATTAATATATTATTGTAATTATACAACTAATTTGCTAAAGTTTCTGATCTTTGTCACCTCAAGTAGGCTATCTACTTGATAATATTAGTGAGTGTCAGAGGTTGGAGGCCCAGAATTTTGCACCTCAGTTGGAATCAATCATGATAGTATGTGTGTATCCAGGTGAATTGCATTGTATATTCACGTCTTCTAGGAAGAATATGGGTCTGCATGTCTGGGCTATTCCATAGTAAGACACAAGAAAAACTGGTCAATCTTCATGGATTTGGATTATGAATTGATAATACTCATCATAAAAAACTTTATTATAAAATGAGTAAAACATTAGTGCCCAGTTGCCAGGAGGGGGGCGCCCAGACAATTGGACAGGTACAGTCAGGGCTAACAGAGCCCTCAGGATTGTGATACTGCATTTAATCAGAAAGTCCTATGTCAAATAAATTACAGCATAAAAGCTGTAAGTTTACACCATGTTATTTTACCATTCAAGGTGGGTGTAAGACGTAAAGATTTTTTATGACTGAATTTTGCAGTAAGAATATTCTTGAAGTCTTATATTGCACAAGCAATACCACAACTTCTCTTGGTTCTCTTAATAGTTGGAGGGTTGTTTCATTAAAAGTTATGTACAAAGAAATCTAAATTTTAAGCTTTATTCAGTAGTAGATTTGATTTGTTTGTTTGTTTGTTTGTTTGTTTGTTTTCACAGCTCATATGTCATTTTTTTTCTGCTAGGATAGCTTGAAAGTGAAATATGACAGTAGATGCCACCTCTGTTAGCTATAGCTGACTTACTTTCATAAAATCTTGCAGAAGAAATTACAAGGACTTGCTGCTTTAAGATTGGCTGCTCTAGAAGAAACTGTTTTGTATGTTCTAATAACTAATAAAAAAGTAATGTGAAGCCTCTTTATAAAAATCCATCAAATGTAATTGGAATAAGAGTTGCTTGGAATGAGTATAATATAAATCAAAGAAGATATTTACAAACCAGGCTCATAATGACAGAAATTTAAAAGGTAAATATCACAGAACAAGCAGAGCTCATTTACTTCTGCAGTTATTTTTTTTTTTTTTTTTAAAAAAAAGATGAAATTATTAGCATCACTTCCAGGACTCTCAGTTTCAGAATGTTGCATTACTGATAATTTCTTTTACCTGGCAAAAGCAATTTTTGAAAAAAAAAAATAAATGGCCTCAGAGGCTTTTTTTCTCTTTTTTTTTTTCTTTTTTTTTTCTTTCTTTTTTTTTTTTTTTCTTTTTGGAGATTTTGTTTGATTTTTCATCCCTTTCCTAAAATTTCATTTGTTCTGAATAATAAATCTCCAGTATCCATCTCATCTTTCCTTGTGGATATTATGGAAAAAAACATGTGAAGAATATAAAATTAGATATTACAACAAAACAGAAGACTTACTTCAGGGTTTTTTATGCTGTTTATCTGTGATTAACACTGAAAAAAAAAAGTTATTTATTTATTACATGCATGTTAACAGAAATAAATACCATGTAAAATTCCTTGAGTGTTTTTTTGACTTGTGCGTGTACAGCAGAGTGGTCTAAGGGAAGAGAGCCCTGAAGCCATATTCATTCAGGTGGCAAGCAAATAAAACCAACAAATCTTTTGAAAACTTACACAAATAGCTATTTTTCTGTATTTAACAAGTAGCATCCAAAAATCTATCACAAACGGTGATGTTCACTGCAGTAAATAACTGAATAAATGAGCAAGGCTATTAAAGGACTCTAGAGATATGTAGTAGTAACTCAATCAATTGTACAAGTTAACCCTATTAAATGAAGTTGAGATTTTAAGGTAATCTAGCACTGAAGAAAACTGTAACTAGAAGAGAAGGAATTTTCAAACAAATCTCCAGCAAGGACCAGATACCCATGTTTCTTAAATAAGAACCCATTATTTCAGAAGCAGTGGTACAAAAGTAGTGAGGAAATAAGTGAAAAGGGAGAAGAACAAGCTTGTTAATTCAACTGGTGAGTGAAGGAGATAATGGTGTTTAAGAACAGTATTTGCTACACATGCAATTCAAACCATTATTGACAGCAAACATGAAGTTTGTACACCTTTTAAATTGCATATAATCCTTCAAAGAAAAGGTTTAGCTTGGACACCAGCGGCACATAACAGAGTTGGGTCAGTTTCTTTCTAAGAAATAATATTTGGACAACTGATAGTATAAACAAAATACTTACAAGTCTGGAATACTAAAAATGTGCATTGCAGATACTTTTCTACCTGTTAGTTAGTACACACTTTTCATTATTATTCATCCATTACTCTTTTCCAAAATGTTCAGACAATTTGGAGGACCAACAAAATGTCTTGTTACTACACACATATTTTAAGAAAAAGTGGTGCTGAATAACTAGAGTATTCATCAAGGCTTGTAGTTGAATATTATACTGAGTATGTTTTCACAATCCAGAAGAAATTTGCAAATAAAGCTGCAAATACAGTTGATAAACCTATCCGAGGTTTTGCATTTTCCATCAGTTCACTTTTCTCTGTTTACTTTGTTGTGGCACTTCCATGAAACCAATCATTTAAAATTTCAAATATTTTCTTTTCTATGGACAAGAAAATAACTAAGCCTCTATTCTAAAAATCAGTAGTCCCTAAACTGGAAATTCACATTGTCTATTAGAAGTTCCACTGACGTCTGTATGCTCTTCTGAGAAATTCAACTTGAAATATTGTTTGAAGCACTGCCTGGCATTCTGTTTATGGACTCTACTTTTGAACACTTGATTAATTCAGTTCGTCACTCTGTGCCCTGCTTACACTGCAACTACTTACATGTCTCATTTAATTAGAGTAATAAGGACTTCAAAATAAAGGTTTTCTTCTACAATGTCTACATGCTTAATTTCATAACCTAATTGCAAGACTAGCTAGTCTGAATAAAATCTGGCAATTTAGAATATGAGATAGTGTCTTAACAGTTATCAGCATTTTTAGACCTCTTTATAGGTTAGTTGGGTTTTGGTTTTTGTTTTGTTTTGTTTTGGTTATTTCTTTGTTTATCTACTTAGGCATACAGAATTATAGAATACTTAATATTTAAAGGAACATATGGACGTCATCTTGCCCTGAGGCCTGCTAAAAGGTTCCCTAGGTAATGCAGACAGTTGAAACAATATCAGAAAATGTTAATATGTTCAGGTTCATTTGCTTCAGTATCTGTCGAGTAGTGAATGTTCAAGTAAAGACAATAGGAAAAACAGATTTATAATATTTCTACATTTAATTCAGATGAAGACTCCTTGTAGAATAAATCTTCAAGCAATTGCTATACTTTGGAATTTTTGGCTGAATAAGAGAGAAACAATAGATATTTTCTGGTCATGGCCAATCAGGATATATTTTTGCAATTGCCCATACTGTTTACACTTCTGTCCATACGAACAGGTCCTTACAGATATTAACCTAACTCTACAAAACAGCTGCAGATATATCAGCATTTCAACAGTACATGCTCTTAAAATTAGCCTTTTTATGAGTGTCGTGCTCCCAATGCTACATACTTGAAAACAATTTAACTATGAATTCTGATAAGAGAGAAAAGATGCACATATAATGCTGCAGAAGTGTGTGTGCACGCAGAAGAAAATAATAGGCCAAAATCTATTTTTAATACAGAAGCAGACACCAACCAGTTCACGGCCCATTAGTATTCAAGCACAGACAGGTCAAGTAAATGGAAGAGAAATCTATAGAAGTAATGACATACAAGGAACTATGTTCTGCTCAGAAAGTGCCCTGAACTGAAAATAGCTGGAATTCAGAATACTAAGGAGAGGATGAGGGTGCTATCCTTTTATGATTGGCCCTTTTTTTAGGCCTCCTTAGGCACTGTTTTTTTCTCCACTGGAGGGATAGTACTCCACAGGATATTGAGCAATGTGAACACTTATTCATAGAATCATAGAACCATTTAGGCTGGAAAAGGCCCTCAAGAATATCGAGTCCAACCATAACCTAACTCTAACACAAAACCATGTCCCTAAGAACCTCATCTAAATGCCTTTTAAACACTTCTAGGGATGGTGACTCCTCCACTCCCCTGGGTGGCCTATTCTAGTGCCTCACAACCCTTTCCTTTTCCTAATACCCAATCTGAACTTTCCCTGGTGTAACCTGAGGCCACTTCCTCTCTTCCTATCACCTACTACTTGGGAGAAGAGACCAAGGCCCTCCATGATACAACCTCCTTTCAGGTAGCTGTAGGGAGCAAGAAGGTCTTCCCTCAGCCTCCTTTTCTCCAGGCTAAACAGCCACAGTTTGCTCAGCTGCTTCTTGGAAGACTTATGCACCAGACCATTCACCAGCCTCATCGCCATCCTCTGAACTCTCTCCAGCACCTGAATGTCTTTCTTATAGTGAGGGGCCCAAAACTGAACACATTATTCAAGGTGGTGCCTCACCAGTGCTGAGTACAGTGGGACAACCACTTCCCTAGTCCTGCTGGCCGCACTATTTCTGACACAAGCCAGGATGCTCTTGGCCTTTTGGCCAGTTGTGCACACTGCTGGCTCATGTTCTGCCACTTGTTGAGCAACACCCCCAGGTCTTTTTCTGATAAGCAGCTTTCCAGCCACTCTTCTCCAGGCCTGCAGCATTGCATGGGGATATTGTGAACCAAGTGCAGGACCCAGCACTTGGCCTTCTTGAACTTCATACAATTGCCCTCAGCCCATCAATCCAGCCTGTCCAGATCCCTCTGTAGAGCCTTCCTACCCTCCAGAAGATCAACATTTCCGCCCAATTTGGTGTCATCTGCAAACTTACTGAGGATGCATGCGATACCCTCATCCAGATCATTGATAAAGAGATTAAACAGAACTGGCCCCAATACTGAGCCCTGGGGAACACCACTAGTGAACAACTGCCTGCTGCATTTGACTCTGTTCACCACAACTCTCTGGGCCTGGCCATCCAGCCAGTTTTTTAGCCAGTGAAGAGTATGGCTGCTTTACCTTAAACCATGACACCATCCAAGGTATGAGCAGCCAGTATTTCCAGGAGAATGCTGTGAACAACAGTGTCAAAAGCTCTACTGAAGTCTAAGTACACATCCACAGCCTATCCCTCATCCACTAAGTGGGTCACCTAGTCATAGAAGGAGATCAGGTTGGTCAAACAGGACCTGCCTTTCATAAATCCGTGCTGACTGGGCCTGATCACTTGGTTGTGCCATAGAAGTGACACATGATGACACTCAGGATGATCTGTTCCATAGCCTTCCCTGGCATTGAGGTCAGACTGACAGCCATTTAATTCCTCAGTTCCTCCTTTCAGCCCTTCTTGTAGAAGGGCATCTCATTTGCCAATCTGAAGTCAACTGGGATCTCCACGATCAAACAGGACTGCTGATAAATAATTGAAAGTGGCTTGGTGAGCACTTCTGCCAGCTCCCTCAATACCCTTGGGTGGTTCCCATCTGACCACATAGACCTGTGTATCTAAGTGGTGTAGCAGGTCACTAACCATTTCCCCTTGGATTACTTGGGCTTCATTTTGCACCCTGTCCCTGTCTTCTGGCTCAGGGGGCTGTGTCCCTGTGTGGTTGTTCTTATGCTGGTATTACAAAGCAGGAAGATATTATGAGAAATCTATGTGAATTAGACATGGCTGGTTTAGTTTATTGTGGTAGAGTACTAATATTTTATAATAGATATAATTTTGTTTAAAGATGAGAGTGTTTCAGATACTTAAAAATCCACACTGACTGAAAGTTGTCTTGAAATTCATTATGCCTTGAAATAATTTGAGAAGGGTGATAGGCAAGGCTGAAGGCAGCTCAGCATCATTCACAAGAAAGAGTGTTTAGAGTGGTAGCTGATCACTGAGTCATTAGAAAGCAGTGCCCTGTGATTCTGCTAGTTGAAGTCAGCAGTCATTTCCTACCCTTCTGTATCTCCCCCTTTCTGCTGCTGACCAGTGCATGAAAACAAAGATTTCAAGGACCAATCATGAAAAGAGAAAGGTAGACGTGGACAAAAAGTAGGGGTGCTCATCAAACTCAGCAGCTGGGAACACAGATTAAGGGTCCCTTTTGTGATGATTCATTCTTCTGCCCATCCATGCTTTCAAGCCATCTTTGCTCCTGTGTTGAACCCTTCTAGAATTTATTTTTCTGATGCTCTTACTTGCACTTGCTGAGACATATGGCTGTCTACTTCTGTGAAATTGAAGGAAATCTGGTCAACCCCCCTGTTTCTCTAGATGTGTGGTCTGTCCTTGGAATTGATTCTAAAATACGTTTAGCATGCAGGCTTCTTATTGCAAATCCAAGCTATTTGCTGTCAAAAATCCAGACAAACTGGAAGAGGATGTGGCAGAAGATAAATGGATGTTCTAAGACTTAATAATATAAAAATGAAATAGTAAGTCCATAAATTTGATTAAATAAGTTATTATAGACTGGTGTTAGTCATATTTGCCTAGAACAAGTGACAAGGAATTATGCCAAAACTTAAACTTCTGTCAAGAAAGAAAAAACAAAACATGAGTCTTTGCTCCACAACAGCAATGCTTGTAACAGTTAACAATATGTATGTGGCTTCACATACTTCCGCAATGTTGAACTTTGTGAATCAGGAGCCATAAAAGAAACTGTAATGCAAAATTTTGAGTAAAGAAAGCTGTAACAAATAGAAAATGGACTTACAAGATGCTAGTTCCTTTTGTTTTTTGCTAGTGGATTTTAATTAAGCACTTGTGTTTACATGAATTAACTTCATGTCTGGGTGCTCAAAGTCTCCTTTGGATCTTTTGCCAATGCTAAGCCTTTATGTCATGCCTTAGAAAAGTAGACACCAGAGGTTTTACAATTGGTCAAAAATTTCTTTTAAAATTTCAGAGCTTCAATAGTCCCTTTTTTACATTTCTCTTCCTGACCTATTAATTCATATAAGCACCCACAGACAATCGTCTATTTGGGAAGTTGTAGATTGTCTTTCATTAGCTGTTATCCAGTTTAAAAACTAGGTCTTTAATAAGGTGCAGGATTGCAGGAAAAGGAAAAGTGTTTTACGTTAAACACATCTGAATATATATCTTGAAAATTGCATCGTTACAGAGAAATATCCACTGAGACTTACTTTTTAATAGGTGATCATAGTTGCATGTTCCTCTTTTTTTATGGATGACTACCCTGAGAACCTAAAGTCATTCTTCATTCTTGTTTAAGTGCTGAAAACTTGCATTGGCTACAGAATAGAATGGCAACTATGATTTGAGCAAATAAAGTGACAGGCAGTACTATGTATTCTGGTGTTCAAGTAGTCTCAAAATGATTACATAAAATTAATGAGTGCTGTTCAGACAGAAGTGATGTGGTGGGTTAACCCTGTCTGGCTGCTGGATGCTCACCTAGCTGCACTCCCAGTTCCCCTTCCTCATCAGGATGGGAAAAAACAATATGGAAAAGCTGGTTGAGACAAAGACAGGGAGATTCCTTACTGATTATCATCATGGGCAAAACAGTCTCAACTTGAGGCAAATTAATTTCCCTCAGCCCTGGCTGCCAGGCAGCATTTTGCCCTTTCTTCCCCAGGCTCTCCCCGAGGTGCTCGACCGTGGCTGAGGGGCTCAGCTGTACCCTGCGCTGGGGCCACTGGAGCTGCTGGAACCGGCTGTGTCCGACACAGGGCAGAACGAGTCGTTCCTCACAGGGGCCAACCCGGTGGCCCTGGCACTGCCGCCAGCACCTGGGCACTTGCACCCAATCTAAATGAGAAATAGTAATATTTCATTGTGGGATGTGCTGCATGTGAGCTCACAACTGAACAGCTGTACAGTTCTACTAACTTCTGACATCCCTTTATATACACAAACTGCATTCACCTGGTAAGTTTAGGCAAAGGTATACATTTGTGTAGTGTAGTAAGACATATGCTAAGGTTTTCCATCAAGAAAACAGCTGAGTGAGCCTAAATATTGCTAATATTCCTTCTTTTCATAAGAAAAAATACCCTAGCCAAAGGGAGAAATTAAAAAACAAATGTGCTTCAGCAATAGCCTCAGAATAAGTCCCTTTTTTTTTGACATCTTTAAAAATAAAGTGCAGACATATCAGATGTGAACAATGTGTTTTCTTATTGTTCTGGAAACATGGTACTTTTTTTTTTTTTTTTTCCTGCTTGTTTCCAGATATCATGGAAACTCAAAAATCTGGATGTAGTGTCTATATGGTGTACCTTGTGGTGCTGAAACTAAAGAAAAAAATTGTGCCAGAGATTTTGCTGTGAAAGAGCTTCTCCTGAATACAAGGTCAGAGCAAAGTCTAAATAAATCCCAGAATTTCAGTTACCATCTGAAAAAAAATATGTGGTTAAAAATAATCTGCTTGCTTGACTCTCATTTAAGAAGTTACTTTCTGTCAAATGATGAAGAGATAAATAATTTGGACCGAGGCTTCCAATCCCATCTTGCTTGTTGGTGTGAGAAGTTCTGTTGACACCAGTTGTTAAAGTCATTTGTCTCCCCAATTCTTAGATTCCAACAGAGAGGGGAGATAACACCACGCTGACCCCGCATGGGATATGAAATCATGAAAATGTTTCTGATCACTTTATTGTGTTGATGATTACACAGAAAAGCCATGCAGAAATGAGTAATTCTAGCTTGGAACAGGGTGGAAATTGTGTGTAATAAGGCCAGGAGGCAGACACTGAAAGGGAGAAAACTGAATTAAATGTCTTCTTGTAAGAAGATAAGGAATAGTAACAGGGGAATTACAGACTTTATAAAGTCTGCTTTCTACTAGCCTTGAAAGCTGTTTTTATTTAAAATAGTTGTTGTGGACACAAAAGGTGCTCTCTTATCTTCATGACTTAATGAGTGGTTTAGGTCAATAGACTATTTGTAATTGTGAGAGAAATCTCTATGTCTCCATACTTTTAATACAAAAGATCCAGGGATTCTTAGCAGGAAAAAAAGAAAATTCTATCATGTTGCTTGTAGGAACCGAAATAGGCAAAGTCTACTGACTTATTTTAGAGTTTCTGACTTGGATGCATGAACATGAAAATGGAGAGATTGTGTAACAGTTTGGTTATATTGTTCTGAGCTCAGAAGGGTTTTTTTCAGCAATAACTTTTTACTTGTTTTGCATGCATGACTTTTTTTCTTATATGTTTTGTGTTACTGAGAGTGTGAATGATATTGCACTGAAAACAATAGTTTAAATGAGAATGAGACTGATTAAACACAAATGCTTCCTTCTGAAGTTTGTGCTTATCATGACATAATGCACCGTGTATTTATTGACAGACAACTTGTAAAAATAACACTAAAATAAACAGGTAAACATCAGCATTTGTTTAAAGATTGTTCCCAGAAAACCAAATGAGATATAGATCTTGCTTTTTGTAGTAATGTGGTAACAATAATGCCATGAACTATAATACATCATATTATTTCCAACACATTAAGCAAACAAATCAGTTATATAGACTAAAGTGAGTAAATTATTTATATATTTATTGTGCACAGTGCAGCAGTAAACTGTGCCTAAGAGCCCTGCAGCAAAAAGCACATCACGTTGTCTAAATCCATAAAATGTTACTTGCAGGTTGAATATAATCTATGAAGATTTAAGATGTATTCTGAATCACATCTTAAAAAAGGAGAAAATCCAGCCTCACATTAAAGAAAAGGCATGAGAACCCAGTGACTTACATAGTATTTTGTTGTTTCAAGTGCTTTAAAATTGACATATTTCATGTAAAAAATGGAATCTGCTATTTATTTCACAATGAACAAAGGGCTAGAGCCTCGTGACATAAATAGGAGTTAACTTGGATAAACTCAATGACTTGATTGATAGGGAGGGAATGGAAGAGATGACTTACTTGTCATTCAGATAATATAGCATTTCCTCTTTAGCAGAACTGTGAAATTACGTGTTTTGAGTTCCAAAAAAAGCTCTTTGTGGACACATGTGCTGGCTTGGAGAAGGTGATGAATTCTTTATAAAACCATAGCTTCAAAGCTCCTCCAACCTCCAGTCATTGGTAGAGCACCTTGAGAAAGCAGCCAACCTTAAGGTGGCTTTTGCTTTCTGTACCTACATCAGCTCCAGGGACTTTATGCTTTTAGTAGAGGAGGATGCAAATAACAGAAATTACTCATGCCAATAAGAGATATGTGTCTTAATTAAATATCTGTCCAACATTATATTACCAGACTACCAATATAACTCCTGGCTTTTTCTACTTTTCAGAGTGTGATCTATTCTGTCTCTCCTCATATGATTTTCCCTACTGTATCTATTTTGAGATTCTCTGTTCAGAAGCTGTAAATCCACCTTCTGCTTTCTACAACAATACTAAAATATTATTTATAAATGAAGCAACTCCTCTTGATACTGGTAAATTTTCCAAAGTCAAAGCTGAATGTGTACGTTTAGGAAAACACCTCCTCTCTTAACAGAGGGTATTTTTTCTAACTGTCATTGCCCTTGAAAATACTTAAAGTTTTTATAATATCAGTAATTTTCTTGTCATTATTTCTCAAGCTTCCCAAACATGACTTTGTTTTCAGTTAATGAGAGTTAAAGAGAATCTTTAATAAACTGAAATGTAAGCAACAATATTTCTAGAAATATACCTCTTGAACTTCTTCAAAACGTCTCAAAAGAAAGATTCCAGGGATAATGGAAAAAGCTTGCTACTATATTCAATATTGTATAGGAAAGCATTCTCTTCACCTTTAGCATCTGTGTTTAGATATTAATCATAGAAACACCACTTATAATTTGTCGCATAATAACATATGATTAACTGAAATTCTTATGCATGCTTTTGATCAGCAGCAACACAGAGGCCTATACTCCATCTCCATGGGAACTAATTAACCTTCCAAACACCTGAATGCTGCAAACCTGCCATTATTTGGTAGGAAACTCAGAAAATGTTACACTGTTACATTTCCTTGATGTTCTAAACTAAACACTCATTGCTTTTATAACAAAACACTATTCTTGAAGAAAATACAAACAAACAAACAAAACCCAATAACAGTAAGAAAACCCAATAACAATAAGAAAACCCAATAACAATAAGAAAAACCAAACAATCACCTAGAAATCATAACTTAAAGTTACAGGAAAATGTCCTTGTTCCAGCTTCACATTAAAACTTTTGTTAAGCTTTGCAAATTAATGTAAAATAGCCTTTTGTGTTTTTAAATATACTACTAGGGTTTCCAACAGTGTGTCAATGAAGCATAAAAACAAGAAGATGAAGAACAGGCCAATAGGAACTTCATGAAGACCACCAGGGACAAGAATAAAACATTGCACATGGCTCAGAATGACAGAAAGAAGCAATAGAAGCTGGACATCTATGTGGTAAGTAGCAGCTCTGCAAAAAAAGGTATGGGTGTCAGTGGACAGGTTGAACCTGAGTGAATGGGGTTCTGCTGTGTTGAAAAACGGCAGTCACATACCAGACTGTATGAGTAAGCACAAAGCCATCTGGACAGAAATTATTGTTCTCCTTTATCTGGCTTATACGAAACCATATCTGACAGGCTATGCTCAGGTTTAGGCCCCTCACTGTAGGGAATCCATCAGAGGGCAATGTGTAGGAGCTGAAGCACACAGGTTATGAGGAAAGGTTGGGGGAGTTGTACTTGTTTTGCTGGCAGATGAAAAACCTTTAGGAGAACCTGATTGTAGTTTTCTGGTACTCAAAAGTAGCAGGGGATTATAAAGAAGACATAGACTATTCTTAAGAGCATGCAGCAGAAAACAAGAAGCAATGGTCAGAAGTTGCAGAAAGAGAAATGAGACTTAGTGTGGAGGAACTCAAGCCAATAAAAAAGAGTTCCTTCCAGCAGCAGTGTATATGAAAGCTTTAAACTGCTACTGAAAAAAAAAAAAAAATTCAATTCCTGAGAGCTCTACGAGAGACTCTGACAACTCCCAAAGCTCAGAGACTAAAAGGAAGATAAGAGGTAGGTAAAGTTTGAAGTGTTTGAGTTTGGTAGTGGAAAAACATTGTTTGGAAAAAAAAAAAAAAAAAAAAATTCACAGGATGATTTTCAGGCCCAACTCTCACAAAGTGCTGATGACATGTAATGCACAGGAGTAAAATTATTATTATTTTTTTTTATTTTTTAAAAGCAATGTTATATTCTTATAATCAGTTGTTTTCTGCTAATTGATTAGACTTAATTCTTGTTTGCCATGATGATGTATTTCTAACCTGTTTATTTATGATAATAAACACTTTTGCAATATAGAAGCAGAATGAAAAATAATTCATATTGGAAGGGACCTCCAGAGGTCATCTAGATCAGCCCCCTGCTCAAAGCATGCCTTATCAAATCAAGGTTGTCAGGGCAATGTCCAATTAAATCTTTATCATCTCAATTATGAAGATTCTGCAGCTTGTTCCAATTATTGACCACCCTCATGGGAAGAAAAATTTCCACATTCCTTGTGCAGCTTTGAATCTGGTGGTTGGACCTCTGGAGGCACATCTAATTTTTCTGAGAGTCCATACTACATATACTGGCTTTATTTTTGAGTTACTGCTCTTTGAGAAATATTATTTTATATTTCTGTTACAAATTTAGGCTTAGATAATTCACTGTTACAGGCAATAAGATGTAACTCTTATTGTAAGATTATAATTTTTTCCTTTTCAGATAGCCAAATATCATGGGGAAAGGAGAATGAAAAACACATTGGTCAAGTCAGTCTCACATCTGAGGTTGAAAATACCACAAATAAGTAAACTGCTACATAAAATGATTGTAGTAGGTCCCACAGGTGGTAGAGAGACAGCTGGTTTGATACAGAGCTCTGTATCTCCTATCACCAGCTTTCAGAACAGTAATTCATAGCTGATCATGTGTCCTCCTGTAAAAGACAACAGTGATAAGAACATCTGTCAAAGAAAAACTGTTGCTTACGGATTGATCATATTATAGAATCATAGAATACCAGGTAGGAAAGGACCTCAAGGATCATTTGGTCCAAACTTTCTTGGTAAAAGCATGGTGTAGAAAAGACGGCCCAGCACCCTGTCCAGCTGAATCTTTAAAGTGTCCAATGTTGAGGAATCCACCACTTCCCTGGGGAGATTATTGCAATGGCTGATTGTTCTTATCATGAAAAATTTCCCTCTTATGTCCAATTGGAATCTCCCCAGAAGTAACCTGTACCCATTACTCTTCCTCTTTTAGATGTGACTCCTTGTTCATGAGTCTCCTTCTTCTTTGTAACCACCCTTTAACTACTAAAACATGGTGATGAGGTCTCACCCAAGACTTCTTTTCTCAAGGCTGAACAAGCCAAGTTCTCTTGGCCTCTCCCCATATGTCAGGCTTCCTAGTCTCTTGATCATATTTGTGGTTCTTCTCTGGACACTCTCCAGCATGTCTACATCTTTTTTGTATTGCAGGGACAAAACATGAACACAGTATTTCAGGTGTGGCCTAACAAGTGCTGAGCAGAGCAGGATAATGCCTGCTTTGTCTCTGCTGGTGATACCCTTGCTAATGCAGACCAGCATCCTTTTGGCTTTCCTTGCCGCAGCAGCACACTGTTCACTCATAATGAGCTTGTCCATCAGGATCCGCAGGTCTCTTTCCACAGAGCTGCTCCCAGACAGTAAGATCCAGACTGTGCTGCACTCCTGGATTATGTTTTCCCAGGTTCAAGATGGATTAATTATAGTCAGCAAAGACCACCAGCAAGGAATTCTGTTAAACAGAGTTTTACAGTTAAAAAAAACAAAAAATTAAAATCTTCGAACAATCAACCTGAAGTTCAGAATCTTAATAGTGGTGTGAAACCAACTGTATGCAGTGTAGTTAGATTTCTTAACTTAGAGGAATATCATCATTGGATCTATTTGTGATACAGTTTTTTACTGTGTCTGCACAGATGCTGCTAGTAAAACATTGGCACTTGAAAACAATAATCCATTTCTCCTGAACTAGATGCCACAGTGAAAAGAAACATAGGGCTGATTTTCTTAATGTTCAGCTTTCAAAACTGTTATGATATTCACTTGTTTACATCAAAGATAAAGAGAAAATAGCACAGGCAAAAAGGCAGCAGTACCTATTCACACAGTAAGATGACATTAAGTATTGGCAAGAAACTATTTATGATGGACAGTATGGTAAATGTGGCTGGAAACACTACACTTTAAAAAGGAAATCAGTAACTATTTATGAAGCTAGTGTTCATAATATCTATTTGTTGATATATCCCCCAATGCACACACATACACATTTTTGTTTCAAAGAGGAAGAATTGTTAAAGAAAATACTGATCAAAGAAAAAATTCTCCTAACAGTTTGATTTACCGTCATTCTTTGTCTGGAATGTTATTTATTTTCACAGAGTTTTCAAGATATTTTTGTACTCAGGGAAGCAGAAATATACCTTAGTCTCCAAGGTCTTATGTGTGGACTCCCTAGTTGGGACAACAAAAATAACATTAAGAAAACCAAACTATATGAAATTATGAAGTCTCTTTTTTTTTTTTTCTTTTTTTTTCTTTTAGAGATGCTTCTTTTGGACTTCATTTGTGGGAAAAATAATCTTTGTCATTTTCAAAGCTACTTTTTGTGTATGTCAATAAATAGATCCTGTTTTTCTGTCATTATTGTCAATGTTTACAATCTCCTCTTACACTTCAAAACCGTAAGTTCATTAGAATTGTTAGTAAATTCCCCTCTAAGAAAGCTTCAACAGCCCAAACTTTAGGAATAAATAGGGTCTGAATATTTTAAACTATGAGAACTAGAACATTCATACTCCTGTGCTCTTTTAGTTTTATTAACCTGACATTCCAAGCATGCAATGAGTGGAAGTTGTACAGACTTGTTTTGCTTTCAGAGTTAGCACTAGTCCTTGAATTGAATTGAATACAGAGCTGAAGACACCTGAGACCTTTTTTTTCATTTAAAGGTAAATGATACAGACAATGCTGTCACAGACTGGTGGCTCTGCCTTGCAGAAGATCATATATTTTCTCAGTATACCCTGAAAGAATACAGTCTCAGTCAGTAGGAATAACTTGTTTTATTAATAGGCTTGGACATACATTGCTGAAATTCAAGCATTTGTCAAAGTTTGTTCTGTTTCAATAAAATTTGCACAAATATCAAGCAGTGTCTGGAGTTATCTGCAAACTGTTTTACTCAGCCACTGCCTAGAGAGTCTAGGTTTTAAAGCACACAGACAGGATCCAAGATCCCAAGGCTTCTAAAGTTATTGCTATTGAGTCAGATATCCTGGTGGCATCTGCATAGCCAGTATGGTGTTACATTTTACAAAGAATTTCAAAATTGTAATAGTTTGGTTTGTATAGAAATGAAACCAAGTTTTGAAATATCAAAACCTTCCATGAACTAGATTTGCTTTTTTATTGCTTCATTCTAATTGAGGCTTTTTCCCACGATGAAAAAGTGTATTTGAACACTGCCCATACTGTGCTTTGTAGTTCAGTATTTTGCTGCACAAATTATAGATGGTGTTGGAATATTTTAGTGTCCCTTACTAGTTGCTATTGTCACTGCAAACTTAGGTGATATAAGTGATAAAGTCACTTGGACAGAATTTTACATGTTACCCGAAAGCCTAAGCCAAAAATTAGACTAAATAAACTTGTTCACTTCACCACACCTCACCTTGCTTCACATTTTTTAATAATTATTATTTCTTAATTAATATAAAAAGTCTGAAGTCTTTTGTCCCCAGGTTTAAACTATGCCGGTAGAAATTAAATCTAAATCTGTGTGATTCAAGGATTATTCGTTACATTTCTAACAAGGCAGTGGTATGCCTCATCAAGCTAATATTTGTCTGTGAAATATAAGTTAAGAATCTGTGGCACTGACCTCAGTATCTGTTGTTCAAGCCAATGGAATACTTGGTAGAAAAAGAAGCCTGATTTGAATGTCATCATTAGCATTTCTCTCTACATTACTATCTAGATTAGCATTTCAGATATGTGTCACACCTTTCTTTACAGTTCAGGTACACTTGCAAGCCGAACACAGTGGCTTTGTATTTCACTTCATTACCCAAGTCAAATCCCGAGGTATCTCTACAATGTAGGTTTCAATTTATTTTCTTCAGTTGATTTCACCTGTCTGGGGAATTCTCTTTGGAATTTAAAATAAGCCCAGAGGGTTGTCTTACTGAAAGATCATAACAAGGCAGAAAGTTCATACGCTGAGCAACAATCATCATTTACCCTTTCAGCGTATAACAATATGATAAGGAAACATGATAAAGTGTCTCTCAGTAACAGTAGAGGTTTGATATAATTTTAGAAAAAGATGATATTATTATTCTGTATTTTTAAAGTTGCTTACGTCTTTTTTTGTTTTCTATTTTTTTTTTTTTTTTTACCAGTGCAAGCCATAAGCTTTCCATTAATGTGGTAGTAGAGAGAGGTGCTATTTCAACAGTTAAAAGAGTTTTCTGAGCTCTCAGGAAGTTAAAACAATGTCCTAAGAGAGTGATTCTCTTGGCTTAGCTACCTTTTCTGATCATTTTACAGAGTCCTGTGGCAATCATAACAATAGATGCATGAAAGGCTCATACTCAAACCGTCTTTAGTACATTTTATCTTTTTTGTCTATAATTTACCTTAAATCAAGCACGACTAGGAAGCTCTCTAGCTGTACATAAGTGTTTTGTAGGATATCCATGTCTGCTGGACCACCATTTACAAATCTCTAGCATGAAATGGCCCCAGAACTTCATTAACTCATTCTGCTCTGAAAAATAATAAAAAGTGTTGAAAGGCCTCTCAAAACCCCATGAGAACTTTTCCTTTCACATCAACACCCATAGTACTGACATTTCTCCATATGCATATACCAATAGAAAAATATCATTTTTCTGGTATTTTTTGAGAAAAGCTGTATTTACTACATGTTTTCAGTATGATTAGGAGAGTTGGGGTGGTCCAACCTGGAGAAGAGAAGGCTCCAGGGAGACGTTATAGCAGCCTTTCAGTACCTAGAGAGCTACAACAAAGCTGGAGAGGGACTCTTACAAGGCATATCATGATAGGACAAGGGGTAATGGCTTTAAAATGGAAGAAGGTAGATTTAGATTACATATAAGGAAAAATTTCTTCTCCATGAGGGTGGTAAAGCATTGGAACAGGTTGCCCAGAAACGCTGCGGATGACCCATCCCTGGAAGTACTTTAGGCCAGGTTGGATGGGCCTTTAAGCAGCCTGGTCTAGTAGAAACTGTCCATGCCCATGGCAAGGACGGTTGGAACTAGATGATCTTTAAGGTCCCTTCTAACTCAAACCATCCTATGATTCTATGGTAATTCAGTATAAATATAACAAAAAAGAGTTCAGCTATAGCATTTATTAAACATGTTTTTCAAACTTAGTGTCACAGTCTATCCATCCAGGAATAGTTAAACAGCAACAACAAAAAATCATATTAAAAACCCCACACTTTATAGATTTGCTTAATATTATGGGCTGCATATGAATGACAGTTAACAATTTTTCTGGAATTTTTAATTAGAGGTGTAATGGGAGATCAGGAAGCAGCAGCTGAATAGAAAGATGAATTTAGTTCCAATGGGTTATTCTCAAAAGTAAAAAATATCCACAGTGGTACAATTACTAAGTCTATGAAAGGGCAGGTGGTAGGTGGTGGAGGAAAAGAATGATAATGAAAGTTCATACATTTTCTTATTTAAACGGAACAAAACATTTTATACTTTTCTTATTGGGAAAACAAAATAAAACAAATCAAACAAACAAACCACAAAACACAACAAAACCCAAAAAAACCAAACCTACTCAGACTGAGGCCTTAGAAATTGTCAGCATATCTAGTTTTTAGTAGGACTGCTACCCAAAACAAGATTTTAAGCTACATGTAAGGCAATTACTTGCTGTAGTATTTTGTGGACAGGAAAATATATTTTAGAGATTGCCAAAGGCTAATTAAATTGAACATTAGTAACATTGTCGAGTAACCAAATACATAAAAAATTATGAACTTTTTTATTTATTGTGTCTAACATACCTGGATTTTTGTTTATCATAAAGAAATCTAAATACAATATATGTATTACTGTAATGTACACTAAGTCATCAGTGTCTTTGAAGTCAATTTATAGAACTGTGATAGCAAAATTACAGTAATAATACTGGAATCCAAAATCTCTTGTTTAACAGTGACCATTGGTTTCTTCAGCAGAATGAACAAAGTTTTACAGAGCCAAAAGATTGAAGGAGTTCTGACAAACATTAAAATATATGGCAAAAAGGTAAACAGTAAAACTGCTTGTATCTGTCAAGCCTCATTGGGAAAGGTTACGTTGCTCTAGTGTTTTGCATTTGATATGTCATTGGTATCAGGTATCCTCAAAAACTTTGATATGATATTAAAAGGTAAAATCTTTCCATACACAAAAAATATGGTTCTTGTAGACACAAACTTTGGTGTCTTTTTCTCTGTAATGTGATGTTTTCAAGGGATTGACACTTGTGTATTTTTATCCTTTAAGTGAAATGTCTTGTATATTGTATTCAGCTTGTAATGAAACAAAGAAGATAGGTTGCAGTCTGAGAGTCACATTGTCCTAGAACTGATGACCTCAGGTAAAAGATATCATAGAATGAATAAGTACTTCCAGTGATAAACTTGTTCTTATCTTAAGATACTTGAACAGAAAAGCTAAGACATTTTACACTTGCTGTACATAAGAAAATAGGTTAGAGAAGGTAATGTTAGTGTTGCAGTGGTGTTGGGGTCTGGACTGGGAAGTTCCGAGCTAGAGACATTCTTTAATATTGCCCAGAGTGAGATTAAGACCCAAACGAGGTCAGATGCCACTTAACTCAGGAACTTTATTGAACATTGGTAGAGAAAGTAGTGATAGAACGGGGGAAACAAGAAGATTGGGAAAGTAGGAAACTTAGCAAGTGGTGGGGACAGACTGGCGAGACAAAGGTTACTGCCATGGATCCAGGATCCAATCAGCTTCTTTGGTAGCGAGGTGGGGCGGTGCGTCCCAGGGAGGCAGCTCATCCGTCACTCACAAGGTGCCACCCCTTAGGTCCCTGGGAGGTGCACACATGGTGCCGGTTGGTGGTGGAGGTCTCTGGGTCGCATGCACGTGTCACGGGGTCATACGGTCTTTTATAGTGCCTGGTTTGCACCTTTGCACATGCTCCCCATCCCAGCACACCAGTCCCGTGAGGCACTGAACAGGCCCTGATTTGCCTCCCACTGCCTGTAGCCAGGCAGGATCCCCGTGGGACAGGTCTCCTATTGCTTATAGCTGGGCAAGTTTCTTGTAGCTGGGCAGGCTCCTGGAGGGTGATGTCATCGTTTGCGGTACCCACAGGAGTAAGCAAATTTTGATACAACTTAAAATAGTGTGTTATACATAGAAAAAACTCCTAAGATTTGCTGTGATACATTCGCCTACACTTTAAGCAGATGTATGAAACAAGGATTCTACATAATATTGATACATACTTAAGAATCAATTAATAGTATTTATTTTTAGTTCATATAGTGGCCATAGTCCATGACTGTAACATAAATTAGCAAAATGTATGCAAAATAAAGACCAGAGTGAACTGTTGTTCACTGTCTAACTACAGAATAATATCCTTTATGGGTAACCCAATATAATGTGGGGTTTTTTTGTTTTTTTGTTTTTTTTTTTGTATATGTTTCTAGTTCTCTGAACTTTGGTTACAGTACTTTAATGACAGCTTCAAAATATTATGGAGAAACTACTAGCTCATGGTATTTCAGTCTCAAACATACACATTCTAAAAACCTTAGGTATTTATACTCACAGAGACACACACATGATGCAGTTTCTATCTATTTACCTAAACCAATTATATTTAATCATTGATTGGAGCTCCTCCGAGTAGAGATATAAACTGAATCTTTATACTGCATGATGGTTTCTCACTAGTAGACAAAACTGGGTAATAGGAACAGTTTTCTTAGAAACAAAGGGTAACTCAGCCTGGAAGGGACCTCAGGAGTTCTTTCATCCAGCTGTCTGCTCAAAGCAGAGTCAGCTACAGGGTCAGACAAGGTTGCCTGGGGCTTTGTCCATCTTGGTCTTAAAAATATTGAAAAGTATGGAGACTGCATGGCCTGTGTGGCCAATCACCTCCAATGCATCATAGTCCACAGGGTGATTTTTTTTTTCACCCGTATCAACTCAGAACCACTTTTGTTCAATTTATGTGTGTTACTTTTTCATATTTCAAAACTGCAAGTTTTCTGAAGTGATATTTTTTAAAGAACACACTCTAAATATGCCATTGGTTTGTTATTGCCAGCATTTGACTCAACAGTAACATGTGCATATTTCTGACACTAAATATTTTTTCTATTTTCTTAGGCATCTGATATGTTTATAATGAATTGCATTAAGTGATTAACATTTTAATGGAACAGAGAAATACTTAATTTATGTTCATGAAACTCTTCTTTTGACTCCAAATGTGCTCATATTTCTGACAAAAACAGGGAAAAAAGTCTGCGCGTAACAAAAAGTTTTTATTTTTTTGAGGTTATTAAGAAATAAACAATGAAAAGTACTCTTGAGACCTTGAACATATTAGAAAATATGTTATTTTGTTTAGAGCACATTAACAAAATGGGATACTTATAAAAGATATTTGAAATTATTAATGTGGGTTTGGTTTAGTAACTTGCAGAATGAAAAGCATCAGATAACACAGTCACTTCTTTACACAGGAGGTTAATCTAAAGGTCACCCCTTATGGAATAGAATTTGTGAAGGTCAAATTCAGTGTGAGAGAGGATTCCAAATAAAGTGAAACTTAGGCAAATATAAATACTTCCTCAGATATTTATTACAGAATGATAATAAAATACGAAGCCAAATACTGAGCAACCTTTGGGGTTAGACTTAAACTGGCATAAGGATTTTAATATTCTCAACAAAATTTTGAGTATCCCATCTTGACTTGAAAATGATTAGGGTATTGCCATTCGATTTAAATTTACAAGGCAATCCAGAATTTGCTGAAGTGTCCTAACTGGTGATTTCAGCCTCTCCCCATCAGGCAGCATAGTTCACACTCACCACTTTCATCTCGAGGGAGCTTCTAATGCCGTAATCATTTCTAATTAGAAATATGCCTCCAGTTGTATGTGTATGTCAGTTAGGCTTAGGAGGAGGAAGGAGAGAGGTTGCTCAAAATAAAGAGTGAGGTCCTGAAAGAAGTGTTTAATCTCTGCCACTAGGAAGAATAAATCATTCTTCATAAATAAACTATTTCTAAGATGTAACTTTCCATAATGTCATCTCATTTATGGAGAAAATAGTCAATCATGATACTTGTATAAATAGAAAGTATTGCTGGGATTACTAAATGACACTAATGCCAGACGCAATTGCTAATTAATTATCTTGTGAACACCTAAGTCTCTGAAACAATTCGCTCAGGGGGTTGATTTCTCAAATTACAAAACATTAGTCATTTGTGTTTCCCATATTAACAAATGTAACTAATTGCCTAGAAGTGGTACATAAGCTTTACGACTATCACCATGGAGATATTAAAGGCAACTCACATTTATTTTATTGCATCCTTGTGGCTGACTTTCTTTTCAGGTGGTTCATGTCAATTTTCAAAATAGCTGTCTATTTCAGATTTGAGTTTCACTTGTTTTGTGAATATTTTTATATAAATCATAGTATTATGGAATAATTTTGGTTGGAAAGGAACCTTAAGATCATTGAGCCCAAATATTAACACTGCCAAGTCCACCTCTCAACCATGTCCCTAAGAACCTTATTGATGTATCTTTTACATACTTCCAGGGATGGTAACTCAACAACTTCCCTGGACAGTGTGTTCCAATGCCTGACAACCCTTTCCACAAAAAAAAAAAATCCTAATATTGATCTAAACCTCCCCTGCTTCAACTTGAGGCCATTTCCTCTCTTCCAATCAGTTGCTACTTGAGAGAAGAGACCAACATCCTCCATGCTACAACCTTCTTTCAGGTAGTTGTAGACAGAGGTAAAGTCTCCCCACAGCCTCCTTTTCTCCAGGCTAAACAACCCCAGTTCCCTCAACCACTCCTCATAAGTCTTGTGCTCCAGACCCTTTGCTAGCTTTGTTGCTCTTCTTTGGACATGCTCCAGCACCTCAATATCTTTCCTATAGTGAGGGGCCCAAAACTGAAAACATTATTCAGGGTGGTGCCTCACCAATGGTGAGTACAGTGGGACAACCACTTCACCAGTCCTGCTGGCCACACTATTTCTGACACAAGCCAGGATACTCTTGGCCTTCTTGGCCACCTGAGAACACTGCTGGCTCATGTTCAGCCAGCTGCTGATCAACACTCACAGGTGCTGTTCTGCCAGGTAGATTTCCAGCTATTCTTCCCCAAGCCTGTAGCATTGCATGTGGTTGTTGTGAACCAAGTGCAGGACCCAGCACTTGGCCTTCTTGAACTTCATACAATTGACCTCAGCCCATCAATCCAGTAAATCCAGATCCTTCTGTAGAACCTTCCTACATTCTAGCAGATCAACACTCCCACCCAACTCGGTGTCATCTGCAAACTTACTAAGGATGCACTCGATACCCTCATCCAGGTCATTGGTAAAGAGATTAAACAGAACTGGCCCCAATACTGAGCCCTGGGGAGCAGCACTCGTGACTGGCAGCCAACTGGATTTAACTCCATTCACCACAGGTCTTTGGGCTTGGCCATACAGCCAGTTTTTTTACCTAGTGAAGAGTATGCCCATCCAAACTAGAAGCAGCCAGTTTCGCCTGCAGAATGCAGTGTCAAAGACTTTAGTAAAGTCTAGGTAAACAAGACTCAACCCTATTATCACCATCATTGAGCTCTAGACAATCAAACCACTCCTTAATGTACAGGGCTACCCCACCTGCTCTCTTTCCTTGTCTAACCCAATCTGAAGAGTTGATAGCCATCCAATGAAGCACTCCAGTCGTGCAAGTCATCCCACGTTTCCGTGATGGCAACTATATCACAGTTTTTCTGCTGCATAATGGCTTCCAGCTCCTTCTGTTCGCTGCCCTTGCTGCGTGCATTGCTGTAGATGAACTTCAGCTAGGCTACTGATCCCGACACTTTTTTTGGGGGAAAAGTCCAAATTCCCATAAGACCATTCTCAGGTGGTTCCATTGTTTTTAATACATCAATAATACGTATTCCATGTTTCCATTTTTTATTGTTACTATTCCTTTAAGAAGTAGGCTTTGCATCCAGAGAAAAAGCAATTTTTTAAAAAATTAATGTTGTTGGCGATGGCCTGTTATATGCTTCCATGCCTTCTTCTAGTTAATGCTCATTTCTTTATACTTTTTTGTAACAACTACCATTGGTGAAGGTAATTCCTTTAAGAGTTTAATTGAGGTCTTTCCTACTAGACAGTGATTTGATACTGAAGTAGTACAGAGTGCTTAAATTCCCTACTCTAGCCTTTATTGCAATTTCAGGGTACCTTAGAAACGAGTTCCAGTATGTGAAAGGCACAGTGGTGGATTTTCATAGGCATGCAAGTTGGGATCTGAATTAACTAGCAAAACCACTGTTACACACTGCTGTTGGGCACAAGTATCTGCTCCATTTGCCTGCATTTTGATGAGCACCGTTTCCAGCCTGACTTGTCACATGCAGAGTTCTGCAAAGACACAGCTAAGTGTGAGGTTTCATTTTTACTAGGAAGTGACATCTGCCAGAGGCTAAAATGTGCTCCGTGGCAGGGTGAGGCATAGACAGACATCGCTATATTACCTTTCAGCAAGAACAGAAGCTTAAGTGAATAAAATATGGGTATGGCAACCCCTCAAAGACAGAAATGATAGTGACAAAAAAAAGAATTCGTCTGAGACCACTGGATGCTGCTAGCAGGATAAATACTGCCTAGTGAAATGCTAGTCCAGGGATTGCTGGGTTTTAACTAACTATGCAGACTCCTGTAGATCACGTTATTTGTTACTGATGGTTCGATCTGATTATGCAAACTGCATTTCCCTGTTCTTGAAGCTCAGTTGCCACAGCAGCAGCCAGGTGCTGAATTTCAGGAATTATTTCTCTTTGTCCAGTCACATCACTTTTTTTTTTGCCTCTTTGTTACAAACCCCAATTTTCAGTACTAGTCAGAGCACAAAACTTCTGAGTTGGGAGCTAATACAGCTCCCATGCTGATAGCTGTTTGAAGTTTCCTTGTAAAACAGCGTACAAATGTTTTCTGTTTCCTTCTCCTCTGTGCTTTTCTTTCCCACCTGCCACAGTGCTTGATGTCAAACTATTCTGCACTAGATGAGAAGAATAAGTGTAACCTTACTGTAAAATGACTTTTATATAAAAGTGTCTTCTAGGACCATTCTGTCAGTGACAACTTTTCTATGTTTAGCCCAGATAGTGTTAAACCCAAAGCTGGGACTGGTAACTGAATACTTTTCCTTTTGAAATGTAAAGAAGATTAATGCTACTTACAGTAGAACTAAAACAAGAGCCCAAAATAATACTAAAAAGAAAAAAAAAAAAAAAAATCATCCCTTATTAAATCATCCCCTGTTTTGAATTGTGGGAGAACTAGATTTAGTCTTATATTGCAACTTTTCAACCGTAGCATAAAACTGACTTTCATCCTTTTCTACTACTTACATGCACTGTAAGGGAAGCTGTCTAAGGTTTTGAGCTCAGCCTTCTTACAGGACATGAAGTAGTTTGTTCTAGTTCTTTGTGTTGCATAGAGCTCTAACAAATATACTTCCAGTTAGACCAAAGGCTTGGATGGTCATAGTGCTAAGATGCTCTGCTGTCTGAAATGCAATTACCATTTTGTTTTTCTTTGCTTCTTTTATCTACATCATTGTCTTATATCACATTGCTACTATTTATTTCTTCTTTCCCCCAATTTTTCTTTCGCTTTAACTTAAGCTGTGTTTGTATTAGCCACTCCTCTCAGTTTTAGCCATCTCCAGTGCTTTGTTATGCCCTCTTGTAGCACCTTTTCTTCACACTGAACGTACCACTCTCTCTTTTATAGTCCTCCTTCTGCACATTCGCTCTTGGCTGTCTTTCGTTTTAGAATATTATAACACTATATTGACCCCCCTACATTCACCACAGGTCACATATTAAATGTGGCAATACTTTCTCCTACTTTCTAACACAGAAAAATAACAGTGATGGCATTTTATTTTTATACTACAGGGGAAGAAATGAGAAGATTTGGAAGGGTTGTTTGTTAGTTCTTCCAATGTCCCATCAGTGTCAGGTGAAGAAAAGAATGGAAAATAGGTTATACAATGCAGAAAAATGAAATTAATAGCTCGGAAGCAATTCCTAGGCAGCTGACAAGCAACCTTTCTGTACATGTTGGCTAGCAGAAGTAATTGCAAGCTATTTGGGCCATAAATTGCTCCTTGACTCTTTCTTTTTAAGGTTCTTTCAGCTATTGATGACATTCATCTTACCATTACAAACCTGCAGTTCTTCTTTGAGGTCTGCAGAAGCAATTGAGGAAGCTCATGCTTTTTTTCACACATCTCTTGCTCTACTTTTGCTGTAGCTCTGGCAGCTGAAGTTGTTCGCAGTAGGAAAGAGTAGAAACTGATTATTATTTTCTAAACATATCAGGAATTAGAAATAAATTTGAACCTGAAGGTAGAGCTTTCCCATTGGATTGATTTGATCTAAAACTTTCCTTGAACACAACCCTACGCACATATAGGAAAAAAAAATACCATTAACTATACCTTACTCACATAAACCATCAAAATAAACGTTCTTTAGAGAGGAATAACTGGAAGTTTTTTATTATTTAAAAAATTACAATAGGTTTTAAGCAAAACACAGTTGGTTTTGTTTATATGCACTCTAGAACAAAAGAAACAAATAAATGTTGGCTGATTTTGCCCAAAGCATCAACATATTTGGCAGTATGTAAAAGCAGCCCTAGGTCTGTCTGAACTTTCCTAATAATTACCTACCTTGCCTTAAATTATTTGATTGATTTATTGATTATTAGCCAGCAATTTGGACTTTATAGAAATCTGATATTTTCCTTCGCATTTTAGCTGACAGGTAGTGTATATTAAAGTGTATTAAAAGCAAGATTACCTGTGTATTTGGACTGATTTGTTTTATTTTTCTTTGTTTTTTTAAACTATTTGTGATTTAAAATCCCACTTGAGGCCCTTGCTTTTTCAAAGGATATACACTGTACAGGACTTTCTTTATTACCTGCCCTCTGTTACATTATGCTGTTCATAAAAAGATTCTGTGCTTATGCATTACATTTCCACAGTCTGGTAGTAAATTTAAGAATAATTATTCTATATGTAGCTCTGAAAATGCATTCTAGGGACAATACTAAACTTTTTTCTTGTATATGTCAAGCTAATCTAAAATGGAATTTTAAATCATTGGAAAATAAAGATTTTTAACATCTTTAAAGTCCATGCTGTTCCTGAATATATAGAGTCTTATTGCTTTCATGCACCTATGTATGAAAGCATAAGAAAAAAGAAACATTCATGCTGTGACCACAGAAGTCCCTCTGTGGTCACTTTATTCTTTTAATCCACCATACCGATCATAATTTTGAACATTTTTATTTGAAACTTATTATGTTATCTTCTGGGATCAATGCCCTGCTCAGATATGGACTTGCTTTGTTATTTTTAAAAAAGACATCAGTCAGTGCTGTCATGGATTTTTGACTCAAACAGGCCTCAGTCACGCAGATGCTGATTTCCAGACTGCAATGTTCTCTGGTATAATTACTATAGGAGGTTCTAGTTTTACTAATAATTTTAACAGCCCTAAGCAGAATTGTTGACAATGCAAGTTCCCTTCCTGAGATACTGAATTTGTAAGTAAAATGAGTACAGTCCATTGGAAGTAAGAGAGTATTAAACAACAGTTTAAGGACCTGGATTGTAAATAAAAGCAACAATGATTACTTCTCAATTAGTTCATTTCATCTGGTCTATGATTTCATACTTCGATAAGCTAGTTAAGCTAAAAAGGTTATGGAGGTAGATCTTGGACACAATAAGTTAGTTATCACTAAATGTGATTACTAAAATGGGTAGGTGTTGCGAAAATGCCCTAAAATCAGTTTAGAGAGGCAATGAGCTCCAGAGGGACTTCGTTCTAACCAGAATTGTTTAGTGAAGAACCAAATAGAAACAGGGTTTATCCAAAATCATTCACACTCTGAAAACAACATAAACCAGCGATGCAGATACCAGTTGGGAATCCAAATACTACACTGCTGATTCAAATTAGGGGATCCCAAAACTTTAGAATGGTGATTCAAAATGCACATTCATTAACTGACAAAAAATGAGGATGCTCAAGGGTAACCCAGAAGATACAATCATTCACAAATAAGGCAAGGTTTCTCAGTCCTCAAGGACGTTTCCTTAAAACAGTGTTCCACATCTAAGGAGAGTCTTCAACTGCAGACCTGCTGCTCCAAGGAAGACCATCTCCAAGGGGGTTTCCTGTAGGCTCCATTTATACTCTAGTTGAATCTGAGCTTGTAGTTGTTATGGTAGTGGTCCAGAAACTTCTTTCAACTGAAGCATTCCATTGTCCAAGGGCCCCTCAGTTGACCAAGGTGTACGTACGTGACCATAGTGTTCTATCGGTCCACAATTTTCTGGTGCTTTCAGCAGGAGTTGCAGGGAGAAGTGCACCTGCCACAGCAGGTTTTTAAATTCTCCATAATGCCACCACATACTGTTGGTAATTTGAAGAAAGAGTTATTTGCCTCTGTCTCTTGTATTGAAATTAACAGTATGTAACATATTTGATCTGCTTTTTCTAATATCTGCTTAAAATCTCATTGTAACTGAAATGTTAATTCCAAACAATCAACAACAGAAGTCATTTGTGGAGGAAGAATAGGAAGAAGTTCATATTACTGTGGTGAATTAATTATACTTCCAAGTTAAATAAACTTATTATTTTAATTTAATTGAGCCTTGGGTAATTTATGAACCCTACATGTAGCCTTAAATGGTCCTTAAATCTTACTCTAATGTCCCTGAATTCTTTTTTCTGATGTTCAACCACTTGTTGACAAATTTGGGTCTTCAGTCAATTTGTGCCCCCTTTACACTCTAAAACTAACCTCTAAGTCTGTGTCTGCATTAGTAAACTAAACATTCCCAGGTACGAGAATGTAATTAAAATAGCAACTATATTAAAATTGTAAAGCAGGCCCTGGCACAGTTTTGCTACATGTTAATTCTCTGCTGAAGAATTTCCTAGCTTAGGCAAGGAGTTAGACTGTCCCAGGGACCACTCTGAATTAGACAATAGACACCTCACATTTGAACACTTTTTTGTAGTAATCAAGAGAACATAGATGCTGGACATCCTCTGCAGGGCACATCTGTGTCTAGCATTGTCATTTTACCCTCTCCAGCACCGACTTGTCTTCATTCTTCTTTTCCTCCATTCTGGATCTAGGACACTCATAGATGGGACTCAGTGGATGATCCTGGCATATGATAAAAATTAAAGGCAATAAAGATAATGGCCACATTATCCTGCTGGATCCATCTCCTCGTGATTTTTTTTTCATAAAGGATGAATAAACCTTTAGGAATTCCAGCCTTCAAAATATTGAAACCTACATAGAACTTGAAGGATCGACCAGAGGCCTTTTGTCTCTCAGGTTCCCTCTTATTTAGGTTCCCTAAGCTTCCATTCAAGGGGCCTAACTTCAATTCAGAGTTCAGAATGGCTTTTTCTTGAGAGCTTATTGAATTATTTACCCTTTGAGTTGGCACTCTTTCTACTTGGTGAGGGGAAAAATGAAACATAGTCACTATCAGTGTGGTTTCTCATTACAAAACAACTAGAACACTATGCAGTAGTTAATATTTAAGAATACAAACCAATGTCTTGCATCCAAAGCACCTTCAAATATGCCAGCATATCACCCCCTGCCCAGTGATCTTCAAAACCTTTCAATTATAGAAAATCCATCAATTATGAAGTAATATTAAGTAATAAGCTAGAACTTGCTGGTAATATATTTAGCAAGTAAGTTGGCTGTTTTTGCAGGATATGGAGGATCATGTGATTGTGGATATGCTACAATTCTGCTATATATGAGGCTGAAAAAGACTGACTTACCAAACTGGGGTTTTCAAGAACTGAGTATAATTTGGAGGTCAAGTTTTTGAGAAACCTTGTCTACTCCACTTGTAAGAAGAATGCCGAAAGTCTTGTTTTTCTGTTGTTGCTGTGAGGTTTTGTTTCATTGTTTGGTTTGTTTCAATTTTATTTTTTTTTTTAATCCATGTGTATCTCCCCTGTCAAGAAATCCCACCAGATACTGCAATTTACCTCACCCTACTATAATTAGAAGAATATACCTGTAAAACAAAATTACTCTTGACTAACAATGCACCTTGCCCAAGTTAAAAAAAAAAAAAAGAAAAAAAAAATCAGTTACAAAATAACTTTATGTTCACTGAGCTGCCAACTCATATGTTTTTAATGAACACAGTTTGTATAAGATTTACAATCTGTTAAGTATTACAAAAAATATGGAATCTATAATTTAAAGAGCTCTAAAACTAAACCCCAAGTTGGCAAGCAACTTATGTTTGGCAAAATAGAATCATTTTTATTGGGAACATATTTTTTGGTGGGATGGAATAATTTATTCAGCAATTTGATTTTTCTCAGTTGTTCACCTTGTACTGCAATATTACTTGAACTGTAGTAATTTAAAACTGTAAGTTCTAGATTTATTTTCCAGGCAAAAATAGATGGGTTTCTTTCTTCCATAGAACTCTTTTATGACTCTTATGCATACTTATACGTATCAGTAACACAAAGTCACAAAGTTTATTTCTATTATGTGACTCAAACCCATCTCCAAGAATGACATTTCAGATACACTATACTAACTGGCCAATTTTGCATCTGTGTGTCTTTCCATCATTACATCAAATTACAAAAAATCGCTCAAAGATTTGCAGTAAATATTTATTTTGAATAAGCTTGGGATTGATTTTTGATATATGGAAGTGATAGATAAAAGTGTCATTTGGAGATGAAATTGTTTGGTTCTGAATTAAATTCTGAATATTTCAATAGTTATCTGTGTTTGTTGCTAGATTTGGGTTTACTTTCGTCTTAGAACCACAAATTCACGAATTACTTATGTTGGAAGAGACCCGTGGAAATCAGCTAGTCCAGCCCTCAGAATAAAAAGGCTTTATCTTCTGTTTAAATGTAATTTCCAGTGTTTCAGTTTGTGACCATCGCCTTTTGTCCTGTCACTAAACATGACTGACAAATGCCTGGCTCCATCTTCTTTATCCTAGAAGGTAGTTAGTGCTTCATGAAATACTCAAATTAGTTTTCTATACTTCAAAATCTTAGAGATTTACTGTCTTTATGATAATATTGTAGTAACAGTACAGATCGAGAGAGGCAGCTACTCATTTATGTGACATGTATAAAACATGAACATAGTTGTACTAAAAGCACTTAAAACCAGTTTGGGCTTTGCAAATGTAACTGTAAAAATCAACAAATGGATAGTCTAAAAAAAATTAATTTGTGTTCAAATATCATATGCTGAAATAGTCCACTTTTCTCATTTTTATAATACCTTTCTTTACAATGCAGAAAAAAAAAATGCTGTATGTATATAAAACCTGAAAAATAACATTCACATAAAAAGCTGTAGCTTCTACCACAGCCTGGGAACACTACATCACCTGCAAACACGAAAACAGTTAATTATATTATGTACTGTATGTTCATGGAAGCAAGATGAGAATGGAGTTTCTCTTGTGAACATTTTCCTGAAGAATGTCATCCTAACACTCTTTTCATTTACTTGTGGCAACATTAATGTTTTTCCACAGCCCTGTATACTTCTTTCTGACTTGGATTTCTTTGATAAACTGTCCAAGCCTGGGCAGGAAATTTGTAACATATAGGAAAAAAATTAATATCAAGCAAATTATTAAGGAGGAAAGTGGCAGGAAAGTGGCAATGAGAGACATGGATGTTTCTCTGTTGAAGACTGTAAAAATATATTTTGAAAAAATAGTATCCATATGTAAGCAGGGATTAAATCCAAATATTTGAGAGGAATTAGAGATGACTGCTTAACTGCATATCAAAATCCGCCTTAACTAACCTACAGAACAGCTGTGGTGCCTTTGTGAGATAGAGCTGTGTGGATATGTTATGTAAAATGGCAAGCTGATTGCACTTGTTTTGTGTGACTGACATTTATCACTGCAAATTACTTTCTAAATTTTTTTTAAAAAAAGAAGAGTTATAATATTTATAAATTTCTTCAGACACCTTAAATGTAGCAGGCAACAAAAAAGCTCCAGAGAATCCATATTTTCCTTGTGAAGAATTGTTGAATATTGTTTGCAGTTCTGTGTTGTTTTGCTTGTTTATTTTTCTTTCATTTGTCCAACTGTGAGGTATCTGTTAACCTGGTATACTAAATAGCCATGAAGATTTGGGCCCAGACAGAAAACTCTGCTTGAAGCAGTCTTAGAGGAAGAGAAACTTACATCCTGGGATAACCCATGTGTATGCGGACTGATGCATATGTAGGAGTGCACTCCACTACCTACAGTTTCAAGATGCAAGATGTGCTACTCTGGCTCCTAAATGTTGAAGAAAAATGAGATTGTGCCACTATAGACTAATCCCATACTGTTTCCCAGACACAACATATTGCTCATTCTCTCCTGGGGCTAGCAAGTCCCTGTACTACCAGCTAGAACTTTTAGTCTAGTAGCTTGCTTATTAAAGATTTATGCTAATTCATATCCTACTGATGTATTAAAAATAAAGTAAGGATGGATTTTTAAATTCTGGTGAATTTGAAAAGCATCTAGTATTTGTCTTCTGAAAGCAGCTGCTCCCACATAAAGAAATGCTACTTTTACAATGCAAGATTGACCTTAATTTATCTCCTTTATCTTGTATAAGTATGTACTGATATTAACATAATGCTGCATTTTGCTTTTTTTTTTTTTTTTTTTTCTTTTTTTGACCTTGTTTGACACAAGAAGGAATAACTTTAGGAAACTGTAAGACTGTTGTGCCTATTTCCTTTTTTTCTGTGTGGGATGCTATTCATCTGGCAAGATCAAGAAACTTTGGAATGCAAATATTATCTCACACAATTTTTCTCTGTTTCTTTGGAAAATTCATTTATGCTATTTGATTTGGTTTTCTAAACTAGAACATAGTTCAAAAAGGTGTTAAACAGATTGACTAACTTCCTAATAATTTAAAGAGGGAAACTGAAAAATGCTAATGGTACCTGTATGTTTTACAAAAATATTTGAGGTTGTTTACATAGGCTTTTGACCATAAGCAGAAACATAGCACTGAAAAAGTTGTGATGAAGGACGTGTATTAAGGTTGTTAATTTGATAAATAACCTCAAAATTAGGCTAAACATAAGCATAACTACAGCAGAGGGAAATATTCATTAACTTCAGCTATGTTGTTATAGAATTTTGCATTTTTTGCTTTTGTTTTCACCGTTTACTGCAGGGCAACAACAAACTGTGGCAGACACTCTCTGTTAACCCCCCGCCCTCCCCACCTCGGAAAGATAATAGGAGGAAAAGCAGGAGAGACTTATAAGTTAGAAAAGTTAAAAATGCTTTACTAATGCTACTAATAAACAGAGAAAATAATACAAACTATACAAAACCGATATTGAATTTCTTGGCAGAGCTGGTGTTGCTCCAGCAGCTGCAGGGCAGGTGTCCAGAAGTCCTGGGCTGGACTCCACAGTAAACCAGAACTGAATTCAGGGATGCAGGGTCTGGAATGAGGCCTTGGATCACAGGTATGACAGGCAGGGTCCTCTTCAGATGCCGGCATGGTTGAAGAGAGAGAGACCCTCCAGATCTCCCATTTTTATATGGTGTATGACGTATGGGATGGAATACTTAGTTGGTCAATTTTAGTCACCAGTTCTGTCTGCCCCTCCTTGCAAATACGCCCCTCTCAGTTACAGGATGTACAAAATTTATCAGTAACCTTGGCTGCCAGAGCAATAAGTCTAAACCTGAGCCTCTTCTGCATACCATTGCTACTGTTATCAGCTCTGGAGTGAACAGTGTCAAAAAACATGCAGCCAACTTCAGAAAAGTGCAGTTACTTAAAAGAACTTACCTGAAAGGAAAATTCACTAAAAGAGAACTGGTCTTGTCCTAAATAAAACCAGGACAGAGGTTGAATTACAGAGGTTGAATTGACAGCCAACTGTAAAATACATGTAGGAACTCATTTGAATAGACATGTAGGCTGCTTTGTCAGGGATGCTGTTAATACTCTATCCTCCCCTCTACTCTTCCCTGGTGAGGCAGTGTCTGGAGTACTGTGTCCAGTTCTGGGCTCCCCAGTTTAAGAAGGATAAGGAATTACTGGAGAAAGTCCAGCAGAGAGCTACAAAGATTATTAGGGGTCTGGACCAGCTTTCTTATGAGGAAAGATGGAGAGAGATGGGTTTTTTTAGCCTGGAGAAGAGAAGGCTGAGAGGGGACCTTATTTACATTTATAAATATCTCAAGGGTGGATGTCAAGAGCAAGGGACCAGACTCTTTTCAGTGGTGTCTGACAATAGGATGAGGGACAACGGGCACATATTGAAACAGAAGGTTTCATCTAAACACGAGGAGAAACTTACTTACTTTGAGAGTGACAGAACACTGGAACAGGCTGCCCAGAGATGTTGTACAGTTTCCTTCTCTGGAGACATTCAAAACCTGCTTGGATGCATTGCTGTGCAATCTACTCTAGGTGAACTTGCTTTAGCAAGTGGGTTGGACTAGATGATTTCCAGAGGCCCTTTTCAACCCCAACTGTTCTGTGATTGCCAATATTTCATTCAGAACAGGATTTTATAGCCCTCCAGTTAGAATAAAAAATACAACAGATTCTTTTTCCTATATGGAATTTACAAACTTCAGTGCAAAAGTATTTTTGTGGCATTCAAAATATTGTTTAAGGGAAAAAGGAGGCACACTTTAGAAATAGATAATTAAAGCCAACAACTTACTGTTAGTATCATCTTAGTAGTCTAGATACAATTATTACAGGAAAAATAAAGAACAGTAATGCAGGTAGAGTTCTTACATACAGAAAAAGTTGCAATAATAGCAAAAATGTAACTAAAATTGTAACTTACTGCTTAGTTTCTGGGTGTTATGCTCATCCTTCCTCTGTTGCTCTAGGTCCTGAAGTTGGTGGTTTCACACTGTTGGTGGTGGTAGAGATCACTACTATTAGTGACCAGCATTTGGAGTTCTTTTTTTGGAGGATTGTGATGTTCATGTTGACTGTTTCTTCTTCTTCTCTTCCTCTCTCTCTCTTTTCTGTTTTTCCCCTTCCTTTCTTCTGCCTAGGGTCATTTTCAAATGCTTGCTAACAGGCTTTTGTACCTTGATCTCTCTTTTGTTTTATGGTTCTGTATTACATTCAAATCTATTAGATATGATGGATTTTACATGTCAGGTACTATTTCTTTGTTCTCTTTGTTGCCACTAAACCTAGGTGTGACCAGGCCTGGGTCTTCATTTCTTTAACTGACCACTGGAGAGTTGATGGTGGTTGTAGGATCTCCAACACCAAGCCTGTGTCACAGCTCTTCTCATCCCACAAGACTCCTCTACACCCCATCTTGTGCCTCCATTTTTCAAGGCCTCTGTTATTGTACCAGGCCTATATTTGTCTATACTACATCATTATGCTAGAGTTGTAAATATTCTAGATAGACAGATAGATTGCTTATTACTGAAATCTAACACTTCAACTGTAGCATACAAAGACAAACAAAAGTAAAGCAAATTAGCCATAGATACTTGGTGAATTAGAGAAATTACTGTTACAGCTAAAAGAAGTAAAATAAAGCTACAGGCAAGTCAAGACAAGTTTAGTCAGAGCATGGCTGACAAGTCTCTGTGCTCAGGACTTACAAGCTCAATAAAAAGCTTATGGACTGCTACTAGCAGTGTCAGTATTACTGGGCTACGTGGTTACACAGTGAAGTGCTGATCCAAGCTTGTACCCTGGCTATGTGGCAGGTGTATGAAGTCATTCAAGTTATTATGACCAGTCAGTGCAATAGCTAAGATTCAGAGCCTTGATTTCCATTCTGTTGTGTAACATTGTGGGATATATTTCTGCCAGGGGATGAAGGCAGTTAAAATGCACATTGGAGTTCACCTAATAAATAAAATATCAGTAATTGCTACTGATATAGAGCAAAAGCTACATGACTGGGTAGAAATATCAACTTACTTGAAGAAGATGGATGTCATAATGGAAGGACAGAAATGTTGAATAGAGACACTAACACACTATGTGCTCCTTCATGCTTGCCTGATAAAATGAAATCCAAAACACCATTAAATACAGTTTGTTTAGAATATTTACTGTTAGGGTTTTTTAGCTTATATTTTTTTTAAAAAAACACATTACAGTTAAGGTTCTAATCAGATTAAATGGTTTGATGTTGATTATTTTATTGCAAAATTAATTTGCAAGCCAAATTAAAACAGGATGCTCCCAAAGCCAATATAGAAGATAAATACAAAAAAAAGAAAGTTATAAAAATAGAAAAATGGGATGAATAAATCTATCATGGAGTAACTTCACTACATATTCTCCATAGAATGATTGTTATTTATTGTGGAAATATTTGGTAGCTCTTTCTATATTTTTTGCCTTTAAAATATTGACTACTATTTATATGCTTTTCGAAGCTTTGCTAAATAATCACACTTGGAAGTTACCATATAAGTAAATCACCGGTAAAGGTTTCATCAGCTCACTGAGTCAATAATCTGTACATCAAATGGAGAAATTTTTGCTTTTTTTGAGGCAGAGCTGAGAAAATATATTCAGCTGATTAATTCAACTAAAGCAGTCAGTACACTATATTGTCATTCTAGTCTAAAAGAAGACTCCAGGAATACTCAAGCTAAGAAGAAAAAGGTGTGATATTGACTGGAAATAAACTACAATATCATATTTAGGGGGAAAACCATTACTACTTTATTTTAACAGCCTGGATTGCATTATGGCTGTATCACATTCACCTGTAATATTGATAATAATGTGTTGACAAAGTAGAAAGTTGGTTAGAACTTCATACCATATGAATGGGCATATAAGCACAAGCAACTAATTTCACAAACAGATAGGCTTCCTCAGTCAGTAATTTCAAGATGTTTCTCCTGTCTCCCATATAACTGCTGACCCTCATTGCTCCCCTCCACAAACAATACACACTCCTTCCATTTCTAAACAGACGGATTAAATAAACCATTTTCATAATTTTTTCCATCTGTACACAGATTATACTGCTTTAGCTCCCTCTCCATCTACCTCATCTGAAACTGCTTTTATGACAGCTTCTAGAACTTATTTCTGGCTAGATGTTCTAGTCTGTATTTCATCACTTGACCTGAATCCTTCCTATTGATTTGTTTCATCAGCAATGTAAGATATCTTCTCCTAGACATCCATGGTTTTATAAGAGCTGCTTCTCTCCAATTAATGCTTTGCTGATTTCTTGTTCTCCTATATCCCTCCTGCTGACCACACAGTTATACCAAAGCTTCATTTGCCTTACACAGTTGGATTAATCAAAAAAAAAAAAAAAAAGAAGACTGCAGTAGCTTGTTTTTCTGCTGTTTGTTTTTGAGAGCAAATTCTAGTGTTTGAAAGTTAATTTTTGCATGTAATGAATACCTGGCCTGTGAAAATTTTTTAGGGAAGGGAAAAGTAAATTAGTTCTAATGCAATTTTATGTGGAAAGCTATTAATGCTTCATTAATACTATGTTCATCTTCTGCTTCTGCATTTTTTTTCTTTCCAAGAGTTCATAGAATCATAGAGTAGTTTGGGCTGGATGGAACCTTCAAAAGTCATCTAGTTCAACCCCCTGCAATGAGCAGGGACATCTTCAACTAGATCAGGTTGCTTAGAGCCCCGTCCAGCCTGGCCTTGAATGTCTTCAGGGATGGGGCATCTACCACCTTTCTGGGCAACCTGGGCCAGTATTTTACCATCCTCATTGTAAAAAATGTCTTCCTCATGTCTAGCCTGAATCGCCCCTCCTTTAGTTTAAAACCATTAACCCTTGTCCTATCGTAACAGGCCCTGTTATAAAGTCTGTCTCCATCTTTCCTGTAGTACCCTTTTAAGTACTGAAAGACCACAGTAAGGTCTGCCCAGAGCCTTTTCTTCTCCAGGCTGAACAACCCCAACTCTCTCAGCCTGTTCTCATAGGAGACGTGTTCCATCCCTCTGAACATTTTTGTTGCCTCCTCTGGCCCCTCTCCAACAGGTCCGTGTCTTTCCTGTACTGAGGGCTCCAGAGCTGGAAACAATACTCCAGGTGGGGTCTCACCAGAACAGGGTAGAGGGGCAGAATCACCTCCCTCCACCTGCTGGCCATGCTCCTTTTGATGCGGCCCAAGATATGATTGGCCTTGAGGGCTGCAAGGGAATGTTGCCGGCTTGTGTCTCATCTTTCATCCACCAGTACACCCAAGTCCTTCTCCACAGGGCTGCTCTCAATCCTTCATCCCCCAGCCTGTATTGATATTGGGGGTTGCCCTGACCCAGATGCAGGACCTTTCACTTGGCCTTGTTAAACCTCATGAGGTTCACATGGGCCCACTTCTCGAGCTTGTCCAGGACCCTCTGGATGGCATCCCGTTGCTCAGGCCTGACAACCACACCACTCAGCTTAGCGTCATCCGCAAACTTGCTGAGGGTGCACTTGATCACACTGTCTAGGTCGTTGATTAAGATGTTAATAATGGTCCCAGTATAGACCCCTGAGGGACATGACTTGTTAATGGTGTCCATCCAGACGTTGTATCATTAACCACTACTCTCCGGGTGTGACCATCTAGCCAATACCTCATCCACCAAACAGTCCACCCAACAAATCCATATCTCTCTAATTTAGAGAAAAGGATGTTTTGGAGGACCATGTCAAAGGCTTTACAGAAGTCCAGCTAGATGATATTCATACTCTTCCTTTGTACACTGGTGTAGTTACTAGGTTGGTCAGGCAGGACTTGCCTTTGGTGAAGCCATACTGGTTGTCTCGAGTTGACTCCCTTTCTTCCATGTCCCTTAGCATAGATTCTAGGAGGCACAGAGGTGAGGCTGAAAGGTTGGTCATTCCTGGGGTCCTTCTTTCTCCACTTTTTAAAAATGGGTGTGATGTTTCCCTTTTGCCAGTCACCAGGGACTACACCTGACTGCCATGACTTCTCAAATATTATGGAGACTGGCTTGACAACTACATTAGCTGATTCCCTCAGGACTCTGGGATGCATATCATCAGGTCCCATAGACTTACATACGAAAGTTGTATGAAAGGAGTCTGCAACTGCAGATGTTGGCACATGATGTCATGGCGAGTTACACCATTTGCTATAGAAATGCAGGAGTCATCTAATTCTCTTACATTTGATGGCTTCAGCACTGCTGCTAGGGCTCTACTCCAGCAAGGTACTGAGCAGCTTCTGTAAAATGCTCAACACCAGAAATTACAGGAATATATTATTACATATTACATTTCTTATATTATTGTTGTATTAATATAATATAATTATTATTCTAATATGTTCATGGCTATTTAGTGGCATAAACTGCATGTTAACAGTAAAGACTGAATAGAAAGAATGCTGAACAAAAAGAGTTGCACATAGCCATCAGGAGTAATTTTTCACCACAGAAATGTGAAAATTACCCAGATGCAGGTTTCACTGGTTCCAAATGTTTTTATTATTCTTTTTTAGATAAAATACATTCCCTGAAATAGCAGTCTGATAGTAGTCTTTGAATGTGTGCATGTGTCTTTGTGTATGTGCATGTTTATATGTCATATTAGTGTTCATAGCTCTAAAAAGGTACTTACTGACTTCCAAGATCTGGCTTTAAGTAACATTGCTTTTCAGGGAGCCTAAGCGCTTTCATTGACTTTTATCACTTGTCAGTTTTCTGTCAGACCTCTGGCTTATTAAGTGTAATCTATATTTTTTTTGTACATTAAAGAAGGCAAATAGCACGTTAAGCTCTGTATACAGGTTCTGCTCAAATCCTTGTAAATTGCACATACATTTCCTCTTTGTGCTACCTTTTGAAAATGAAGTGCTTTCATTAGCCTGTCATAGGAACAAGCAATCTCCTGTCATTTTCTTGTCTGTCTGTCTGTCTTCCTGTACATCTTCTTATAGTTTAAAAGGAAAGAAAAAAAAATGAACACTGTATCTTGCAATATATTTTCAAATAAAACTTTGAAAACAATTTCTGATTAAAAAAAAAGGGGGAATATAAATAATTGCTTGATCAAAAAAATGCATATGACTTCTGTACAGTGATACTGCCTACAGCTAAGCAATGGATTTAGAAAAAGTGTATGTTTATAAAAAATGTTGCGGTCAAGAAATTAACAGAACTGATGAATAATCTGTTCCTTTAACTTGAAATCAATATATGCTGAACCTCTCACTTTTTGCAGTTCTGACCCACTTGGTAGGAAACAGCCTACCTTGTATTCGTCTGTAACAGGTCCTTTAAATCTGAACGTGTTGCCATACTTAAATGGACTGAAATAAGCTGAGAGCTGTAGCTCACTATACTCAATTAAATGATCAAACAAAAGTAGGACAAAAGATTGAGTAATGAACAAAAATGTGATCCAATAAATCTTCAACCAAAGTTTAAATTAAATGTACTTCCATTTCTTTTTCTTTTTATAAAACTTTCCACATAGCTTTCCAGTTTATTTTCACTATTTTCCTCACTGCCATATTCTGTTATGCATTTACCTGTTATATTTTCACATCTTTGTACAGTGACTTTTTTCAAAGTCCTTTGATTTATTTAAAGTGAAGCCCCTATTTATAGAACTACTAGTTTGGTGACATACATAATAGTATGATGAAGGTGATATGTCTGTGATGAAATTTAGAGTAATGATCAGGTCCAGATAAAGATGTTTGAATGGATCAAGCCCTTCAAACCAGTAAGCATAGTATTCTTTAACATTGTAATGATTAATTAGCAGCTATTACATTTGCTTTAGTTTTAAAAAATGAAACTTTTTATAAATGTAGAGTATAATGAACACAAGAAATTATTACCTTTAAAAAAGAGAGAAAATTAAATATTGCATTCATGTAACTTGTTCTCCATCCTCAAGGATTTGAAAGCAAACTTATGAATAACCTTGATTTGATTGCTACTTTATGTATATTTTGGGTAGTCAATGAAATGTTGATTTATTGCTTATGTATATGTAAGAAACTTCACCATGTTAATTATTAAGTAGATTTAATAATAACAGTGATTAAAACCTTATCTTTATTGAACATAATGCAGACTATCACTTTTTACAACACTAAAATGCAGGTTGTATCTAAAGCCTCTTGGAAGAATGTGTATACTTGTGTATATACTTTTTTATACTTCTTTTAATACTTTTTTTTTTTTCAGCTGAAAATGTAGTAGGAACCTCAAGAGGGAAAAATTAACTATTATTCATACTATAATATTTCTGCCAAAAAAGGATATTTTTTTTTTTTTAATCGCTTCTTATCAGGGATGATGTAGATATGTTTCAGGCATAAATCCATTAGCAATCACAATGTTTAACAACAACAAAAAAAAAAGTCATCATATTTCCCAGGCTGATCTGAACAGGGAAAAGTCTATCTGTGTATCATAAAATTATCAATTTTCAGCACAAATAAAATTAGTTTACTTTTCAGCTTTTTCATACCAAAAGTGTGGGTTGTGAAATTACATAACTCAGCTTTTACTGTAAAAAATGTTGCATCAGGAAGTCCCTGCACTCAAGAGATAATGCTCTTGAAACCTGTAGGAGTATGCTAAGTTAAAAGAAATCTGTCTATGAAAAAACAAAGCTGTCTTCCTAATGCTTGATTCTAGGTAAAAAAAAAAACAAAACAAATAAAGAAAACAAAACAAATCAAACAAACAGGCAAAAAAACCAAAACCAAAAGTAGCTAACTAAATGGATACAGGGATTATTTGTAGAACAGTAACTATATTTGAACTAAATTGTCTTTTCAGTACTTTGTATACAAACCTTTTATGTTGTTTGTGCTTTTTGGTTTTTTTTTTTTCACAGATATAGAAGTCAGAAAAAAGAAACATAATAAATCAGTCACAACTGAGCTTGTCTTATATAGAATGGAAAGCTAAAAAGAGTACATTTAATAATTTCGAAGCATAAAATTAGGGATCTGCCATGAAAGGTTATTTAACAATACTAATAAAATGATTAAGCAATCATTGTCAGTAATTCAATATTTTCAAAAAAGGTTGGAGTATTGAGAAGGTAGAATAGAATGTTTTTTTGCCTTTTTGAAATGAAGCTATAAAATGTAGATACATCTGAGATTGGACAAGATTATTAACTATTATGGTAAACAATCCCATTGAAACTATTGAAATGTCAGAGTCAGTGATGATAAAACAAAGTTTGTGAGAAATTTGAGAACACTTGAAAGGAAACAAAGGTAATTTTTCCTGGCTATCTGACATTAACCCCCATAGGAACAAACAAACAAACAAACAAACAAGCAAACAAAAAACCCACAAAACAACCAACCAACCAACCAACAAACAAACAAACAAAAACCAAACCAAAACAAAAAAAACCCAACCAAACAAAAAACCACTGATTCTGGAATCTCTTAAAATATCTGGAATCTCTTAAAATACATAAATTATAAGAACATAATTAGTTTCAGATTTTTAATGTTATGCTAAATAAGTCCTGTCCAGCTGGATTTTCTGCTTTGACTTTGGACATTTGGCATATAAAAGAAACTGATCAGACATAATAAATGATCTTTTAAAGATATATGACTTTGCACAGTGTAACATGCTAATTAAGCCAAAAATGAAATACCAACCAAACAAGAAACAGATCTCTAGAACTTAGTATTGTATCAGATGTAGCCAACTGACAGATCAGAGAAAGAAAGTGCCAGTAGGGAACTCAGAGCAGAGCAATATTTTACAGTGGTAACACAAGTTGCTACTCACTAGATAGAAATTCAGGTGATATGTTAAGAGGTTGACTTATTTCTAATTTAGTATTTCAATCTAATTTGTCATAAAATCATGAAAGATTATTTCTGAGGTAGAATAATCTGGGAGTAATCCCTATAAAATAAAGATGGTAAAAGTTTTGGGATTTTTTTTCTCCTTTTATATCAATTATAACAACAGCTGAACATATGCACTCTTTCTTTTCTAGATGGGTGTTGGGACAGGAAGTAAAATATTTCAGTCTGCTGTCTCACCCATCTGAACACTGATGGAGGAATTAACCTGTATTTTAAGCTTTCAGTCTCTAATAAATAACAGACTTGTGAATTAAAGAGCCTGAAAACCAAATCATTTGTTATTTGATTTAATCTCCTTTTACTCTGTTTTTTCTCTTACTATGCAGCATATGTGAGTGTATACATCTGGGCCATCCGGGAGCTGCAAGATTAACACCTAATTATCAGTCACTACAGTGTCAGCAGCTCTTTCTGTGTTAAAAATATTGCTTTTTGAAAGATTGCCATTGCATAAAATTAACAACACCACTTCAGTTCAATGTGAGATTATATTCTGTACACCTATGAAATGGAAGGAAAATAGGCAAACATAAAATTCTTTAATGCAGGAAAGGGCAGCCTGGATTCTTACAAAATAAAGAAGAGACAATGATTACTGCCTTGAGCAAACTAGAATAGTATAAACCCCCCAAAAGAGATGACATTTGCAATATGTAGATAATTTTGCTTGCCCTTACCTAAGCTGGTACGTCGCATTAGTTATGACTCTGGCTGGGATACAAAAGGCTCCTCTTTAAATTTCCAAAGTTGAAGCTACAATGTAATAATCTCTTCTAGTGTCATGACTTCTTTTGATTACCTGTTTTAATACTTTAGATGGTGGAATAATTTGAAACTATTGATTAAATCTTAATTGCAACCTTAATTTAATCAGCACAATTTTATCTCTTAACTTAGTGGTATTTTTATAAGTGTATATTTGCTCACTTTCCTTTTAAAATAATATCCATAATAGTTGTCTGGACCTGATTTATTCCAAAGACTGTGTTATGAACTTTGCCTGAAACAATCGTTAGATAAAATACTTCAATACTACTTCTTAATTAATAGTAATAAATCAGAGAGTGCCAGGAAATATTCCCAGGTACTGGAGTCCATCATCTGTTCTGATAAACTGAAAGAGCAATCCCTGGCTAAGGCTTGACCCAAGACAACCCTCACTTCCAAGGCACAGTTTGGGATCTAGAAGAGACAGAGTGAGAGCATTCATAGTACAAATATAGGGAACACCTTGCCGGTTTATCTCAGTGTCAAGGAGTTCCAGGTGTGTCTCGTTTACTGGGCATAGTCAGCAGAGCTGGCTCTGGACCCAGTCTCTCGTTTGTGTCTTCCATGTGAGCACCTTAATCACTAGGCTGAAGACCTGATTACTCCCACTCTACTGAGTTGTAGTGAACCTGTGTGCTGCGAAACACACAACCCACACGATTTCAACACTAGTTTAAGCAATTTCTTAAGCCAGCCTGGTTTTTCTTACATTAAAAAAAAAAAAAAAAAAAAAAAAAAAAACACATAAAAAAATATCAGTTATCTGCAGATCAAACAGGAGAATAAAGCTCATTCTGTTTTGACTGTTCAGCTGCAAGTATGTGATGGGCTGAGCTGGTACTCACTTGTTAGACAACTGAGAGACAGCAGAGATTCACTGTTGCTAATGCTGCACTTAAAAGTACTTGGTGATCTCAAGAAAGACTTTAGCTGCATATAATTCTCTGCAAGCTAAAGAGGGTAAGTGATGTGCATAGGAGGAGGGGTTCTTGGGAGCAGTAGTGTTTTAATGTAAATGAGGAGAGTTAAAGACAGTGCACTGCACTGGAAAAAACTACTATGCTGATAGAGAAGGAAGTGGTGTAGGGAAGGAAGAATAATTCTGTAAGTGGAGATGACAAAAAGAGGTGGCCAACCAATGAAACAGCTCATTTCAAGCTCAAGATTGCTATTCAGCATAAGTGATCCTATACATATTATGAGCATTAACCAAGCAGCAGCTGACAGCAGTATGAGAGCTAGACACAGGTACCTGGAGAGACTAAGAGCTCTCAGCTCTCAAAATAAAAATTATAGTGAGAACTCTGGGGAAACAGAGGTCTCAAAATGGAGGTTTAGTGGTAGAGGAAGATGGTGTGCCGTTTAATTGGGCTGTGAATCCCTTTACTACATATTAAAAGGCTATGCAACAAGGCTATCGGTAGACAAATTTAGGCTACTCAGTTTGGGACCACATATTACTGTCAACAGCATTTGACTTGAGCTGTAGCACCAGTCATATTAAGGCTACTTCTGCATCTGATGATTCAGGCTTTATATAAAACCTCTATACTTCTCAGCCCAGTAACAAAGCCAAAAAACATAATAAGAAATATGTGCCTCAGTATTTTTATGCTGAAGTAGAGCCACATAAAATTTTTTCTGCTCAATTTAGAAGCACCTTTTATGCTTCAAAAATGTTTTAAAATCAATTGGTTGTATATAACTTGTATCTTAAACTATGACATATTTTGCAATATATGGAATTAAATTAACTTTATCTCAATAACTTCAGTTATTGAGTTGATTAAGGGGGAAAAATAGATTGAAATACAGTCTGTGAAAGTAGTAAGAAATGTGAAACATTTAATAACAGATGCTTGGTCATACTAAGATCTTCAAGAGTTTAATTTCAGTCTGTATAAGAAACGTGTCACCAAGATGATGACTCAGACTGGAAAAAAATATGATTCCTTGCCTATTTTGCTTAATTGTTGTATCATTTGAATACAGAGAGAGAGAACCGTGTGTGCTTATCTGTAGAATGGAGGAAAACCAGAGCTATTTATGCTTTGTAGTTACCATTTGTGGAAGAAAAGAGATACTCCTCTAACTTCACTGTCATGCATCTCTCACCATAAGAAATGGAAGCCACAGAGCTTGTACTCAGAGCTTAAAACTCCTTTAATGGATTAAGTCTCGTTTAAAAATGCTCTGCATAAATAAAGATGGGTAACAGGGCTGATGCCACCTCACATGCACTTTTGACAAAACTCTTCAGCAAGCGAGGAGAAAGAATTTATGTCATCATTATATCACCTTCTCTTGAAGTTTCTTTCTCATTGAGAAGAGAGCTCTTTGAAGAAGCTGACTGGAAGATGTGGATCTGTTTTTCATTTGATCCAGCTCAGCACCTTCTAAACAAACTCAAGGTCTACATACATGTATGTTATTTGTTCTCTTTTTTCCTACAGCTGTTGAAGAATTAGAATTTCTCTGAAATTATTATCCCAAGCCACAGTCATGTTCATACAAATAAATTGGTTCATGTTTTCTGTTGAAGTAAGTTTTTCCAGACAAGGCAATAGATCAAAAAAACCCTAAAATAACATTATAGCTTACTGTCTCTCTGTTGTTGCATCCTACCCCTCCTTTTAATTATCAACATATTTCAGCACTCTTCCTTTCCTTGGCACTTACAACCTAGTTTTTATGCCACTTCAGAATGTACTATAAGTACTCACAACATTTTTTTTTTTTCTGTAATCTTTCAACTTTGGGTTGTAGAGGCACGTTCAGAGTCTTTGGATTTTTTTCATTAGTTAGTTTACAGTAACGAGAACAGATTTCCTAGGCTGTGAGGCCAATAAAGATCCGAGAGTCCTTTGCAGTTGGTTGCAGAGCATACATGAGAGTACAGCATAATGTCAATTGTAGGATACAAAAAGTGATTAATAGGTGCAAATAAATTAATATTTCAATACTTACCCATCTTTCCTGTGATTCTGAAGTACGAAAAACTGCCACTTGAATACAGAGATCATGTAGCTTGAAGAGAGAGTAAAATACTTATTTTAAAAAAGAAATTAAAAAAAAAAAAAAGTAGTTCTGGCACTTCTGTCTAGAATGTTTCAGAGAACTGTGATAGAAGGTAGGAGATTTTCATTAAATATCCTAATTTGGAAGACTCAGTGGCAAGTTTTTACCCTTTACAGTAGATGCTGTAGGAGAGAAGCTATTGCCAAGTGTATGTTCACACTAATTCCCTCTGCTAAGCAGTCTTCAAAGGCCATCAGTACTCGGGTAAAATTGTCCCAGTGTTTCTGGAAGATCCACATCATGATAACAGGCAGATAAGCCAGAGCAATTTAAGATAAGAGTTGTGCTGGGATAGGTGGTAAGTTTGAAAGAGACCTGTAATATTCCTCTTTCTCCTGCTTTCGTCTGTTTAAGTTTAAGGTCCTGGCTTCCAGTTGGACAGTTGGGTTTGTTATTGAGCAGTTATAAGAAATATGCAAAACCAACATTATAAATCTATTATATATGCTTTTTTTTTTTTTTTTTTTAATATGTTTTCATGGCTTTACCCCAGCTGGCAACCAAGCACCAGACAGGTGCTTGCTCACTTCCCCCGCTACCCCATGGGTTAGGATAAGAACAGTCTAATAAGATAGAAAATAAAAAAAAAAAGAAAAAATACTATTATTAATAACAACAACTTTAACTATCTGTCTATCTATCTATCTATCTATCTATCTATCTATCTATCTATCTATCTATCTAAAACAAGTGATGCACAAGGCAATTGCTTAACATGCTGGTCCCGTACAGACAAGCCCAGAGATCTGAAGAGCCTGTCACTGAAAAAAAAGGGCCCTAATCCTGAACAGCTGATCCCAGAAAGAGACCCAAAAAGGAAAAAGGCAAAAGGCCGAAAACTAACAAGCTGGAAAATCCATCTCCAGCATGACAGAAATGGTAAGGGACATTTCATTGGCCAGCCTGGCTATTAATCTAGGTGCTGTCCTGCCTGTTCCTCCTCCCTCCTGCTATGCGCACCTGCACCTGGAAAGTTAAGAAAGCCCTTGGTCTCCTTGGCAACAGCCAAAACATCAGGGAATTCTCACATTCTTTTCACACCAACTCCAAAACACAACCTAGATACTGGAAAGAAAACATTAACTCTGTCCAAAGGAAATTCAGTGTGTTATCACATTATTCTCACACTAAATCCAAACCAAAAACACTGTGCTGGCTACTAAAAAGAAAAGACTCTAACTACTATGAAGAAAAATGGCTCAGTCTCAACAAAACCAGCACATATGTGGATATGAAGGTTGTCAGAGCATTGTACAGTCAAGCAAGAAAGAACATCTCAGTTCACAAAGCAGTGGAAAAAGATATCTCCTCAGTCATCTAGTCCATGGGAGAAATTATATTTCTCTGTTACCGGTTTAAGGATGTAATGTAATTCATGAAGTAGAGTGTAATTGCAGTTGCTGGTGCCATCCAGTATCTTTCAACATATCTAGATAGGATATTGGTGGGTCGGATAATTTGGGTATAGAATAAGTGGCAAATGCATTGTCCTGGTTTCGGCTGGGATAGAGTTGATTTTCTTCCTAGTAGCTGTTATAGTGCTGTGTTTTGAATTAGTTTGAGAAAGACATTGATAATACACTGATGTTTTTGTTGTTGCCAAGCAATTTTTATAGCAAGTCAAGGACTTTCCAAGAAGCTGAGGGGGGACAAAGCCAGGACATCTGACCCAAGCTGGCGAAGGGGATATTCCATACCATACAGTGTCATGCTCAGTACATAAACTGGAGTTGGCGAGGTGGCAAATACCACTGCTCAGGAAATGACAGGCTACTGGTGTCACAGGCAGTGAAGAATAACATTGTTCATCACTTGTTTTGTATATTCGACCGCTATTATTATCATTATTTATGTTCCTTTTCTCTCCTATTAAACCACTCTTATATTAACCCATGAGTTGTTTTTTGAGTTGTTTTTTTTTTTTCTTTCTGCCATTCGATTCTCTCCCTCTTCCCCCTTGGGGAGGTTGAGTGAGTGGCTGCATCATCCTAGTTGCTGGTTGAGGTTAAACCATGACAGCATCCATATTAACCATGCCTTTTAGAAATTTTAATTTTACTTTAAAAATGTAGCTATATTTTTTCATCTACATTCTGCTAACAGTTCATGCCTTGTATTCTGCCTCTGAAGAATAAATAAAAAACAATAAGCTCAGAGATTATTAATACCCTTCTCTTTGGATACATCCAAGACTGTACATGCTTACATGCTCAACTTTCATGAAATTGTATTTTATATAGCAACAGTAAAATTTTCACTCAAACAATGCTTACAAAAACCTGGAAAGAAAAAAGTTGAAGAGTCCATGTAGTCCATTTCTTTTTCTTGGAAGAAAATTACAAAATTCTGTTAAGCAGGATTCAGAAACCCTAAAAATGGGAGTTTTAAAATATAAAGAGTATTAATTTTTAAGCTCTGGTGACATTAAAAATATACCATTATAAATGGAAGACATTTCTGTGGAGCTCTTTAATGCAGTGCAGCTTATAACCATGTACATGTACAGAAATCTATTAAAAATTTGAAGCTATATTAAATTTTTCATGACTTTTGCTAGTGTTTTAAACTCAGTAGTTAATCTTGAAATGAACTTCAAATCAGTTCGCATACTCTACTATACTACAGAAGTCTAAAGATACTGGTGGAAAGAAATGAGGAGGATGTATGTTTGGAATGCAACCTCAAGTGTATAGAACTCTAATTACAGTAATCTTTGTTACTGAGTATGACCATTTGGAAATAAGAGTAGCCATAGCAAGTTTTTGTTGAAGGGGAAAGATACAGGGCAAATTATCTCTTCTGCAGAAATAGTGACATGACTTAATATACAAGTCTGTGTATAATAAATACATAAAATAATAGAAATATTTTTTGCTGTTTATGTTGGACTAAAAGGTAGACTTAGGGTAATTTGAGGGGTGGAGGGTAAATCACACAGTAGGGAAAATTATCCTTCCAAGTATCTTCCAGGATGCTTGTTGCAAATGCTGCCATTTTGGAGGATTTTTTTATTTTTAGGGCTTTCTGAAAGAAGTCTTGGCTAGTTAATTAACAAAGCTGATTTTTTTTTTTTTTCCTAATCAGAATGTCATTTTCCTGTCATAACCATTAAGCCCATTGAGTGGGTACTTCATTTAGTCCTTCTCCTTTATTGAAGATGGAAAGATGACTCACCTAGGTTCTGTGACAATCAGCTGATTACTTTGTCTCCTCTCACGAGATGTCTGTTAATTTTCTTAGGTCATTGGTAATACCCCTTCTGAACACTGTGGCTGTTTATTGTACTTTATCAGTCCAGCAGTTAAGACAACATGTTGCATTTAATGCACTCAGTTTCTTTACTTTCTTGTAGGTAGCAGTTCAAACACAGATATGAATTAAAGCGCATGCACATTCATTATGACTCAATTCAATCTTGTTTCCATGACTTCAAATGAAGGCAGTTCATTTGTAAACGGGGATGGCTCCATGTTTAAAACTTTCATTTTTCTTTATTAAAACCATTTTTCTGAGATTTAGCTACATTTTTTTCTTTATCATGACTTCTCACTTTTCTGGTTGTGTTTCTTGTTTAAATACAGGTGTTGACACATAGGAGAGGCTCTTCTGACTCTGTTTTCACATTGGCAAATAAGATTAAGAGAATAGTGGGGGAAACATAGAAAATTCACTTGCAATATTTTCTTCCAGTGTGTGAGTGTGGGTTGTTGTAAAATTGAGTAACATTCTTTACTCTTATGTACACTGGATAGGACAGTCATTATTACTACATCATTATATTTGATATTATAGGTTCTTCTTATGACACAGCAAACTAGGCACAGACCAGGAACTGAATTGTACTAGAAAAGTGTCAGAAGAGGGACATGTTTTGATGGATCACTGGATTGTCATTCAGTGTCTGGGTTATATGACGCTTCACTTAAGAAACAGAGTCCCCTTGGATAAAATCTGACATTAGACAGGCTTTATGCAGCTAGGATAAAATAGAGAATAATCTTTTCCTTGGCTTTGATATAACACATCCTTGAGTCAGAGGTGTTCTGCCACAAGATATGACAAATAAGAAATGCATAACATGCTGTGAAATGGATCATCACTGCTTATCATTAAAGCCAAGATCTTATTAGGATTTGAAAAGAAGATTAGAAATTTATATGGATGAGAACATCCACAGATCTTTTAGATAAAATTAGAAAGAGCTATAATCCCTTATGCTTCAAAGAAATACCATGCTTTAATTGATGAGAAAGAAAAAAAAATTCTTTAAGATCAGATGACTCTATTACTTACCACTATTCTAATTCTATACTTCTCTGAGGGTAGGGCCCTGGCTACTCTAAGAGAGAAGATACCAGACTAGAGATATTCAGGATTACATGTACACATACTGGCAATTTTATAAGTGTACAGGATTCACATGAGAAGTGAAATAAATAGCATGTGACCAAAAAAAAGTACACGAAACCATAGCATTGGAGTATCAGTATTGTGGTGTCTGGCAGAACCAAGCAGTTGAAAGGTTAGTTATATTCAAGATAGCTTAATGAATAATATCTGCTTATTTCTAATGTTTCTTTGCCATTTCCCTCAGTTTAGGAGTGCAGGGGTTTTTATTCACTTTCCACTCACACTAATAAGGACAATGTGACACAATGATAAACGCTGACTGTTCTCCTGGAACCAGTTAATCAAAAACTACACCTCAAACTCACACCACACAGTTTAAAACAATGATAAAAGGACATAATTTTTTATTTAGAATATTCTAACTTTATTCATAATAAGTTCAGAAATAGATGTAACATAATTTCATGTTCTTAACTTTTAGTACTTGTATAAGGTTGCACTATACTAGTATTTATAAATATCCTCTGTGTAATGCTGCAACATAATTTAAGTGTATAAATTGTTCATTTATATTACACACCTTTGACCTTAATGCATGTTAATATCATGCTAAGAATATAATTGGCCACAGGAAATATTTTATTAATATTTTTAGTTTTTACTTTGTATTTTCAGACATGTGAGGGGAATCCACAGGAGCAGGGCCAGAAGGAGAAATTGACAACAGAGAGTGTGCTAATTAAATTTGCAAATACTGCCAAGCTAGGAGAGACAGCAAGTATATTGAAGGACAAGAACAGAATTCAGATTTCAACAAATTAAAGCAATGGAAATAAAAACCTAAGATCAAAATCAGGTGAAAAAGAACAAAATTTTACATTAGTAGGATTAACCAGCTGCATAAATATAGAACAAAGATCAACTTGTTAGTTAGCAGCCAGGAGCTACAATAGATTTCAAGCTAAACAAGAGTTATGTTATTGCTAAAAATTTGAACAATGTACTGCAAAGTATAAAGCAGAAATATAAGCTTCTAGACACTCTTAGATTTTAGAAAAGATAGGAGTTGGTTTGGCAGAGTCCAGTGGACAGCAGCTAGAAAGAATGGAAAGAGGCATAGAAGATGTGGTTAGTTTAAGCAGAAGACTGAAAAAGATAGCCAAATGTTAATATTTGAGGGAACAAGGGAATTAGAATAGTTTCAAGATCTGCTATAATTTTTTTCTGTATGCATGGTGGATGGCAGATGTGCAGAGGGAATATTTAAGTTAGATATCTGGAAAATCTTTTTAGCAGTGAGAACAGGCTACACAAACATCTACCAGAACTCACTAGCTTGCAGTTGTTCATGCCCTGAGACAGATGGATGAGCAAGACAATCTTTTGAGACTCCTTCCAGGACTCCAGAATCCATTTCTTTACTGATGATCTAGGACTTCCAGCAGGATCTGACCTGCAGTCCTTTCTGGCCTTCTTTATGTGGAAAGAGCCATCAGGGTTCGGTGGAAAAAACAATTGTACACATGAGAAGGGAGGAGAGGGGAGGAGTGGCAGCAGCTTAGGATAATGTTTCCAAAGGTAACCAAAATATGATCCCAAAGATTGAGGTAGGTTGGGGACCTCAAAACATTTGTTGTTTGAATCCAAACTTCAATTCATACATACACTTTTTTTGGCAATGTGAATATGTTGCAAATATTAGAAGAAATCAGTTCAAAACTACTTGGCTGAAATGATTAAAAAATTAACATTCCTCCCCCAATTCTTCCATTCGTTCATGATTTTTGCAGTCCTAGCGCATTATTTTTTATGTTCATGTCAGTTATACTGTTTTATAATTTGATCACCACAGAAAAAAAATATCTCTGTTACAGAAACTAGTCCAGTGAGTACTGAGAAAAAGAACATCAGGGACCAAATCCTCCCAAGACTGATCCTTCTTGGAATAATCTAGCTGGTCACAAATATGTCTGCCAACTAAAAGATCTAAACAGTCATATTCCCTCACAAGTATGGGTAATGATACCACAGAGCTCAACTTTATGATCTGGTAAGAAATATTTCAACTAGAATGGAGACATCTTGCATATATATCTAATATAGAAAACGCATTCAAAATAAGAGAATTTCATGTTCATTATATTCTACCCATCTCAGGAGACCTAACCTCTTTGGAAAATATGTGGAGTACTTAAACTCTGTTTTACAGAGATTTCCCTTGCAATCCCTTGCATTTATTTAGATACTAAAAATAGCCTAGTTTTCAGAATTATGCAGTATTTAATATAGATAGCAATATACAGATTGTAATACAGGAATACAAATACATTCATACTGTTTCAGGAAATAAGAAACTCAATTTATATTCCACTGAATATTTCAGTAATTGCCACATAGCTCAAATATCTCTGTTGTTAAATACAGATGTAGATCTGTAGATCATTAGAATTCAGGGAATCATTTTTTGGATAGTGAAGAAATATTGGCTACATTACACCATCATTGTTGCTCGCAGAATTAATCTTAGTGAGGTTCATACACTGTTCAACTTCAGTCATGCCTACAAGTCCAGTTCTAACTGAAAAACAGACAGTGGATGGGAATTTTTGATCATCGCATCCCCAATTCTTTACTGTAAGGAAACAGAGGCATGAAAATTATGTAATTGATAACAATTAATATCTGTTTTCTGGATTGCATGCAGAAAATCTCCTGAATTCATGTAGTCACAGTGTTAAACACTTCAATCCAGAACAAAAGGGAGGGAAGAGTCTGCAGAAGAATGAAAGGAATAAATAGGAAAAGGGAGACATTGAATTAAGTAGGTGTCAGAAGATAAATGAGGCTGGAAATGAAAATTAAGAAGAGACAAGAAAACAAGAGTATACAGTCCATTAAAATCTTGCAAGCAAAAGACAAATAATGGTCACAAAACAAATAAAATTATTTGCCATCAAAGGTCTTAGTGGTAATATGACTTTTTTTTATAATTACATCAAGGAGAAAAAAGACTAGAGACAATGTCTTAAACTGACAGTGGCCAGAGACAATGACATAGTGGGTTTGGCTGAGCTTCATGAAAGTTTTGTGCTCAAGGCAAAATTATATCAGGTTTTAGTGGATTCCAGGCTAGAAAAGCCACTCAGTGGAAAACAAACATACATACAAAACCACAGCCCAGTCTGTTCATCTTAATTAAAATAAAAGTCAGAAAAAACAGCAACTAGTTTAGCCCAGTATCATTCACAGAATAAACCTACCCATTAAAATTAATGCAGGTTCTTGATCACCAAATATCAGTTGGAAGATGTCAGGCATATAGCATAGAAAACAAAATGTATGATATTGCTGACCAACTATGTGTCCCACTGCAGCCTCCTTTAAAAGTTACAACTCTGTTCACAGCTGAGGAAGCTACATGAATTGTGAGAACCATTACAAGATTTGTCTACCTGTTCTAAAGATGACAAATCTAAAAAGATACTTATAAATTTAATTATACTTAGAGACATCTAATATTCTTGTAAAGATGTCAAATAAATTAGATGCCATATACATAGCAGGAGCTGTACTTGTAACCTGCTGTAGCTGCATTTTTAAAAGTACATTTCAAGACAGTGTATATCTTTAGAATCAAGGACACATTTGTACAGCTCAACCATGATCCAAAATGTGGGAGAGATGAGAAAGAGGTCATGTTTTGCAGTCTTTCTTTTTGGGAAGCCCCTGATGGAATGGCCCATGTGAATCAATATAAAAGATGTCCTCCTGTATCCCATATTGTCTACACTTTGCTGGCATTTTCTTTAGTGTGTACACCCATGTTAACACGCTCTAGGTGGGGAAAACAAAGGAGTATCTGTACAGTTAAACTGGTAAGAAATCAGATTGTCTATTGATAGAAGGCTCCACTGCTTGTCTTCATGTCACTACAATGTATCACATCAGTTCATTACAAACTGATGCAAATTGGCAGGCAAAATTAACACATGTCAACTTTGTGTCTTCACTCTGAGGGCTAATAGGCATCCTAGGGTATTTTCTACTATTATATGTTTTGCTAACAGGGTGATGTTGTCACAAATGAAAGGGATAGTCTGTTAGTGGAAGAAATCCTGGGCTCAGAACATACTACAGTGCTCAGAAAAGGCCACAGGCTAACCAGATGTGCTAAGACACTGTGCTGTAAATGACAAACAAAAACTCCAAGACATTCAACTCCTGAAAAACATGATACATATTATTAAAGCACAGAAGTGGGATGAATGCCCAGAGAAATCCAGCTAAGCATATAGGAAAAAAGGTATGTGAAAGCTGAGGGGTTTGGGGGACATATTTGTTGACTATTCTAGGCCTTGGGAAACTGGGGAAATTCATGAGTATACATGTTGAGTCTAGTTTAAAAACAAAGTATTGTTCAATTTGTCTAAGTTATCTTACACAAATCAACTGTCAATAAAGAAAACACACAATTGATACATAAGAGTCCATTATAGGCTCACAAAAGCTGCATGAAATTTGGCTACTGTGTCAAACATATTTGCAGGTCTACACATGGTTTTTAATAGTGAGCAACAAATTTTAATGAAGCTCGTGGGAGAAAGAAGGGAGAGAAAAACAGAGCAAACCAAAGGGTACCTGAGTGGTATAAATTTCATCTTTGCCACAACTGGAAAACAGTTTGGAAGTCATCTGGAGCAGAAACGTGGTAATATTTTCAAGAAACTGAAAATTAGAAAAAAAAATCTTGTTTTACATAATAATTTATTGTTATTCCTTTGAACAAAGCAGAAATGAGTAATGAGTGTAAGAAAGAGCTGTAAGGTGATGAAATAAATTCATGAAGTAATCTGGATCAAATATGGAAAAGAAAAAGAGGGAAAATTTTTTTAGGTAATGAACAAAGGGCTTTGTGGATAGATAAATATATAATATGTTACTTGCTGTACATAATGTTTACAAAAAAGTTATTGATCAGTGATTTTAGCTATTTTCAGATATAGGATTATTCTAATAGTATCTCTATTTTTTCTAGCATGAACAGACCACACATTTCTAGCCAGTATAGTATATGATCGCATTTATGTGTTCTTCTCCAAAGACTAATTTATGAAAAAAAAAAAAAAAAAAGTGCCCAAATCTATTACAAAAACAAAACAGAACAAATACAACCCTACATAGTTAATGGTCACTTCCAAACTTACTGACTGGTAAATGTTTCAGAAAATATCTCATGACGCAAATATTCACAATATTATGACTCCATTAAGCAAGTTTTTCTTCATAAAAGAGAAAGTATTTTTGACTTAAGTAAAACATGATAAGAATGAAAAAATGCTTGCAAGAAACTACATTTTTCCTAGAAAAAATACTTTTGATAATTTACTTTGTTATCGAATTTTATAAATATGCAGTTAATTAGTTTGTTGCTAGGAACTGAAAGATTTGTCCTCCAAAGAGCCATATAAATGATACTTATTCTTCAGAAAGCTCTAGCTGCAGTTTTTCACAAAGCTAGAAAGAAATCCAATAACATTTTAATAGACCTGACTATAAAGTACTCTTCTCAAACTTTGTAGTATAAGCCTATTTATATAAAACCGTGTTTCCCCATTATCCCAGCTTCTGCCACCCCTGACTAACTATTTGTCATTTATAGTCTTTTCCCTCTCTTCCCAAGTATACAATAAAGTAGAGAATCATGCTGGACCAAGTTGAAGATATGCATCTGATGTCCCACACATGATTCGTGCATCCTATGAAATTTGTAGCATTTACATTCCTGTGGCATAAATTACTAGGCAGAGAAGATTTGAATGTTTTATAAAACATGCTTCTCTACATATTGAGAAGCAGGATTTACTATATAAAATACATTCATGTCGGTATAAGCAGGAAAACAACTGGGCCACAAGAAAAGTTCAGAACAAAATTCAGTAACCAGACTCAGTGAAGTTAATTGTATTTTGAGCCACATTGTGACAGTTGCAGTCAGGAATCTACTAGAATTATAGAGACTGGACCACAAACCAAACCAGATATGCTATTTTTTACTTATGTCAACTTTGAATATGAAGACTGAGGTCACAGAGAAACAGAACTGAGCAAGTGGATGGGTGTAAACTGCAACTGTTACAAAACAGGAACTCAAGGCATGTCAAATATTCATATAATCTCTTATCTCTTTCATCTAGCCTAATATGGAGTCTAAACTGTAGGTATTATTTGAGATAAAACTGAGCAGATCATGTAGTTTAATGTCTTAATGCAAATGCCTTATGATGCATACTCTTAACCTGAAACACTTGATGTAGTGTACGTGTTCCAGTCATGACCACTGACCAGTATATCTTGTGTCAATGGTGCAGTCATATGCCAATGATGTGAAGACATTCAGCATACATAATCAAATCTTTCCACTTAAATGAAATCTTTCCACTTAAATAATAGTATCATCCATCACTGTAACATCACTGATGAAATCGTGGTGCTCAGCATTACCCAGCAGTTTCATCTGTGTCCATCATTTTGACAAAATCATAATTAGAATGCTAAAACAGATTTTCATGAGGGTTTTGATGAGTTGCTAAGTTAAAATGTAAGGAATACTGCTCCAGACTATATCCTGTCTAAAATTTAGTATATACTCTGCAAGTGTTAAGATGAAATGAAAGACATACAAAGACATAAATCAACTTTTTACTCCAGTCATCTAATTGTTTGGTAGTAACCACCCAGTTTTCTTCAGCAGATCAAAATTAAAATGTGGAAGTACAAATGTTTATTTCACAAAACCTCTAAAAATAGAGTTGTCAAATGAATTTTAAATATTACAGTCTGTATGATATCTTCATTCTTCAAGAAATTCAATTTAAATGAAATGGTCAAAATGCTGTCATTAAATAATGTGACTGAAGATACAAAATTAAATCCAGTAATACTTTTAAAAGAATCTTAAAATATTCTTCACTCATCATGCACAAATAAATGCTGTCATGTGAAAAGGATACTTATTTTTTGCCAGATTCCAAGCTACAAATCCATAGATGTGTGAAAACGTAAATGCGAATGAGGCATTTCTGCTGTATATACAGAAATTGTTATTTATATAATGAACATTTACTGGCATGATTTAAACTTTATTTTCCTGTTCATGGATAGTAATCCCATGTAAATTATACAAGTCCTTCAAAGACTGTCAATATTACTTATATATAGCCATGTGGCATCAGATATTTTAATATGAAAAATTTTCACCTGGATTTAAAAAAATTTTATAAAAACGATGCTGATAAAATATCTCTAACTCCTCATCTAGAAAGTCATACTCCCTGAAACTGGATTATGCTATAAGAAGTTATATTGGTTTAATGAAAAAACAATACATTAGTACCATTAATTCAGCCTTTATTGTCAGCAAGGTAATGACAAAGAAAAAGAAAATATGGTCTTACATAACAAGCACAATGGATTTAAAACACAATAATTACAGGCTCTCCAGGGTACTTAACAATGGTGTACACATCATGCTGGGAAGCTGGAATGTACCCTTTTCCTATTGTACAAATGCTTTTTAGCAGCTTTGTTCAGGAAAAATACTGTATCTTAAACCTGTTGTTGATACAGAAGTGAACGCTGCTTACCACAGTCATAGAATTTTTTTATTGCAAATATGAGAGTATGGCAATTTTGGAAAAAATGTATCTATTCAATTTTTTTTCAGGACTATTATTTGGAGCAGATGCCTAATATTTCTGAGAAGTAGCAGTAGACTGGATGAATAAGGGCTAAAGGTGATCAGTTGTGGTTTACAAGCATATAAGGGCATTTTATTACACTACTTTTCTCAAACTGAAAATGCTTTGACTGCCTGAACAAGAACATAAGACAGGAACAGAGAATTTCTGTTACTATGTATATGAATGTAGACAAAATTATCTAAATTGGAAATTAACCTGAAATCTGTAAAACAATGCTGTTCTTATCTTATTCTTTAAGTATTGCTACAATTCCCTAGTTGGTTTCTTGGTTTTGTGAGTCTTTGATAAATGTAGTCTAGAACATTTGTGTTCTTGTAGGAGATGTCATTAACAAATGCTTAAAATCCTGATCTCTAAAAGATTGTCTTCATGGTCTTGCATAACAGAAAGAGAAAAAACAGAATGTAAAGGCAGAAATGTAAATTTTTAAAATTAAATAGTTAATTCCAGAGAGTAACAGGGCTCTTTAAAGAAAACTTTGCATATTAAACTACAGACCAAGATTTGATTAATGATCTAGTAATGGGCTTATTTATTGAGATTGTCTTTCTTTGGGGCATTTGTTTGTTAGATCTGTTTTCCCCACTTCAGAAAATAAGTAACACAATAAAATGGATATTGCTTTTTCGTTGTACCTCTGAAGAAGACTTTCAGTAGATTTAATTGTGTCCAGAACAGATGCATATTTCCTCAAAATCTTTTTATTTAAAGTTTTCAGTATGATATATACAGTATCTCTATTCTGGAAGGTGCAGTTTTATGTCTTATGTTCATACCAAGTGACTAAGTTACTGTCAGTGGCTGTTTATGAGGAATAGAAAACAATGTAGATGTTTCGTCCTACTTGTCAACACATTTCTCAACAAGAAATCATCATAAAAATTTACCTCTCCTGTCTCATCATGAAAGCCATGCTATGGGTGGACAAAGGCACTTCAGCTTCCTTCTTGCTCCAAGAATTATTCCAGGCATCAAAATGTAGGCACAGTAGCTCTAAGTCGGATAGGAGATTAGCTGAATTAGCAACACATATCAAGTCCATAGATAATACTAAGGATTTTAGCTGCAACTATTGTCAATCAAGTTCCTTTAGCAGTAAAAATCCATACAGAAAAGTTGAAATTCCTGCTTCACTTCCTTACCCTTCAGTCATGGTACCCCTTCTTTCTTAAATGTCACACTGAATGTATTTACATCTGTGCCAAGAATACTTAATGTAAAATTTTATGGTCCTTGAACTGAGACTAATTATGTTCTTGCATGTATAGGGGTTTCATATTTTTTTGGTCATACTTTCAATGAAAATAAAACTTCAGTGATTTTTTTTTTCTTTTTTAACCATCAAATATATAAAATGTCATGTATTCATTGTGTAATTGCTGATATTTGACATTTAGTCTTCCCATTGAAATATATGGCAGGAATAAAACATCAGTTACAAAGAGAATATTGACATTTAATTCCTGCCTTGTATTTCAGTGATGCAAATTCCATATTTGTGTACACGTGTACATCAGTGAAAATAGCATTGAGACAGAAGGGATGGGAAAAGTGAAGAATATATCATTTAAAAGAAAGTAGAAAAAATACAATTTTGAAAAGGAGAAGAAGGAAGGAACATATAATTGTAGGTTTACTGCAGTTCTTTATTTGTCCATGTAGTATGCTATTACAGCTCTTATTTATGGCTTAGATGATGTTTTTAGTGTAAGGTATTTTCCATTTGAAGCTTTAATTACTGTCTGGAATGTGATAATGTTAACATATAATCTGACTATTCTGTTTTGTTAATATTATAACACAAACAACCTTTACTTGAAAGTTATGTGAAATGAGAAGTCACTAGAAACGTTATGTTCCGGTGCTTGCCCCCTCTTGCCAAAGAGGAATCAAAAGAGCAAAAGTGAGAAAAACTCATGGGTCAAGACAAAAACAGTTCAATAAGTGAAGGAAATATGGGGGGGAGGGAAGAAGAAAAACAAACAAACAAACAAAAAAAAAAACAAAAACAAAACCAAAAACAAAAACACACAAAAAAAAGAGAGAAGAAGTGAGGAAAAGGCAATAATTCACCATGTCCAAGAAGTAGACTGGCGCCCAGCCACCCTGCAAGCAATAGTTATTTTGAAAAAACTGCCACCCGGATTTAACTACTGAGCATGATGTCATATGGCATGGAATATCCCTTTGGTCAATTCAGGTCAGCTGTTCCAGCTGTCTCCCACCTGTAGCCTACTCACTCTGGGAGCAGAGTGGGAAGCAGGGAAGGCCTTGATGCTGCACAAGTACTGTTCAGCGGTAAGACACTGGTGTGCTATCAACACTGGTTTAGTTACAAATTCAAAACAGTACTATACAGGCTGCTATGAAGAAAGTTAAGCTCATCCCAGCCAGACTCAGTACAGTTCTTCATTCTGTTTGTGCTTTAATGCCAGTCAGCAACTAAGCCCCACACAGCTGCTCACTCACTCTCTCCCAGTGGGATGCGGGGGAGAACTGGAAGGGTAAATGTGTGAAAAAAACATAGTGTGTTGAGATAAAAACCATTTTTTTTTTTAATTAAGAAAATAACAAAACAAAGCACAGAGGAAAATAAAAAGCCCAAGAAAAACAAGTGATGCAAATTAAAAAAATTTCTCAGAACTGACTGACCGATGCCCAGCCAGTCCCCAAGCAACTGATCGCTGTCAACAACCCCCACAGTTTTATTGTTGAGCATGATGTCATATGATATGGAATATTCCTTTGGTAAGTTGGGGTCAGCTGAACCTGCTGTGTCCCCTCACAGTTTCTTGTGGACCCCCAGCCAATTCTCTGGCAGGGCAGCATGGGGAGCAGAAAAGGCCTTGACTCTGTGTAAGAATTAGCCAGCAATAAATAAAACTTCCCTGTGTTATCAACACTGTTTTAAGCCAAAAAAATACATGCACTTAGGCTTAAGGTAAATTCTATCAATCAAATGCACACTTGGACTATGCTGCGTGTCATATGTCAGTGGAAAATGACTTTCTTTAAAGCCTGACTTAAAGCCATCAGCTTTACATATTACCTGAATCCTGTAAATGGAGATCTCAAGTGTATGTCTAAACTAGATTCTGTTTATCTTCTTTGACTAGAAGACAGAAAATGTTATGAATTAAAGTGACACTGGCTACATAAAATCTCTTGGATTTCTTAGAAGTAATACCTAACACCCAGAAAGATGCTTGAAGCTAGTAAAACAACTTTGGGTCAAAAGAAATGACAATATGGTCACATTAGGCTTATATTGTGCTGTCAAATCATGGCACCAACTACTGTATTACTGAAGAAAACCACTATTCCCACCATCTTTACCCAAGTAGAGCTTGTGGAACTGTGGAAATAAGGGAGCAGCAATCATTGAAGAAAATATATCTACATCAGAAAGAAAACAGAAGGGATTACATAATTGACGTAGTCAATCTTGATTTCAAAATAAATAGTAACCACTAAGTATGTTTCTATGAGCTTGTGACCATGAACACTTTACTGAAAGGCTAGGCAATTTATTAAAGATAAATTAATTTGTTTTTGTAGGACAATTGATAGTTTAATATCCTCTGACTTTTTTTGACAGTTACTATGTCATCTCTGTGACCTGTGATACCTATTTCATCAACTAGTGAAAAAATGAAATTTTGTTGCTCTTTTCAGTGAAGATGGATAAAAAATCCTTGGGTTTGTATTGTCATCAATTTCATTCTTAATTTACTCCTTAAAGTTGCTAGGGTTAAGGGACATCTAGTATGGTATTTCAGATTCTGGTTATGCCTCAAAGCCTGGCTGATCAGGCTGTGTAAGTTCTGAATGCTTTCTTAAGCATATTTCAAAACCAACTGCAATTAATAGTTCATATGTTAAAAAACCAAATATCTGAGTAGAATAGTTTTGCTTTTTCTGTTTCCTGGTAAAAAACCAACCAACCAACCAACCAACCAACCAAACAAACAAACAAAAATACCCAAAAACAGTTCACTTTTTTTTTAATAATGTCATAAGTAATGTGACAAGATTATTTAGGTATATTGAAAAAAGAACTAATTGTGCATCAGTACAACCTATCTAAGCATACTCTGTCTTTGAGTGGAATCAAGTAATTTTCTTTTCTAAAACTTAATTGCAATACTAAACCGTATTTTCTGTTTTATTTTCCACTGCCTTATGGGAGCTGTAGTTTCTTTCTTGTAATGAAAAATGCAAATCTGCTAGCCAGGAACTGAATGCAAATTTCACAGCCAGGAGCCTTAACAGTGTTATTTTCCAGAAAAGGATGATTAGCTATTGTTGTAAAAATAGGACTATAACTGTGTGATTTCTTTTTGCCCATAATAATAAGTAGAAATCCAAGATGCAAATGCAAAATACAAAGACAAACAAAAGCAAGAGAAAAGCAAGAGGAATATCACAAAGAAAGCAAATATTGCATGGAGATTTGGGGCTTAGATTTTCTATTTTCTTTGTCTTAAAACAGAAAAGCACAAGTATCTTCTTTCAAATGGGGAATTATTTAAAAGTTTTGCTTTCTTATAGCTATAATTCTTTTAACTGGCATTTGAGTAAATCCATATTATTAGAGGCTTTTTGCTTATATGATGCCTCTTATTATTGTATGTCACAGTTTCAGGTTTTCCTCTTATTTTCTGTTACTTTTTGAATAAAAATACTTTCTCTACTTGTGCCCTTTAAAGCACAATACTTCTAAAAACAGTTCACACCTGGTGTAGCAAACTGTATTCCCTATAGCTGATCAGCAGTGAGTGTTGAGTTTTACTGGTCTTCAGCTCTTCAAAAGCTATTAGAATTCCATTTTCTTATATGTGATGTGAATGTTGGATTGCCAGAGGTTGGTTTTATTTCATATTTAAAGAATGCATGTAGTTGGGAAAATTATCTTGCCATTATTTTAATAAGAATATAAAATTATAACAAGGTAGAAAGAATCTTCTTCATTGACGAAATGCTTTCCAAACATATAAACAAGAAGGAATTTATATGATTGTGAAACAAACATAAATATACATACAATTTATAATATTTATGAGAATACAACTTTAGCCCTCCTGTCTGAGTGTCAGTATAGTTCTTTTTTTTTTCTCTCTAGTTTGTACGAAAACATGTTTTTTAAATTTTGTTGAAGATTTCTACAGATCAATATGATAGATATATATTCATAATTTATAATTGTTTCTTCAGTGAAATATTAGAAAAAATTAATCTTGACAAAACTCTTTGGTTATGTTAAAAGCAAAATATTAAGAAATAGATGCAAGAAGTAGAAAATACTTTTACTTCTCTGAAAATATACTTTCAGAGAGAAAATATTCCCAATGTAAGCTTAGTGATCTGTTTTATCCTTCAACTGTCATGATCTGTACATTTCCCTCGAATTAATTGCAGGTGAGAATACTCTTTGCTTTACTTTGATAATAGGTAAAATTAAGTGAAATACATTTAAGAATTGATATTCAGATCAATGTTGCAAAGACTGTTGGTGTAGAAAATGCTTTAAAAAATATTAGCATGGTAGCGCAGAAGCTGATGAGTTCTCCTCTTTTCTGGCACTTGAAGAGTGTAGTTTTGCTTCTAGTAATTTCTTGTCCCTGCATTCACTTTCCTGTCCCACTTTGGACAAGAGCAGAAACTGAATATCCACTATACTATCAGTGGCAGAGAACAGGCTTTCCTACAATAGTTTTCCTTAAAAATATAATGCCCATACGGAATACATCATAGTCTGGAATGAAACAATCATTAGATTATCTGACTTGCCTGATGTGAAGCACCATTCAAGAGCAAGTAAATCCACCCCTGTCTCTCCCAGTAAATTAGAACACTTCTGCAGCCTCTGAGTCTTTAAGTCTGCACTTATTGACTGCCTTCTTTAACTGCTGAGCGCTTTGAACAGTTAAGAGGAAGCAAGCAAGGCAGAAAAAGGACAGGCATAAAGGGGGCTTTATAAGCTATTTTTAAGACCTTCAATTCAGATGCTGCACTGTGCCCCAAATGTTTCAGCTAAAAGCTATTCCCATTTTCTGCAGACAGCCCTAAGAGACCGTCAAAAGCAAAGAATTGTTTGCCAACTCCTTCCTTCTGAAGGTCCTAATTATACAGAACTTTGTGCTCCAGGCTGCAGCAAGACTATCCCTCGGTCTTCCCCTATTAAAAGAAAATACACTGCAAGAGAGAAGATGTATATGGGGAAGTATCAGACAGCATCCTAACTGGGTTTTGGAGAGCAAGAAGGAGCATATTCCCAACTTTTTTTTTCTTTAATGATTTGTGTTCTTCAGACAGTGACTTTTGTCTCGAAGTACAAACTCTACATTGCATTCTAACATGTGAGTTCAGAAATGCTACTCAGGGAGATTAGCCAGTCTAGTAAAAAAATCCATGCAAAGCATAGTTCATATTTCCTACCTGATTCAATCTTTTGAATCATACCTGGTGTTAAGATGCAGCTTTACTGTAATCATGAATAAATCTTTGCACTCTTCCAATGAAATAATGAAGCTGTTGTTGTTACTAATGTTAATAAAACTCACAAATGGCTAAAACCAGATTTTCTCCCACAACTTTTAGGGGTTTTGTCAGTACTTTAAAAATATTCATATATATATATATAGGTGGTTTCAACTTATAATATTTAACATATCCTTCTTGAAAACAATTTTATTGAAACTTTTCTAAAATTGTAAATTATTTGCAAATAAATTCAAATGTATTAGTATTTAATTTTATATACATTTTAAATAACAAAATTAATCATCTACAACTAGACTTCTGCTAAGTGTTATAAAATCTATTAGATTATTCTCTAAAAGACATCACTTGTTAGCAAGAAGTAAATCTCTTTCATTAATTCACATCAATATTTTACCCTGCATGACCACAGAAACGTGTGCTTTGTGCGCACATTTATAAAGACACACATATATATATAGCCATTTACTTGTAGGAGGTAAATGTTACAAAACAGCCATTAGACTCCTATGGAAGGAAATAGTCTGAAATTCTGTTTATTTATTTTTATTTTGTTTTTCTTGAAGAGGCACAAACTTCAATAGCTTTTCTACTTTTAGAAAACTTGTTCTTAGCTGGCAGTTGGGCTATAACTATATTTCATAAAGCCTAAAGCTCCCAAGTTGCTGGAAATAAATTGATTTTGTGAAAATATGCGACACACAGGTTTTCAATATGGGTCCTGAACAGCCTGTCTCTAAAGTAGTTATTTCCATTTGCACTCCTGACCTGCTGGTGTCTTTGGTGGTGCTGTAGTTTTTCATGTACTTCAAAAGCCACAGATCTGTTTCCATCCTTCTTAATTTAATAAAAACTGCACATGCTTTTACCAGTAAGAACTTTCATTTTTATACTTCTTCGATTTCATGACACCAGTGGTTCTATATTTCACAGTGTAGAGAGCAGAATGAAATTACAGTGCTCTCAGACTTCAGCAATATCTGGTTTATGTGATTCAGGACCTCCACACAAAGAAGAGGTCACCCTCAATATTTCTGTAAATGGCTCTTTCTGGAGGAGTAGATATGGCAAGTCTGACAAAGTGTGATTTGTTTGTCATTTATAAAGTGGGGCAAATGCCTCACGCACTTCTGCAAGAGTGGTGAAATGCAGCTGCATAATCCAACACCTAATTATTTTGTTTTGACATAATTCTACAGAGGTTGGAAATACTAAAATAAGAGTTCCTCCTAATATTTTTTTGCCATCACCTGTCTTGTATCTCACTATTTTAGTCTCTGCCAGCAGGACTTGCCTTCTCCTTTTACACTTGAGAGGAGAAGATGGCCTTATGTCTATACATGTCCCATAAATTACTGTTGCTATACAGAATCTCAACTATCAGATTAAATTTATAAAACTGTTTTTGTGTACCTAAGGAAATTGATATTTTTAATGAATATTTTAAATACTATTTCACTGTGTACTTTCCCAGATCAGGTAATACCTCAAGAGTCTTTACTGTAATTGGTTCACTACAGAACAGTGATTTCTACTGTTTCAATGCCTGCAATTCTCTTCCTCATTCCAATTTCTTCCTCATTCCAGCCATTGAACCATTGTAATTTTGACAAATTACTTATTTCTTTCAGTAGACTGACTCATGTGGTGATTCTTCCACTACAGTGACAAAACAAAGGGAACACAATACACAATAAGAAAAAATATTGTAACAAATATTGGTAGGAAACTATCTGAAGGAGAGGTCATTATGATCTCCTCTGAGTGATGGAATGTATAACTAGAGGGTCAGGTTTTGTAGCTGAGCGTAGCTAAAGTTAACTGAGTTTCTTCAGACAATATTAGTTTTATTGCATTATTGACAACACATGTTTAAAAGAATCACTATGTATTTCTCTGGCTGCAAGGTGGAAATAACAACAATAAATGTTGGTTGGTTCTTACCTCTAGCAAAATGACAGAGCAGAAGAATTACAGATCACCTTGCCCTTTGAAAATCTCCATCATGTAGCTTATGTTTTATGTTTATGCATCTACATTTCTTCCTGGATATTTTAAGACTGGGTACAAAAAAAAGTATCACATGTGCGTAGTGGACAGTTAGAAGATTCAATAGTCATTTTTTACTCTTTGTCAAATTATAAAAACATGGTAATACAATTTTTATTAGAGGGGAAAAAAAAGCCTTTGGGTAGTTTCCATAACTTAAAAATATTAAAAAGTCATACGTAGTGAAATACAACTATTTCCAGTATCTTGAAACTATGAGAATGTTTTAGAAAACAGATTAGATCATGCACATTTAAGAGAAAATCTGAATTTATTTCTGCTATTTTGTGACCAACATTCTAATTGTATACATATGTAAAGAGAGGAAGAAAAAAATAAGTTAAAGGAATTAGCTTAAAGACATAATGATATTAGATGGCGACAATATTTTTAAAATGTTTTTAGTTTATTAACTTTTTTGGTTTTTAGGATTTTATTTAAAATGTCAAACCAGGTATATCAATAACCCATGTGTAACTTGCATATTATTATTTACTGAAGAGAGCAAACAATAGGATTACCTTTGGAATGAAAAAAATATATCAAGCTTTTTTCCTGATAGCAACTCTGTTTAACAAATGAAATTCCTGACCTCAATCATGCTTTAAAGTTTAGATGTCTTTTCAGCAAGGTGCGATGTACTTAAACACAATGTATATCAAGATACTAATTCTCTTTATCATGTTTAAATTTTTTTATATAGTACTGCAGTAAAACTGAAGATTTAGTTGCCACACTTTGTGTTATATCAATATCTACATCTGTAAAAGTATTTTGTTAAGAAAAAACTAACCAAACATGATGAATAGAACTGGAATGGGAATGCACTGAGAAATTTTACTGTACTTGTGGATATTTGGTTCAAGTTTAATTATCTAATTTCATTTAGGTTCAGAAAGAACTGAAGAGAGGCAAATATGCATTTGTTATCAAGTAGAAAAATGGCCTTCAAACACTAGATCAGATTTCTTCCAAATTTTTAGAGATAGTAAGTAAACAGGCCTGGTTTTATTGCGTATAGGGACATTTTTTTTTATGAACAAATTTAAAACTTCCCTGTTTGTTATTTCAACTTTCATGTAAGGCAGAGAAACTTTATTGTGCTTATTTGAAAAAATCCTGAAGTGAGTCATTGCCCAAGGCAAATCAAAGACTTCAGGGCAGAAGCAGGAGTATCTGTCTCAAAGTCACCTGCTGTCATCATCAGAACATATCTCTGCCAGGCTCCTATATGTTTTCCATCCCAATTTCTTGTTTCTCATATCAAGTTACATACACAGCAACATGAGTAATACAGCAAATTTGTACTGGATTGTCAGAAGTTCTGTTATACTGGTTTGTCAGTTGCTCTGTGATTCCAGTCTTCTGCTGAAAACAACAACAACAGCAACGACAAAAAAACAGCCTGTAACCTCCTAATACTAATAATGTATTCCCTGAAAGATTTAGGAATTTTATGGAAAGACAATTAAATTATAACTAGTTTTTTACTAAGTGAAGCTGGAAAGACTGAACTGAGTATGCTGATACGGTAATCTTTCCACTTTGTTACACTCTGTTCCAATCATTCTCAAAGGAGTGTTAAAAAAAAAAAAAAAAAAAAAAGTATCATGAAGAAGGAAAGTGAAGGACCAGTTCCAACTGTTCCTCAAAATCTTGTGTTACTAAAATTTCAATAGGAAATGCACATAAAGGAGAATTTATTCTTTTAGTTGTAGCTGGAGGGCTAGCAACTGAAGAAACATTTAAGTCTCCTGGATTTCTTTATTTTTTCCTTTGGGGTTTGAAGATTCTTAATGGTGATATTTGCTTTGCTTTTGTATCAATATCTCTGTCTCTTGATAATGCTTCACCTGACTGATAGTGTTTCTTTCTCTCAATGTGGAGAGTTGTACTGAGGTTTGTTAGGGCTTAGACTATAGCTCTTTGGACTGCAGGTTTAGATTTCATGTTTAGTATCACAAATATCTCTCTTGGTTATTGAATGTCTGTTGAGGAATACTTATTAAAAATTGCACATGTAAAATATATTCATGAAATAGGTGTTAATTTATCTGCCAGAATGTGCCATAGAGTACCTAATGGTTGGCTGTAATGTTATGTTGTGCTTAGAATATAACAGCTTGTCATTAGCTCAGAAAACAACTGCTCAGTTCACATAGTTTGAAGTAAATCGGGATGGAAGTGGTTTGTTGATTTATTAACAATACATAATTAACTGGCAATCACTGAACTATACATTCAGGATGACTATCAATAATTCAATAGATAAACACTGTTAGCTACTTACAAAATGTTAATACAGCTACAAATTTCTAAGCATATTTCTATTCTATATCTAACCCCAAACAGTTCTAACACCACACATATTCTGGCAGCTACATTTGGGCTATCAGAACGCCCTTTTTTCTGGGGTATAGAGCAGGTTCCTTGAGTGCACAGCCTTCCTGTGAGAGATGTGTGTGCTCCAGCTCTTCGTGTTCCCCTGCTCCTTCCAACCACCTTCTCACCAGCAAGGGAGCACTCCACAAGTTCCTACACCCATCCTGAGATGCTGGGTCCCTGCTTGATGTGTCCTGCACTTGCTGCCCTAGCACAGGGAGATTGCACCATCAGTTGTGGGCAGTGATGACAACGTTTGCAGGGTGACTGCCAGCAGTGTCAAACCATGGGCTGACTGCTGCTGTTTTCACTCTGTTTTCACTGTTTGCAATTTCTTTGATTCTTTTATGCTTCTTTTTCCGGGTAAATCCTTTGTTTCAAGTGCCCCTTTGTAATTAACTGGTTACTGTTCAAACTAGCTGATGGCCATCTTCCTTTTAATAGGCATTGCTATCCAGGCCTTTTAGAAAGTTTGAGCCATGCGATACTCGTACTGCCCATACTCATACTTAGAAGCCTTAGATTGATCTTGTTATATAAGCAATTAATCAAAAAGATTAATTACCTAGCCATGCAAACAATTATGATCTTTGAATTCACCTGAAATTCAACTAGGAATGATGAGCAACAAAAGAGTCTCCTGAGTCAAAAATCTTTCAAAGGCAGACTGAGCAGTTCATCTAAGGAACTGCTGGTCAATAGAGAACTCATCTCGTTGATTACAGTATTAGCTACACAGATGTCAAGCCTGGAACCTTGGGAAAGCATTATTTTGATCTTTCTCAAAACTGAAAATTTTACACCTAAGTGTCTAAATGGAAATAACAGCACATATTAAAAGAAATGTTCTTTAGACTGAAATTCTAGCTCCATGTGCAAAATCTGAAATGAAGTATTGTTTCACATGCATACACACACACAAAAGTAGCATTGTGAGAGGACATAATCCTCTTTATTTTTTTTCCCAAGCCTTTTGGAAATGCTTTTCCCAAGGCAGTTCGAACAAGTTCTTCCAGGAACATTTCTACATCTCTCATTTGTCTATTTATTCACTATTCAGTGTTTATTTACTGTTCCTTATGTTCACAATCATCTGGTTGTACTCTTGGCATTTAGACGTTTTTCTATTATTTCAGTTTTCCTGCTCACAGAAGCTCATTTGATACTTTAAGAGATAGGCTCATAACACTTTTACTTAGGGTCAGTCTTTCTATGGTCAAGATGGCTTCTTAGAATGTCACCATTAAATTTCTGTGTGAATGGGTTTTGAGATTTGTTTTGTACTTCTTCCCCTTAAGACAGATTATGATCAAGTTTTTACTCAGTATTTTCATTCAAACTTATACATCCCCCATTTCCTGAAAGCCATTACAATTTGGTTCAGAGTGTTGTAGTTATCAAAATGGGGTAGATTATACCTATGTAAATGTCTAGAGACCTGCAGAATAGGTAGTAATATCTCTTGGTTCTGGCCAGTACAGAAAAGATGAAATGTGTACAGGCTGATGTCAAAGGTTTCTGAAAACCCATGTGGTGGATTCATTGAGTGACTAATTGTGTTCGGAGAAAGATGCCTTCTCTCTGCTGCCAGTAGAAAAAGCTACAAAATTAAATATAAAGAAGGTGGAAATAAGGTTGGCTTTCAAGACCATGAAGAATGTTAACACTCTGGAAGGAGAAATAACATTTCAAAGAGGGAAAAAAAAGCATATGTTTCATCTTAATAACATGTTCTGGATAAGCAAACTGAGCAAACAAAATACAACAATAAACACAATGGTCATCATTTATGTGTATGTCACTCTAGGCTGCCAAAAGCAAGCAGTTTTCTCAACACCCATAAGGTAAGTCTTACTTCATATTTCAAGGGAAGGTTTGTTTTGTTTTTAATAATTAAACTCAGAAATTTGGTATCTAATCATAAGAACATATTCCAGTCTTGTTCAGTACACTTCATCTAATGTAATCCTTCACCCTTGATATAAAAATAGGTGCATCAAAGTAAGAGGAAAAATTCTTTGGGACATTCTTCTGTCATGAAAATGATTATTTTTCATCTGATGTAAGAGTTACAGAGATAGTTGTGCTCTCCAGTAAAATGAAGGAAAATGTTTATCTATTAATTTCATTATGATTCAAAGCAGCAAGTTATCTAGGAATATTTTCTTGTGTACATTAATGTTCATGATGATCTTGGTGACAGGTTTAAGATTACTTTTCAAGGTACAATCTGAAGAAAATTCTATTAGCAAAATAATTCCTTTTAAATTTATCTTTAAATAAATAAATTATTAATTCATTGACTGTAATCAATCTTCTCCATTAGTACTTAGTTCTATTTCAAAAATATCTCAAAGAAGGCAAAAATTGTACCACATTTACTTGTTCTGTTAATACATAATGTGGGGTCAGTTCAGAGATCACATTACACTGAAACAGATTGACAGAAATGATGTTATATATATTGTTGTAAATTTCTATGTTGCAACTTTTTAGAGAACCATGAAATGGCTTATATTGTAATTCATGCTACTCGAGAAGAAAGGAACCAAAAAAAATATTACTGCAGGATTCTGAGAGGCTGCTAAAGTACATGTGGTTTGTAAAATGTTATGGCATAAACTTATGACTACAGCTCAGTTAGTTTTATGAGAGGACATAAACAAAGGAAGAATAACTGGTACTTCAGTGTCCCCTTTAATCTTCTGAAACACCTATTCTGAAAGAAGCTTCAGAGTCTATTGTTGGCAGCCTCCACTAAGATGAAGGTCAGCATATTAAGTTGATTACTAAGTTAGTAGGTAAATAAGAGAGGTGTGTCTCAGTTTCTGTTTTGAAACTTCAACGGCAGTGAACTATTAGATGTTCTAGTATTACAGACTGTCATCCTCATGACAGGACCAGTTTGGAGACTAGCAGCCACAAATTTGGAGAGGAATCTCTTTTGGCAATGAGAAAAGAATGTTTAGAACATACTCATGAATTCACTAAAAGGTATGCATTCATCAAAAGCACATTTCTAGAAACTTTCCATGCCTTAATATGGAATCAAAGCATTTCAGTTGACAAAGAGAGGAAGACGGCCTGCAAAAGACTTGTCATTTTATGTTCATGGTTAAATTAAAATATTTAATTCTACTGATATTGAATTTAACAGCAAAATTCCTGCTTATTTAAGTGACAGCTGGATAAGCCTATAAATGTTCCTTTGTTATGCTTATTCTGCTCTGCATAGTATGTTTTCCTTTAACAACATTCTGCAATTAACAACAATTTGACAGACTGAAAGATGCCCCTGTTTCACACTTTTTATTGCTGCACAAAGCTTTATTGTGGGTTTCATTGATAGATGGAGATTGCAGTTAAGTGAAATGTTTGCTCTTTCCCACAAAACAAGTCTTTTAGTATAACCATAAGATGCTCATACTAAATAACAACTTGCTGATTATAAACTCACGAGATTACCATGCTGGAGACTTTTTATTAATACTATGCAAACACAAGAGTATCCAGAATTTGCTGAAACTGGCAAATTCTGATTTATCTATGCATTAAAAAAACAAACAAACAAACAAAAAAACAAACAAAACCCAAACAAAACAAAAAACAACAAACAACATTCCTTCCTCACCCAAGCTTGATTGTTTGTTCTTATTACATGATTTTTCCAAGTGTTAAATTAAATATTTTCTTGGGATAACTCTTCTCTCTTGTCTACCTGGCAGGTGAGATTGGTATTTTTCCAGTCAGAATTATCTGGACAATTAGTGATATAAAAAGTTAGTTCTGTATCCTCATTTCATTTCTTTAAGAGATCAAGACATTGATTTCAAAGCTTTGACTTTGTTTGCAGAATGTGGTCTAGAGCATTAAAATGAACTAACAGACAAGGATTTATTAGTATAAGTCTTCTGTCATTTATCTTCTATTTTGAAATATATTTGGTTGTATTTAATTCAAAAGGGTATCCAATAAAATTTTCTTTCATAATATATTTACTTGCAGAACAAGTAAGCAGATAACATTCCTCCACTCATATTCAAATGCATCTGAGGCTAATTTGATGTTAAATGTTTAAGAGAAGTTGAGTGCTTGTGTGTTTTTAATCTTATAAGAACAAAGGCTTAAATATCAACACATACATTTTGAAACATCAACTCTTTGGTTAGATTAAATCATACAGAGTAAATTAGACATCAATGGTCAAGAAATCCCTCTTTCTATATATCTCTTCCGTAGTAGTTCTTGAACTTATTATCCAGTTTTAAAAACCACAGAACATAAAGATTAGTGATTGCTAATGTATTTTATGAAAATATTCAGAACTATGAGATGTTTTTATGAGTATTCATACTGTGGAAAAAATGCACTCCAAATCTGCACAGGATTTTGCTTTAATTGATATAAATTGGGATCCAACACCAATAATGTCCCTCGCTTCTGTAGGCAGACTTTTAATCAGGCCTAGTACTCTTTCAATTAGCACAGGAAACCATTCACAAAATTATCAAGCTAAAACATAACATTTCTTTTTAAAGTATCTTTCTAATGACCAGTATGGTGAATATGAAGTCACATATATGGTTTGATGGAATAGGAGAGAGAGGGACTATGTAAGGTAGCATGACATGAGAGTGAAAACCCCAATGATGGTCTGAATTTAAAGCAACTTCTGTTGTTGATATTCACCATTATACACCAGAGACTCCACCCAGATAATAAACATTGATTATATGGAAATGTCCACCTCAAATACAGAAACTCCAATAGCTAATAAACCATACATTAGGCAGTTCCACTTTTTTTGGAACAAAAGTCATTAAACAATTACTTCTTTGTTCCAGAAGAAAAAAAAGTGTCTCAACTGTATCAGAAGACTAATTTTCTATTGTACAGTAAAGTATAACAGTGAAAAGCTTTGGTTTTGGAAATGAACCTCTCATCTCTTTAAGTTTAACCCTCATAGATAAGACAAGGATTTGGGAAAATACCAAGAATGTGAAGTCAGTCTATAATATTGATTGAGGCTGTAGCTCAATAAAGCAACAGTCATCTTAAGTACATGCTTCAATTTATTTAGATATATATGAGTCCACAATAGAGTCTCACTCAAGCTTCTGCTTGGATCTTTCTAGGTGTCATGGTTTGTTTCTGCAAATCAAACTGTAATTGTGTAGTCACAGAGCTCTGTACTATTCTTTCTGATGAAATACTAATGAGATTAAAATTAAGCCTTTTTCTCCTGAGACAATATTAACATTTAACGGTCTTCAAACAATGAGAAATCTTTCTGCTTGCACAATTTTCAGAATCACAAGGATAATTTTCCATAACCAGTTCATATGTTTGTCTTTTTGTGTCTTGTTTCTCAAATGTTCATTTTTCTTCTCTTTATGATTGTGTTCTCTGCCAGAGCAGAAAATGCCTGGATATTTTTAGTTCCAACCATAAGTATTTAAGGCTTCTAAGACAAGAATTCTGTAAGAAACAATACACAACCGTTATAATTTCAGAGATGTAGGTATATATAGTGCATGTTTATAGCTAAAGTGCAAAGCCAGCCACTTCTCTTTATGGAGTTTTGTGTAAGTATTTGGATTTGGGAAAACACAAGCCAGTCAGCCTGACCTTGATCCCTGGGAAGGTGATGGAGCCAATCCTCTTTAAAGCCGATTCCAAACAGGTGAAGAACAAGGAAATGACTAGGAGTAGTTACTATGGATTTGTGAAGGGAAAATCATGCTTAAACAGCCTAATAGCCTCCTACAATGAAATGCCTAACTTTGTGGACAATAGAAAGGTAGTGGATGTTGTTTACCTTGAATTTTGCAAGGTCTTTAATGTTGTTTCACATAAAGTCTTCACAGAAAAACTGATGAGGTATGAAGTAGATAAATGGACACAGAGATGTACTGAAAACTGGCTGAACAGCCAGGTTCAAAAATTTGTGATCAATGCACAACTGGAGGCTAGCTGGAGCCTGGTACAGTGGAGTCCAATCCCTAGTAGAGTACTCCAAGGATCTATACTGGGGCAAATACTGGTTATCACCTTCATTACCGACCTGGACGATGGGACAGAAAGCACCCTCAGCAAATGATACAGAACTGGAAGAAGTGGATGATACACCATACAGATGTGCTGTCATTCAGAGCAACCTCAATAGGCTGGAGAAATAGGCTGGCAGGAAATTAATCAGTTTCAACAAATGGAGATGCCAAGTCCTGCAGCTGAAAAAGAATAACCCCAGGTACCTAAACATGCTGGGGGATGGCCAGCTGGAAAGCAGCTTGGAAGAAAGGGACCTGGGGGTGTTAGTCAACAAGCTGAACACAAGGCAGCAGGACTACCATGTGACTAAAAGTGTCATCCAGATGCTCCTTGAACTCTGACAAGCTTGGTGCTCTGACCACTTCCCTGAGGAGCCTGTTCCAGTGACCAAACACACTCTCTGTGAAGATTTATTTCCTAATTGCCAGATCTGAACTTCCCCTGAGGCAGCTTCATTCCATTTCCTCATGTTCTGTCACTGATCACCAGACAGGAGATCAGCACCTCCTTCTCTGCTGCTCCTCTCGAGGAATTTATAGACTCCGATGAGGTCATCCCTCAGCCTTCTCCAAGCTGAACAAACCAAGTGGCCTCAGATGCTTCTCTTAAGTCTTGCCCTCAAGGCTTTTCACCATCTTGGTTGCCCTCCTCTGAACACACTCTAATAGTGTGATGTTCTTACATCATGGTGCCCCAAACTGAACATTGTACTAGAGGTGGGAACACACCACTGCAATGTAGAGTGAGGCAATCACCTTCCCTTGACTGACTGCTGATTGGAGTGAGTAAAGAAGACAGAGCCTTTCTTCAGTGGTTTCCTGTGACAGAAGAGGCAATGGGCAAAAACTCTAAATTCCGTTTAAACATAAACATAAACAATTACTGTGAGGGTGGTCAAATGCTGAAGTAGGTTACCTGGAGGGATTGTAGAATTTTCACTCTTGGAGATAATAAAAAACTGACTGGTCATCATCTTAGACAACTTGCTTTAGCTCACTCCACTTTGATCAAGGAAGTTTGACTAGATGTTTGCCAGAAATGTTTTCCAACCCTCAGGACTCTGTGAATCTTATCTACAAGTCACTGTTACATATTCATTTTGAACAAATTATCGATTGCAAGAAAATTCATCCAACTTTCACTATTTGCTTTGTGCTAAATAGCAAGTTACATTTTAATCTAGATTTGACTCTGTTATTCAGAAATTTAATATTGGACCAAAAGCATGACTGTTCTGGGTCAGACCATAAGTTCTTCTCATTTATGGACTGCTACCTCACAATGATCAGGGTCAGATGCTAGGCATAAAAGTACAAGAACAGTCAAACCTACAGTAACACTCCCCTTGGTATACTTCCTCACATCAATTTGCTATATTCTCTCTCTCTTTTTCTTGACATCCAAAGCCCTTTTATGGATGCTAGATAGGATTTTTGAAGCCCACAGATAGAAGCATACTGCTGAAATGAGAATGGAAAGAAGTGAGGTGTAAGGAGGGAATAGCACTCTGCTGAATTCCTCCCCTGCAAGGCAGCATATAATCAAAAGACTAAGATGACATATGCTTTGAAACAGTGATAATTCATGCTATGTTCTTTGATGGTGGTTTTCCATCGTCTGACCTGCACAGCTGTGCAATGGGGTTCACTGAGCCTCAGGTGAGTATCCTAGTGAGTCAGTCTCTGCATGAGAAAGGCATTTCTTTTCTTTTGGATGCTGGAGTTTGGAAGTAGCACTTCTTCCAAAGAACATTTCCTTTATTCCATATCTGCATGATAAGTCTACATTTTTTAAGTAGAAGAATGATCTCATTATATGATACCAGATTTGGGGAGTTCAGTTACAGGTTTTAAATACCTACAATATAATGCAATTCTAATCCAGTAGTCCCAAATTTGTGTTTCCTGACTTCCCCACTTAATTCCAAAAGCCTTATTCTATTGTCACGACTTTATACGCAGGTTTTTCTCTTTTTGAGGCAGGGTCTGTTAATTTTAGTAACAATCAGATTTTATATAAATGTGTAATAAACTCAAGTTACTATAATAAAATCTGTTTACATAGTACCGGAATGCTTCCCATTCAGCTCCAGTTATACCTCAAGGAAAAAGAAAAGCAAAACTGTAAGAGAAATCTTTGAGCCTCGCCATCATAGATGATTAAAATTTGTATCAGTTAAATGATTTATTTTGTCTAAGTTTAAGAAATGGGATTGAAGCATACAGTGTCATTTCTGTATGCAGCAATACCACATTGCACTGTGTGTTCAATAATCTCAACCCTGAATCAGTGATGATCTCTGAAAATTGTTCAAGCTAAGCAGGTTGCTCAGTGCCATTTTTCTGAATGTCACGGGAGATGTTAATCCTTTTTCGGAAGGCAGAATGATGATTCTTGGGTACATGACTGTTTATGTGGCACCAGGATAAATGCAGCAAAACTTAGGCATAAAGCCCAAGACACTAAGTTATGATTTTGTAACATAATCATAAGGCATTGTGAGTGGCAGTGGAAGCACTGTTTTCATACAAATATGCATCTGCTTCCTTGTTCCCTGTAAAAAAACATCTAAAAGGATTATTCATAGGGAGCAAATATGTGTTTGAGGAAGTTATTAGAACTGTTTCCTGCCATATGGGAGGTGGTTATTGGGTCTGCTGTGCATCATTAACACCTTCAAAAAGTTGCTTGCGTGCAATTAATTATGTAATTGCAAATTGGCATTGAAATGATTGATAATCATGAAGCAAAACAGTATCTCCATTTACTGTCAGAAAATAAAATAAAAATGACACACATTTCTAGACTTAAAGGGGTTTTTTTCCTAACAAATCTTTTTTTCATACAAATATTTTCTAAATACTTTTTAATATAAAAATACTAAAATATGTCAAGGAATTAATATTCACTATGAAAGAGTGACATTACTGCTGAAGTTTGACATTACTGCTGTTAACAGATTTGTCTGCAAGTTAATTTCCTTCCCATCTTCCTGAAGGGCAGCATAGCTGATTACAAATAAATTGAACTATTTCTGAGTAAAATCACAAAGCTCATGGCAATATATACTTAACATGATATATGAATGCCTCAGGCATTACATTTCTGCTGCCCTGAGGCACCAATACTCAGTTTAACTATAGCACTGTCAGTAAGAGAAAGCAATGCGGTATCCTTCCATAGCCTGATCCTTTAAAGTCTGGTTTTAAAAGTCTTCAACATGACAGATTTTCACTAAAACAGCTTGGCAGCTCAGAAACCTTAGAATAGTTTGACTTGTAAGGAAAAGATGGAGATGTGAAAAAGGTACAATTTCCTTCTCTTTTGTACATGTGTGACACATCCTTGCAAAACACAAACTTTCCAGAAAAAAAAGCCATGTTCCTGTTAAACCCAAATTGTTACTCTGTCAGGGCAGTCAGTTCCACTTCTCTCAGCAGAAATTCCAGAGAGAAGAGAATATATAAATAGAAGAAAAGCATTACACTCAGGTTTTTTTCTGATCATGAGAGTAATAATGTATTTCATGCATTACAGTTTAACAATAACCAAATACTGAAAATATAGAGACTGTTTCTTATTTATTCTGGATTTCAAACTCCCAGTTTCAGATGACCTTAAGAAGAGGTAATGTATATGCATTAACACATGAACACCCCAAAACATTTCCCCTGAACTGTTTCATTCTCATAGTATGTGCACCACAGTACCCTTAGTCATTTCTGAGGAGCTGCTATAAATTGAGGGATGATAGGCTGCAAGCAACATTTTTCTCTTTAGGGGAAAAAACAAAAAAACAAACCAACAAACCAAACCCATGTTCATCTAGTGCTTAATAATACTATTGTACCTTCTCAAAAATTTCAGTGGATTTTTTCTTTTCAGAACTCAGTGTGCAGTTATTACTTTTGCCTGTTGCATACATCAGTAATCTGAAATACTGCAGGATAGAGAATGTGTACTCAGTGTGCACTGACAGATACACAATTAAAATACCTTCATTTTCTCTCTAATTAAGAAAGAACTCAAAAGCCAAGTGGCTTGTAATGTGAGAACTGCACAGTAGCTGGAGCAGGGTGTTCAGACTGATGCCAGCTGGTGTCTTGCTAGCTTTGACAGTAGACTAAATGATCATGGAACTGTCTCCAAAAACACCTATGCAGGGGTAGCTGTATTTTGGATGAGAGGGACTTTGCACAGACATTTTTTTCACTTCTACCAGAGAAGTAATGAGTTCTTCTGGGGTAGACTGGGATAGAAGAGTGGGAGGAAAAGAACTGAGGAAAAAGGAAAGAAAATAAGTCCTGGGCTCCTTGATTACATGCCACTGTCCAGGAAAAATACATGGATCATAGAAATACTACAGTGGGAAATTCTTCTCAGTAAAATGAGGATATGTAGTCATGGTCTAGTTTGAGGCTGTGGTAGCCTCTGTTGCTCTATGGAGATCTTCCATTTCCCTAGACAATAAGGTAAATGCCTCCATAATTCCAGATCCACTGATATCTGTGGTTGACTGACAGGCTAGCAGAGCGCAGAAAATCCAGCTTCCCTCTGTTGCTGATGAACAACCTGGGAGGCGTTAGAGCTGATATTTGACATATTTAGGGACAAATCTGTCTCAGAGCAGGCTTCAGACGCCCATCATGGTATTGATTAACCTCTACCCCCACTTAGTCCAGAATACATCCTCAATTCTTGTTCTTGCTCATTCAATAGCTACTTACCCCATCCATGATCCTATACTGTGTCTAAAATGTTCAGTTAGTAGTCCTTTTACTTTATTTAGTCTCTCTTATCAAGTACTGATCTTAATCTGTGAAAATATCATTATCATGCTTTTGCTTTCTGTTAACCTGACTACTATGATGAATATACAGGAGATTATTTTTGTAGCTTAGTGATGAAGCCTCAATTTTGAGTTGTTTTGGAAAGTAGATATGACCAGGTCACAACAAAAATAAGAGCATATTAGACAGGAGAGGATCAGGAGAAAGAGTGCTCATGCATATGAGAAAAGTATCTCAAATTTTTAGGGTCCTTTCCTCTAAAACACCTGAATGTATCTGGCAGTACACTTAACATGGATGATGGATCTGGAGAGGGTGCTACACTCAAAATCTTGTGATACACAAAAGAGAATGCACCATATACAGAGTTAAGAATTCCTGAGTCCAATGAATGCTTTAGTAATCTGGTAGGTCAAGCTGTATAATCAATACAAAAATACATAATACTTGGCAGATGTTATGCAAAAGCACATTAATCTCACCTTCTTTTATTTGATCTTAAATATACTCTTCCAGTGCTTCTCTCGGTGCTAAACTTGACAGCTTTATTCTTCCTCAAGAACTGGGGAGGAAATTTTGAAAAGCCATAGGCATCCTGGAGTTTTAATGGGAAAAATGTGGTGTTCCTGGTGGGGGCCTATTCTGCCTCACCTTGGGTGTATACAAGGAGCTATAGGTTTATAGGTGAGAGTAACTCATCCACAGACAGACATGGTGGCCAGTGCCACCCAGACCATACCCAGGACCAGGCTGTGTAGGCCCCAGATCCTCCACCCAAGGGTACTCCAGAGCTGGGGACTTCTGCTAGTGATGGCAAAAATCATATTTACCATGTTATTGTCAGTGTCCTCAGTGAACTGATAGGCCACATGCTCCCACTCAGCACAGTCCATTCTGGCCAGGCACTGCAGCAGGACCTGGGCTGCAGCTACTGAGTAGAAGCCACGTGAGAGGGAGCCTGGAGAGGCCTCAGCATGGCGGTCCTCCTTTGCTCAGGAGCTGCTTCAGGAGCCCTGATCCTTGGCCTTGCTCAGCTCATTGGGGTGCAGTGGCACTGTGCCCAGTGGAGAGGCAAGGGCACAACTACACTGGCCTGTAGTCTCCTGCCAGCCCACCTGGCCAATGCTGACATCAACAACTACAAGGAGTACAAGTGATTGATGCCATATGGACAGCATAATAGTCCTAAACAGCCATCGGGAGAGTGAAGTATCATAGCAATTCCTGTCATTTTGCATGCAATGCCCTAGTAAAACTACTACCTTGCAGCAGGATGAGGTAAGCCCATGCCTGGGACACAGAGAAAGAATTGTGGGCTAGTGCTGCTCATTGATCCCAGTTTTGAGTGAAGCCAGATGAGATGCTGTCAAGGGGCTTCCAACTGTGAGATACTCTGCAAAGCTGAAGGTACTTATCTTTATCTGAGATATGTCAGGGAAGGTGGTTGTTTGTAAGACAAGGTAAATTTCATATTCCATTATTGTGCATCATAAGGTTACAAGTGTATTCCATTGTGGTGGGTTGACCTTGGCCAGCTGCCAGACTCCCACCCAGCCACACTCTCACTCCTCCTTCTCAACAGAAGGGGGCAGAAAATAAAATTAAAAAGTTCACGAGTCGAGATAAAGACAGGGACATAATTTATCAATTACTGTCATGTGCAAAATAGTCTTGACTTGGGGAAAATTAATTTCATTTATTGCCAGTTAAAAGGTCTGCAACAGCTGCTCTCTGCCACTCCTTCCTCCTCACACTTTCTACTTCTCCACTTTGGGGCCTGAAATCCTTCAGGGAACATCCATCTGCTCCAGCATGGGGTCCTCCATGGACTGCAGTGTGGATACAGGCTCCAGCCTGGGCCACTCCCAGGGGCTGCAGGGAAACACCTGCCCCAGCGGGCTCTCTCCCAGGGCCGCAGGGGAATCTCTGCGGGGGCACCAGAAGCAGCTCCTCCCCTCCTCCTGCTCTCCCCTCGGGGCTGGCAGGGCTGTTTCTCACTCGGTTTCCCTCAGCCCTGGCTGCCGGGCAGCGTTTTGCCCTTTCTTCCCCCGGCTTTCCCCGAGGCGCCCGCCCGTGGCTGAGGGGCTCAGCTGTGCCCTGTGCCAGGGCCACTGGAGCCACTGGAACCAGCTGTGTCCAGCACGGGGCAGAACCGGCCACTCCTCATGGGGGCAACCCGGCAGCCCACTCACTACCCAAATCTTGACACCTTCACCCAAGAAACCTATTTAGCATCATAAAGAATTTCTTGATTATATGTAGTCTATAATTTTGCTTGCTGAGAACATAACTGGGAATATGTACAGTGCAGGATCAAGCTTGCTGCTTCCCCCCCCCCCCCCATATTACTGAGCTGATTTAGCTGTATATTTTATCCTAGACATACTGAGCCCAATTCGACTTGCTGCCATTAGCTGTTTGACAGAGTGGTGATACATTGCACCAATTTATTACTTTCTCATGGCAGTTGTGGCACTATTTTAATAGTAGTATACCTTTGTATCCTTTTAAGATTCCAGTTAAAGGAACGGAAAGTGGATCGGCTTGTAGCACATAGGGGATAGCCTGACCCAGTCCTTGCTGTCAGTCATCAGCTGCCCACTGTGTTAAGGTCAGAATTTCTGATGGCAGAAAGATGGATGAAATAACCCTGTTGCAATGAGTCATAGCTCTAGAGACCTCAGACGTGGATAGAGGAGCAGGATGTATAGCCAGCTGTCTATCTGTTTCCTTTGAATTGTTTAGCAGGATCACAGGAAAATAAGAATGGTGGACAAGACTGTGCTTGAGTTTAGCTAACTGGTGGCAGCTGAGAATGATTTTTTGTTGTCATTGCTGATTGTTAGTCTGCATTGAGACACTTGTCCTTTCTGATTCAGCCTTATTTTCTTAATCTGTCACATGCTGTAGTTACATCTTCACATCTTGGACTGTTTCGCTTGTTTTGCTCTCTAGATCAAGGGAGGATCTTGCCTTTTATTATGTCCACTGCTGTCACATTCAATGTACTAAAAATTGTATATAGATAGACACCATGTGGCTCAAAGAGCTTAATCCTTAAATAAAAAATATTTTTATTCTTTGTACTCATTTATTGTGCAGATGATAGGGCCCTTAAAGTCTTCAGTTATTCATCTGGATGCATATATGAAAACTACACAAATAGTTCAATAAATGGACTAATGAAAACTAAGCCTATGACACACAAATGTCCCATCTTTTTACTCTACTTTTGAAAGCTACTAAAAATATAACTATGGAATTAAGTCAGTGAGGAAAAACTCAGTGACTTCTAGACCAAATTGTTCTTTCTTCTTTAACAACAATTTGCAGAGAATTTAAACACAGTGATGCTCCTTTCTCATGTCAGTGGAAATACTATGCCACACGTCTTCTGAGGTATGTTATTGGGAATATGGCTGCAAAGCTACCTTCAGTGGACTTTATAGGACTTGATTGGAAATTACAGAGCAGTTCTGTTGATAAAGGACAAAATACAGAACTACAGTTGTTCTCTTTTAGCTGTTTTGACTCTCTGGGAATAACAGAATTAAAAATTATGCAGATATATTTTTGCTTCTAAAATCAGCAAACAGTTCTGAGTAGATACATGAGGTATAACTTCCAATTAAGAGACAGTGCCAATTTAACAGCCATTCTTTCTGATTGGGATAGCATTTTAAATCACAGAAGATACAAAAAAAAATAAAATAAGGAAAAAGTAAGAATGTTTAATATCATGTCTCTCTACTGTTTTATTAGATCTTGAATGTTTTCTTAATTGAATTTTTACATCTTATTTCCTTACTTTTTAAGTCTTTCATATTGGTCAATCAAACATGTATGGCACTCAGTTCTAAGGACTGAAAAGTTCCATACATCTTCAGTCAGGTTCTTAAAGACATGGTATTTATAGGAGAAAAAAAAAATATTTACTTAAATTAATTATATATTTTCAATTTCTATCCATTTTATACTGTAAAGATGTATGGATTTAATATTGGAGAATGAAACATAAACATGAACATCTTAATTTCTAAATAAACAGAAAAGTAATTTATTTTTATCATGCTATTTGAATCCCAGTATTTCCCAAGTCCTCAGCATATTACCTTTTTATTTCAGTCTAATAACTTATTTTCTGCATTGATTAAAACTTTGACTGTACGCATGGAAAATAACTTTATTTACAGGAGTAATCTAATTTAATTTAGAGTACTTGCAATTATATTTACCCAACAGTCAATGATTTAAAAAAATGCAAATTTTAACAATATTACACGAATTGGCAAATAATTTTTAAGCATTAAGAAATATATAAGAATGTTCAGAATTTAGGAAATTATGTGTGAAAAGTTATGAATATATTCAATTCTACATTTAATTATATTTGCAAACATTTGTTTCTGCAAGGAAAGAAGTTTCACCTGAAAGTAAAGAAAAAATATTAAAATAACTTAGAAAGACAGGCAAAATTATTGGTTCTGTCACAAATATGCTTTGAATTATTTAGAAGGTATGTCAAAAAGGAAACCAAAGGGGGGGGGAAATAATAGCTATTAAAATATAGTTACTTCTTTTGAACAGAAGCTTAAGATAACTTAGGCTGTGGGGGACAAAAGCCTTATTGGAGTAGAGGTTGCTAAATCCTTTTCATCAGAACAAACAGTTGTTTCACCATAAAACACAATAAGGTGGGTCAAACATGCTTTTTCTTTCATAAATCCACATAAAATATTCCTATTGACTTATTTTACTTCACATGCCTGGAAATGCCCTCCAGGAGAAGGTGCTTTGTGATTTCTCCAAGGACTGAGGTGAAGCTGACTGGCTGATACAGGTCTTTTCATCTTTTTTGTGTTACTTAAGGATAGATCATTCCAATATCGTTCTCTACCTAGTTATGTGGGGACCCCTCCCACATTTGCTATGCATCTTTGTAGATGATAACCAAGGGCCTCAAAATCACATCAGGAAACTTTTCACCAATTTCTGGCAAATTGCTTCTGATCCCATGGATCTGAACTCATCCTTAGTCTGTTGCTTTCTCACTTCTGTGACAAAGCTTCATCTATGAAAAGAGAAGCAAAAAAGTCATGGAGTCGTTTAGCCTTTTCCACCCTGTCCTCCTCTAGCTTCTCTCCCCTGTTTAGCAACAGAGCCTCTTCCCTGAATTTTCTTTCCCTATGCCTATCTTGAAGATTTCCTCCTTGTTACACTTCATGGTGCTGTCTCATTTTAATTCAGTGGGTATTTATAATACCTTTTTTGATTCCATGTGTAAGTGTCCAAGCACTACTTCTATGCTCTCTCTTTGTTGCCTGTCTTTGCTTCCAATTTGTGTACACATTTTAATTCTTCATGAAGGTCTTTACATAATAACGTGAGCCTTCAGGTGAAATCCTTGGTCTTCCTGACTACCAAAAAATGTTTGCTTATAAATTCTGTCTCCTTTGCTGTTGTTGGTGGTGGTGGTAGTGGTGGTGGTGTTAAATAAAATAAGTCATCTCTCATAGGCACCTTTCTTCTTCATGGCAATTTCTCAGAGTATTCTGCTTAACAATTCCTTAAGTAAACTGAAGGCTGCTCTATGGAATAACTCCAGAGTCTAAATTATACTGCTTAGCTTCACAGATCTTTCTTCTAGATTCTGAACTCAGTCAATCAGTTCATGGTTATGAAGTCCCTATTTGTGAGCACCAGGACCAGTAGAGCATTAGAGTAGTTGACTCCTCTAGCACTTACCTTGGGAAATAATCACCAGCATAATCTAGGAAGCTCTGGAGTTGCTTGTACAGTGCTGTGTTTTCTTCCCAGAAGATGACTGTATGGTTGAAAACCCCAATAAGAACCAGGTCTTGAGGTCATGAGACTTCTAATAGTTGTGTACAAAATGCCTCATCCACTCCCTTCTCTTGTGGAGGTTTGTGATAAATTCTCACCACAACACTGCACTGCTACTTACCCTCTGGTCTTGATTCACCACCTCTCAGATCCCATGTTTCACAATGGGCCACTTGGCAGTCGAGGAGCTGCTTTGCTTTCTCTCATATAGTTCCCTACTTGTCCTTCCTAAAAATCCTGACAAGTTTACTTTTCTCTTGACAAAAGTTTTTTTTTCCCCTCTTTGCTCTCTCAATGTCCTTAAAGCATAACTAATTATGTTTTGAAGCACAGATTCTGTAGAATTCTTGCAGAATTTTTTTTTTTTTTGTTCTATATTTTTGGGACAGTAATATCTAATCAATTGCTAGGACTGACCTCTATGCAAGCAAAATTGCAGACCTTAGAAAAAAACATATTTTACTTTGGATTCTTCAGATTTCTCAGAACTTCTCTTTTTTTTTTTTTTAATCTTTTGTGTTTCCTCTCCTTGTAGACAGCAATTGTACAAAATATAATGTTAATTGTTGCTTGTGCTAATATCCTAACAATACAAATGTAACTCACTTATTGAATCTCTGTAAGCGATGGCAGGACAGAATATAACCATGGAAACACCCAACAACTCCCTCAGATGTGCTTAAAAGCAATATAGATTTCCTTGCTCTTTTAGTTTCTCTCAGTATTCCCTTGTAACATTTCAGTTCTTTGCAGCTTTATTTATATTACAGCAGAAGGTGAGAGAATTTGTAATGAGTAAAAATATTTCAGATAGAATATTTGTAATCTGTGATTGAAAACCAAGAAATTAGATAAAGAAATGTGCTATTAATACGTTACTTTATTCATTAGATAATTTAGAAATTTGCTATCTGATTTCATTATCATAAAATAATCTTAGAGATTTGAGTCTCTGTATAACAAAGATTTAAACTTTGGGAGCAATAAAAACACTGGATTACACCGCTGTCTTTTTATCTGATGTTCATCAGTATATTGATGATAAAACAGCCTATTTGAATCTCAGAAGTTTTCTACTGTATGATTTATATATAACTCAACATTCACACTGATATGAATATTACATTTGCTTCCTGGTGAGTTACTGCTGTGGTGTTTTTTTTAACTGAAGAAAGATCTGGTGTTTTCGTACCCTTTTACACTTCTATATCTGTTCAGCATTCTTTGATTTTATTGAAGGTAATTCTTACTATTACTCTAAGCCCTGAAATTTCTAAAACACTGTGCAAATACTTAGTACATCCCTATCAGATAGCTTAATAGTATTATCCCTATTTTTCAGACAACAGATTGAGAAAGAAATGTTTCAGTTCAGGGTTGGACTAATCTCTTTCAAACCCTAATAAGCTATCTTTGTCCTCAGTCAGTTTAAACAGTAGCCGAATGTGGATCTTGAATGCCAGTGTTCATAACAGTAAATCCTAGGAAACAAACAAAATTTATCTCTGCTTGGGCTATCACCATAGGTTGTTTTAACAAGAAGATTCCAAATGTCTTTTAAACTTAAATATATTGATCACATTACTATTTGTTTTTTTCAGATGGCTTAATCTATTTTAATGTTCTCCTTTGCTACCTTTGTGATTTTAATCAGAGAATTTGGTCACTTTGAAGCTTTCCCTTATCTTAATATAGACTAGTTTTGAATTTTTTTTGCAGAAGAACTCGGTAAGTGCAAAATATTTTGATTTTTTTTTACAATATTATCCTCCCTGAATATTCAAGGTCATCCATAAGGTCTTCTATGGTATTTTCAGGCTTTCATCCCTTCAGCAAATAGATGCAGTTATGCCTCACATTTCTATTTGTATGAATGGTGTACTACATTTTTTTCATAGTGACTAAATCAACATAAATTGGAGACATATTTGACCAAACATTTTCTTTTATTTCAGAAAAAGATCTAAATTTTTTTTATGTGAAAGATCCTGTCTCATCTGGAAGACTTTTAATGATACCTTAGATGCAGATAAGAAAAGCTTTGCAACTAATTTAAGTACATATGTACTAATATTTTTCCAGTATCTGCAAAACAGGAAGTGAAATGGGAAACACATTTTTCAGTTTAAGATTGGGGTTCATGACCAAAAAAGGAGGTAAGGAAGAATTTTTAAAATTACTTATAAAACATTAGATCTAATAAGCCCATTTACTAGAACACTTGGAGCCTGGCATGTCAGACAATTGCTCACCCACTGCATCACGTGTTTATCAAGCTGGATGCTGGATATTTTGTCCGGAAGGATACTGTGAGACACAGTATCAAAGGCCTTACTGAAATTCAAAAAGATCATGTCAACAAGCGTCCCATGTTCAGCTAGCTGGGTAACTTCATTGTAGAGCAAAATTAATATTGTTAAATGAGACTTTCCTCTCATGAACCTGTGCTGGCTGGGACAAATGACAGCATTGTCATTCAGCTGTTTTTCAATAACTCCCAGAATAATCTTCTCCATAATTTTGCAAGGCACAGGAGAGAGACTGACAGGCCTGTAGTTGCTGGGATCAGTCCTGTTGCCCTTCTTGAAGACTGGATCAACATTTGCCAGCTTCCAGTCAAATGGGACCTCTCCAGATTCCCAAGGGCACTGAAAAATCATAGAGAGATCTCACTATGACATCAACCAGCTGTTTACATACCTTTGATTTAATCCAATTAGGCTTCATGGACTTACAGGGTTCTAGCTGGAGCAGCAAATCCCACACAAATTCAGGGTTGGCTGGGAGTTTATCAGATATTCTTACAGCCGTGGTTCTCTATCCCAGGGCTCTGACAGTCCCAGATCCCATCTTAGGTGTTGAAGATCAAGGCAAAGAAAGCATTAAGTGTCCCTGCTTCATCTGTGTCCCTGTATGTGAGTTAACCATGCTCATCAAGTAATAGGCCAATGTTATTTCTGGCTTGACTTTTTGCTGTTAACATATTTCAAAAATCCCTTTTTATTGTCCCTCACAGAACTAGCCAGCTACAGCTCTAATTGAGCTTTGGCCGCATCTGCATCTACCTCAGCAATGGTAGAGTGAAAACTGTTAGAACAAAACCTGGTATGTCGAAGCTGTGGTAAACTGTTGAGGAGGGGTTTAATTTAGTCAACAAGATCATGGGTAAGGTAACTTTTAATATGGCACTTGATGTCCCAAGTTAGCACTGCCATAGTTTTCTGGTCAATGCTAGAGAATATGAACCGCTAAGCTAAAAATGTTCGAAGTTTCTTAAATTCATGTGGAGAACATTTCACATGTTATTATATTGAAAAATGCACTGCAGTATCTGTTTGAATGAGAAAATCTTAGCAATGTGGGGCTGAAAGAGACCACCTAGGTCACTGAATCCAACCCTAGTAGGTAGCAGCATGAGAAATCTTTCCTCCAACTTCCTTCTTTACCCAGCCTTTCACTTAAAAAGTTGAACACCGAAGCACCACCACTGTCACCTAAGTTTAAGCACCAAAAGTTTCAGGGTTGCATTGTGACACAGCAAAAATCAGGATATCTTAAGGCATTCCCCAGATTACAGTTTCCTGGAATATCAGACAGAAGAAAATTTGCATATACTGTATACCAGCTGTGATTTCATTTCATTAAATAATAAACCTCAAATAAAGAGAAAACAAAGATTTAGGATAGTCATTAATGAGAAGAAAAAATACTGTTATCAAAACAAAATAAAATAACGTTAAGTTAAAGATGACTTTAAACAAAGTGAAAACTGAAAATGAGCTTGGGAACACCACCTTCCTAGATTGTGTCACATGCATACACATACACAAAAATGTATTTGACGCCTCTCTTGTGAAACCACTAAATCAACATTATCTTAATGCCTAAACTAGGCATCTTTCAAGAAATCCTTTTAGATTCCTCTGCCCATTTCCTTTAGCAGCAAAAGCAATCTTAGAAATCTAACAGTCAGAGACATACTGATCCCTCCAACCACACTATGTCACTCTGCTTTCATGTGAGTTCTGTGATCAATTCTGCTCATTTTTGTCTTACATTTAAAATATTATATAGACAAATAATTTATACTATTTGATGAAATACCTGTGATACTGTAGAACAACAGTATAAAAATTTCGTACTCTTTAAGCTGTAATTTTAAATTCACAGATCTAGATACACTTTAATGGAATCTGAAGGTGTGACCCAATGCAGATTTTTGTTCAGTGGCAGAGGAGATTAATTTTATTGTGTCCAAACCATGAGAAATTCCATTGGCTTATTTTTGCCTGGAAAGTCTTTTTTTTTTTTTTTTTAGGATTCTTCAAGATAAAATATAAGTACCTTTTAAAAATTTCAGTAAATGAAAATAGCTCTTTTCATGGTTTTACAGCACTTAGTTCAGAGAACACTGGTAAAGGATTCACGTTAGCTCTTTTGAGCTGAAATAACATTGTGAAAGAAATAAGCACTGATGTTTACCAGTATTTACAAACACTGAAATGTTTATCAAAACGTTTGCTAATTAGAACCACACAAACACAACTAAAATACTCTTTGCTTTTTTTTTCTTTTTTATTTTGCATAATTGCCACATGTCTAAGTATTTTTTTTTTTTTAATTTAGTAGATTAGAATACAACAAACAAGCAGCTAAGTTACCAGATTCATGCAGGCAGCAGTAGCTACTATTTTAGAGAACTCAAGTAATTATAGGATAGCCCCATGGCAGCTAGGTTTCCACTTTACAAAAGTGACAATATTGTACATCAGCTCTGGCATGCAGTGAGGGAAAGTTCACTTGCCTCAGGTGTCCTAGAGGTTGTTCATAATTTAGATCACTCTAGAGGTTGCTTAATTCAATACTCACTCTCCCGAGGCCTTCAAGGAGCTATCATTTCAGGGAAAATTCAACCCCTCTTAAGTTCTTTATGAAAACAAAATGAGGGAGGATGGACAGCTTGAAACAATTTAAAATTACCATTTATCAAGTACATTCTATAAAGAAATTAGATTTCAGAAAAACCTCCCTCTGCATCTCACCAGTAAGTATAATAAGCTGTCTTTTATGATGGCCTTGGGAGAAAACTAGCGAAAAGTCATGATTTGTGTATTTTATGTTGCCTTAAGGACATGTCCAGTGCTGTTAAAATTGCTAATCCCCACCTGAAGAGTTTGGATATCGTTATTTTTAATTTATATGTACCATATATTAATGCTGACTTTGTCTTCAGAGATATTCTTTCATATAATGAAAACAGCATTATGTATCTACTCACTTCTCCAGGGATTTCCATCAATTAAAATCTTTAGTCAACTCATATGTGAAATGGAGAGAAGGGGTAAGAGAAATGAAGACTGGCTAGCAAAGAGCTTCCTGTGTTATGATATTAAGCTAACACATTTAACATGTTTGCTTTAGCATATTTTCTGTTCTACATAATCTTTCTCTTTAACACTTGCTGAGGATTTACGAATTGTAGTTTTATTCTTTCCTATAATATTATGCTTTATAGCTCTAATGGGAAAGATCTTTAGCTGAACTGTTATTATTTCCAACATAGAGAGACGTGAATGAAGCTGCATGTATATTGATTATTGAGGAAGACTAACTGACTAGCTTTAGTCTAGTTAAGAGTGCAGACTCCAGAAATAGACAGCCTCAAATATTTGGCAAAGAAAATAGAAAACCACTACTCTAAAATTCTATTAATTGTTAGAAATAGACAAACTCACTTGTAGAAGTGCTCTCATTGTCTTGCGCCATTTGTAGCAGTCTTTATAGATAGTTAGCATGACATGCTGTTAATTGCTGTCTTCCTCTTCAAGGCTGCAACAAATTTCACTGCCTCCCTCCCCATCCCCTAGAAGTGCAATCCTTATTCTGTAAATCACTAAGCTAATAAAAGGTTTCTGTCTGCAGCTCAAGAATATTGCCTTCATCCAACATTGCCTGATATGATCTCTTTACACACGTAACCTTTTATCTGAACAGGATCTTATCTAAAAAGAGCTAGGTCATGCAAAATCCACCTTCTATTTCTAACTTTCACATAACCCATCTTCTAGAAACTAAACTTATAATATCCACTTCTTGTTTTTGAAAGCAAATAGATAAATTCTGACAAGTCAGGTGTCATGAGACAGCAGCATCTCTCCATCGTGTGCCAAGAATACAATGGTTAATCTTATGCTGTTCCATGCATTCTGACCAGTAAATAAATACATATAAATACTGTTTGGTATCAGGACTGTTATCCCCAGATTTGAAGTAGGTTTCTAGCTTATGATATTAGCTCTCTTATCTACTTATATTTCTTTGAAGAAAACTTGTATTGCTTTGTCGCAGCTCACACCTAACACAGTACAAAAAGAAATCTCCTATAAGTATTTCTGCTTTTGATAAGGCCACCACTAGACTATGAACTAATTAATTTTCTGCAATAACAAACTCCTCCAGCCCTTGCTTGGAATCCCTGATTCATAAAAACACTGTAACAGGGTTTCATATCATTCTTTCCTAATTTAAATAAGGTAGAAAATATTCTTCTACCTAATATTCTTCCCATCTATATTACATGTCCAACCTTTGCTTTCCCCATGGCAGGACCATATGGTTAGACTCAAAAAAATATTTGTTCAATTAATTTTTTTTTCAGTCATTTGCTTATGCTTCATCACTTCTGGTGTTTGCTACAGTGTGGAGCAAGAGGAAGTCTTCCAATCTGAGACAAGAAAATGATTTTCCAAAGATTTGTTTCAAACTGTGTTGTAAATACATTGCTTTTATTCAAGAGTACATTGCATAACAGTAAGAGAAATGATTCTCTGTAAATCCAAGGGAAAAAATAATTCTAAGTTCCTTATATATATATATATGTCATTCCTTTAAGATCAATGGGAACTCTATGTGCATAAGTACTACCTGAGTGGGCCCTTGAAGCACAGTGAGAAAGAGGCTGTGTAGTCATTTAAAATTCAAACACAGTTTCATCTTGGCCATTAGTCAAGATCAGGCATCTTGGGAGGCTTCCAGTTTCACAAAGCAACCCCTGTGAAAGTCCTTTAAAGCAACTCTGTCTTAGAAAAGACCCAAACAAGTAATGCTTTCATCCATAAATCATCAGAGAAAGTAAAGAATGGCAAGCTTAACTTTATATTTAACAATAGTCTCTGATCTTAAAAATTGTGTTGGGGTGAATTCAGAAAAACATCTGTTCTGTCTCAGGATGTGGTTCTTTGAAATATCTATTTTAGCATCTGAACAAAAAAGATCGTTCAAAAAAATAACATAAGTATTAAACTATTATAAGTAATGAAAAATAATTTCTGTTTGTATCTCAGAATTCCTTTCAATTATTCTAAAATTCTAGTATGCTTTAAATTGTGAACAATTTCCCATGCAAATAAAAATGTGTGTTAGGACTGTAGAATGTATCACATTTGCTAATTTCATGAACGACTGGTTAAACCTACACACTAGTGCTATAGTGTAAATGGGAAGAAAGGAATCCCTCCTATGCCTTATACCTGTGTGCTTTTCCTGCAGTTCTTCTCTTTGGGCAGAGAGAAGGCCTCTGTGGTCATGCCAGTCTGCTGGGCTTTTTCACACTGCTACAAAAAAAGACCTGTTCCAATGTACTTTTACCCAGAGCGCTGCAAAATTGCATTTCTTTTGCCTGTGTCCTTAACTGCAAATTGATCATCTAACTGTGAATCCTTATCACCCTCTCTTCATTAAAAATAATGATCCTGAATTTTCACTGTGCTTATTCAAGATGGTAGCACAGAAGAAATGCTCTTGGGTATGTAAACAATGTCTGACTGTTCAGAGGTCTATCTGAAGTCACTTAAGAGCTCTGCATATATTACACATCTGGCACGCCGTTCTTCTTGTGGCTCAGCGCACCTATTTTTCACCCATCTCAAGAGAGAAGGTGGAGGGATCAGTATGACATCCACCAGAATATCCTACGTAGCCAAAACTAGCCCTCTGTCTCTCTGGTAAGCTCTCGTCCTGTTCTCTTATACATAGGGTGGTGGTGCAGCTGCTCTCACTTTCCCAGAAGCAATGTCCTGAGTATTATCAAGTATTACATAGAGTCTAAAAGCACATGATAATTTAGTTCATAAAGCAATATGCACCCGAACACTTTACTAATCCAGAAAGTCCATTAAGGCATGTATGAAGGAATCCTGCTGAGAACTCAGCTTGCATTTAGTATCTTCTATTAATAATAATATTTTTCATGCTGGGTAGCTGAGGAAATGATAGCAATTTCTCAGCTGAATGGTATAAGTTTGCAATATATATTTTCTTCCAAAATCTATTATATTTACAGAAAAGTACTTTTTAAATTGCATAATATGAGGGGAAAAGGGTTAAAGTACAGCCTCAACTCTCTCACATGTTTAAACATATGTCCTAATACATCTTTTGGAAAGATTTAAAGAACACAATACTGTCCATTCCCTGTTGTGAAAAATAATTTCCCGGACTTGACTGTGGAGAAGCTCTTCATAACATCTCTCTCACCTTCTTCGCAGTGCCATCTGCAGAAGCAAAAGTGAGCGAAATTGATGTATAAACTGAACTTATATCTTCTGCTGGAATCATACACTGGGAGATAACAAATGATAAGCTGTGCTATAGACACCAAGAGGTAAGGAACCCACTCACCTCACAATTCAGCAACTAGACTGTCAGTCAAGATCCATCACTAGAGAAGTTAAACAGCAGAGTGAAAATCCAAGGCAGAGATGCTCATTCCCTTTCAACCCCTATGTCCTGATTCATTTCCAATTTAAGGCAGCTTTTAGGTAGTTCTATGGCCTTCCTAAATTCTCTGAAGAAATTTTAGCCCTACCTCAAGAAAGGAATTCAGGAGATCTAAGTGCCCAACACACTTCAGTACAGCAGAGAAAGAATTTATGAATACCAGTGAGAGACTGGGGAAGTGCCATTTAAGTGTACGACCTAATTTGCTGTGAGCTACTTCATTCCCCTTGCTGTAATCCTGTTTGTGTGACAGGTATGGGTAAAGGGACCTCTCCACACTGTAAGACTGCACCCATAGAATCATAGAATGCCCTGAGTTGAAAGGGACACACAAGGATCATCAAGTCCAACTCCTGTCCCTGCATAGGACAACTCCACAGTTCACACCATGTGTCTGAGGGCATTGTCTAGTCACTTCTTGAACACTGTCAGGCTTGGGGGCCATGACTGCCTCTCTGGGGGGCCTGTTCCAGTGCTCCAATACCCTCTAGGTGAATAACCTTTTCCTAGTGTCCAACCTACACCTCCCTGGCACATCTTCCTGCCATTTCCTCAGGCTCTATTGTTGGTCACCAAAAAGAAGAGATTGGCATCTGCCCCTCTTCCTTCCCTTCTGAGGAAACTGTAGACCACAATGAGGTCTCCCTTTGGTCTCCTCATTTCCAAGCTGAGGAGACCTAGGGACTTCAGCCACTCCTCATACGACTTCCCCTCCAAACCTTTCACCAACTTCGTTGCCTTCCTCTAGACACTCTCCAGTAGCTTTATAGTATTTTTATCCTGTGACATCCAGAACTGCACACAGTGCTCTGGGTGAGGCTGCACCAGTGCAGAGCAGAGAGGGACAATCACCTCCCTCGGCCGGCTGGCAATGCTGTGCTTGATACACCCAGGACATGTTTGGCCCTCTTGGCTTCCAGGACACACTGTTGGCTCATGTTCAACTTGCTGTCAATCAGAAACCCCAGATCCTTCTCTGCAGAGCTGCTTTCCAGTATCTCATTCCCCAGTCTGTATGTACAGCCAGGGTTGCCATGTCCCAGGTGCAAAATCCGGCACTTAACCTTTTTACTCCTTCTTGTGGTTGTTGATTGCCCAGTTCTGAAATTTGTCCATATCCCTCTGCAGGGCCTTTCTACCCTAAAGAGTGTCAACAGCTCCTCTCAATTTTGTGTCATCAGTGAGCTTACTTAGTATTTCCGCAAGCCCTGTGTCCAGGTCATTTATGAAGACATTAAAGAACATTTGCCCTAAGATGGATCCTTGCAGAACCCCGCTAGTGACTGGTCACCAGCCCAACATAAACCCATTTAGTAGAACCCTTTGAGGCTGCCCCATGAGCCAGCTGCTCACTCACTGCACTACTTGTATATCCAGTTGTATGTTGAACATCTTGTCCATGTTGGCATAAAAAATTACTGTCCAGTTTACCAAAATTATTATGCAGAATCCTAACGCCTTGTCAGAAAACTTCCCTTCAGCTCTGCATGAATGACAGTTTCCTCCTTCTCCCTGTGTTTGACCCACAAACATAAGATAACTGTTGAGCTTAATGGTGTTTCATGCACCCAACTGATAGTCTCTTTGCAACTTCTTTCCAAACAGATAGGACTAGAAAACAAACAGACATGGTGTAAGGGGGTCAGCTCCTTTCTGTTCATTAGCAGAGACAGAATTTCAGTCTTCTTTTTTTTTTTCTGATGCTCTGAAGGAGTAGGTTATGAAGCAGCTGTAAATATGGTAGGGTCCAATTTCATCCCATTCACCTCTAGTCCTCAGCTAAAGCAGATGGAGAATACTGAAGTCTCCTTGCAGGTAAACCATGCAGGTGTGCCTAGCAGGATACAAGTCTGGTTTAAATGTGATCATAAGATTGCTTTAACTGTATGCTGTACAAGTACCCCACTGCTTTTTAATCTGATCTTTTTTTTTCTCTTTCCTCATAAGTGTCACAGATGTCATTCTGGCTGTAACTGGGCATGAACAACAAAAGTCTTATTTACAATATTATCTGCATATATATTGAACACACATACTTCTGGTAGGAAAAAAATAATAATCCAGTGAGCTATGTGGGGCATGACACTGATCTTTTGTTTGCATAAAATAAAGATTGTGTGTCATATAGAAGGTTGCTGTAGAATGGACATAAAGATGCCAAAATATTGTTTTAGAGTTTTATCTTTAAGCATTGAACCTTTTATCAGGTTTAAAGAACAGGTAAATTCAGGAACAAGTTAAAAGTATAATTTAGAAGAAATGTTTATAACTAACTAATATTGAAATAGGGATTTCAATTGTATTTCAGCTGCTACTCAACACCTTGTATGCTTTACTGGTTTCAGCTGAAAATAAAAAAAAGACCATTGGGAAATAATGATAATAAAAACCCAAACATAGTCAAACTAAACCAGACAAAACAAACAAACAATAACAATAAAACCCAAGGATTGTATTTCTAGATAAATTAAAAAAAAAAAAAAAAAACACAAACCACACACACAAAAAAAAAAAAAAAAACAAAAAAAAAAAACAAAAACAACAACAAAAAAAACCCAGCCGGTTGCTTTCTTGTAGCATGAAATTTAAGCTGCATAACTATAAGTAAAACCTTACATAAAACCTTTTCTTAACTCTTTTGAAAGAGACTACGCTAATATCTAATTTTTAATTGTTTATATATTTTCATGTTTGGGCGAAGAAATACGTCTCACAAAGAAAAAACTGACTGCAGACATTTCATTGACCCTCTTCTCTGCCCACTGAGCACTGAATTGAAACTTTGTCTAATATCCTACACAGACTGGTGGTCCCACATGACATTGGTTTTATAAGGTTTAAGACATACCCATGGGTATAAGAGTCAAGCAGACTCCAAGCTTCAAAGCACAACTTCTTTGAAAGCATAAAGTTTCAAGTAGTTCTTAGTCAAACAATACATATTTTTAAAATAATATCTCTCCCCTGTGTGATTTTCAGGTTCACCCAGTCCCTAGTAATCATGAATATGCAAACTTACACTCCAGTTTTAACATCTGCTGAAATCAATCATAAAGTCAGAGTAACAAAATGCATTTGAATCAAATTATTTAAAAAAAAAAAAAATAGAGGATCTTCTTGCTTGTGCTTATATTCTGTGGGTGAATTATATTTTTAGTATTGCTGACGAATGAATAGGTAACTCTTTTTTAAAGTATTTCTGATGAGAGAGACTCCAGTCTTCTATGTTATCTATTCCAGTGACTTGTCTCTAACCTGAATGCTTGTTGAAATTTAAGATTATTCTTTCTTTTTTTCTCCATATCTGAAATGTAGAATAGATTATTTCTGTTGAGTACTTACAGGAATAGGACAGATGGTATCTTTGTATCTTCTTGTTTTGCATGTTATGCTCCTTTCAGGAGAGGGAATAATCAGATACTTATCTGGAGACAGAAGAGATGTTTCTTCCCATAAAGCAGTTGAATCTGGCAGAGAGCAGGGGTCCTGGAAACTGCATATTGTGGCAAGCAGAAGAAGGGGGTGAGAAAGCCACTTGAAAGATTCAGAAGTCTGCTAGTGGAGGAGAACCTGAGCTGCTGAGAAGAAATAGAGAGCAGACAGGAAATTTTCAGAGGTGTTGGAGAGGGAGCACAGGGAACTGGGCATGATCTACTGTGACTTAATTATTGAGCAGACCGGAAGTAAAGAATCAGTGAGTTGGAAGAGACAGCACTGCATCTAAATCCTTTATGTTTCTAACCTGTCTGATTTTAAAAAGCTAGAAATTCTAGTTAGTTTAACAATCCCTGGCTTTGGTGAGTTTAAGAACAATACATTCTTCTTTAGGCTTTTCAGTATCAAGAAAAAAATAGGCACAGATTCATTCTAAAAGCCTGACTTAGGGTCTTGACTGAGGAGCTTCTTTAATTTCTATTATATTTGCTGCTGTCTTATGTTTTTCACAATAAATGCACATCTTCCTGAAGTGCAACATGTAAAACTGCATACACTATTCCAGCTGAGTCCTTACCAATAAAATTCATAAAGGAGGATGTGTAAACATCTGAATTGTTACACAGATACAAATAATGTGATCAGTACTTCATAAGTCTGTTCATAAATTTTTGTGAGATGTTTGTCTTTGTTGCAAAAGCATAGTGTCAGTACAATGGCAGCTAGTCATCTGCCAAAAACCCCAGATCCTTTCTTGGAGAATTAGCAAGTTCTAGATGTCTTATATCCTATATCAGTACAGCTGGTTAAATCTGTTCAGTGTAGGATGTTTTACTTCCACCATTTAATCTGTTCCTATTTCTATATTTCTAGTTATTCTAGCATTTGGGTGAATAATGATAACCTGGGAATGAATCAGAGTCAAGGCAGGCTCCTTTTTGCTAATGGGTCAGCTCTACTCCAGGAAAATTAACAAGTCAGATTTGCCTATTACAGTAGTTCTTTCTTTACTCTTTTTCTTTGGTTTGCTCATGGAGGTGTCATTTAAAATAGCATCTAAAGCTACCATGATGTCAGAAGTAGCCAGTTCTTTTCTGAGTTTGAAGCTACTTAATGTCACTGACCGATTGATGCTGCTGACATCTGGGCCACCAAGGCACTTTGGAAACTCTTGCTCTTCAGTTATAGGCTCTTATCATTTTCAGCCATCCAAGTGCTAGCCTCAGCTGTCTGCTTCAAAATCTAGGCCAAATATACTATTTTCAGGGAACAGTTTGCCTGGCCACATCTAATTTCCTTTTTCAAGTATTTGGTTATTCCTGTCACATTTCCTGTTCTTCTCCTGGCTATTGTAATTTAACTTATGTCTGACATGAATTTCTTAGTTTGCTCAAACTCATATTAATCCACCAACATGTGGCGAATCATTATTGGTATAAGGTAACATGGCCTTTAACCTCAGATTATCCTATATGATATTGACTAATTTTTGTGTCTTCAATATCCAAATTTGTTTCTTGCCCATACTCAGCTGCTTGATTGTGTTACTCACTTCATCACGTGGATGTAAGCATTTCACCAAATAAATAAAATAGCTCTTAAGTAATACGCGTGCCGCACATTTAGCTCCCATCTGCATAACAACTAAATCATATACACATTTATTCTTGTTTTGGCCTGCATAGCACTGCTTCATCCTTACTTCCTAGCTTACATGTGACATCTATTAATGTTACTGTATCCAAAGCCTATTAGGGTTTCAGAGGAGGAAAACAGATTGGTTTGATAAGATTTGTTCTTGTCAAACCTACACAGACTCTCATTCACCTCCTTTTTGTCTTCACACTGTTTACAAGAAGATTTTGTTTGTTTGTTTTGTTTTTATTGCTTGTTTTTTTGCTTGTTTAGTTTGTTTGGTGGTGGTTTTTTGTTTTTGTTTTTTATTCTGAGGAATTAAGTCAAACTAACTGCTGTATAATTCTCCAGCTGCTGCTGCTTCTCTTCTTTTATGTACAGGGCTGCCTTTTTTTTTCTTTTTCCAAATCTTTTGATACCATAGCTACTTCCAAGAGTTCTCAAAGATGACCACTAAGAGATTTTTTATTGCATCCGCCAGTATCCTGGGATGAAGTTCATCAGATCACATTGATTTAACTTATCTAAGTGCTCTGCAACTCGTGTCTTTTGTTTTCCACGTTGAGATCTTCCCTTTTTGTTGCTGATATTAATTATGCTAGGCACTTCTCCTTAATGGATGTTTTTACTGAAGATTGATGCAAAAAAGTCATTAAAAGCTTCAGCCTTCTCTGTTATCTGTGCACAGCTTTCCTTCTTGATTAGTAGCAGAACAATGCTTTCTTTGGTCTTCCTCTTATATTTAGAAACTGATTTCTTGTCATTCTTATGCCTTTTGCTAATTGCATCTCATTTGTGTCTTGACCTTTCAATTTTTTTCTTCTATGTCTAGGCTTTTTTTTTTTTTTCCTTCAGTAGTCTGCCCTAATTTTTAGTTTCTAAATGCTTCTTTCTTATATTTGAGACCAATGAAGAAATCATACTTTAACTAAGCTGATCTTCTACTAAACTTTCTATAATTTTCTGATTTTATACTTACACTTTCAGTATTATTTATTTGAAGAATTGACAGCTTTTCCCAAATTTCATTTTTCATTAGTTTTACCTACTAAAAGAACTACTGACTACTGAATTTCCAAGCTTATTGAAGTTTAACTTTATGAGTAGATCAGTCTTCAGAGTCTAAGGAGACTCAGGAAGACTACTGGGTAACCATTTGTGACCTAGTAACATTTACATTATGTTTTATTACTTGACAATGAAAATATTAGAAATAATGTTCCTTAAATGTCCTGCATCCATTCAAACTTGACATTTTTGTAATGCTTTTCTTTTTGATTCTGGTTATTTTTACTGCCATGATTTTGTTCACTTTCTACGAAGCACCAAAACCATTAAATAAACTTCTGGTTTTTAAAGAGAATGACACCAACTGGAACAATCCATTCTATTTTCCAATTCCTTTTTCATAAGGCATGTGAACATATATTCTGCCATGGGGAGACCTGTACTGGCATCAGTTGTGAGGACAGAGATGCAGTGTTTAAAAAAAAAAAAAAAAAAAAAAAAAAAAAGCTTTGGTTCCTTTTAGATTTTTTTTTAATTACATTTGGTCTATAAAATTCTACATTCATCTCCAGACATGGATATCTGAGATAATAATTGGATATCTTAGATAATAATTGCCCAAATGATTGATTGTAATCAACTTTGTTAGAAGGCTGACACGTATGTGTAATGGAAATAAATTACACATAAATATATCCAAATTTATTGTACTAATTTCTTGAGTATGTGCTATATGTTTTTCCATATCCAGTCCTACCTTGTAAAGGGGTTATAGAAAGGAACTAAAAATCAGGAAATAGAGGAGTTTTTCAGCACAATATAATGAGAAGAAAGGATCAAGAGAGCAGATATGATTTTAAGGTCATTCTTGCCCAGGTACCAAAATAAGTTTCTTTTCTCTTGATACCTCAGATATCTTAAAATGGAAAATTCTGCTGGAAATTACATAACATAGGCCATAAGCTATCTTTGTTTCCTATTAGGTGCTCACTTTACTATGATACCTGATAGATGCTGTAGTGACAGAACTGTTTTTGCAGTGAATCTGTTGAGAACATTTCCTTATTTCTATCTCCCATATAATCTATGGTAAAAGTTGAGATTATATTAAAATATAAGCTACCACACTTAATATTTTAAGTAGTCAAATCAGAACAGTCTTTGACTTGCTGCCTTTTTTGAGTTACAAGAAACTTTATCCAATTGCTCCTGGTGCCCACAAAGCCAGAGGTCTGGTGGTGGCTGTTCCCTGTTCCCCACCACATCATCTTTATTTGTATTGCAAGCATGAGCCATCCCCCCAATACTCAGCTGTTTACTGGGAAAGCAAATTCTCTTCTAAGGGTCAATCAAACTCATTCACTTTTCCAACAGGATATAACAGGCAAACTGAGTTCAAACCAGTCAAACAATCTGTCATATTGCCTAGAATCTTTCCATCTCATTTAGAGATTTTTAAGTCCTTATCAGTAGTATATCCTGATTCTTGTCTGATTATAATGTATAAAAACCTACTTGATGTATCTTGCAAGAGGAGAAAAACATCTGGAAGGAAAACATTTGTTTTAGTGGAGTCCTCATGTTGCCATATATAGAAAGAGATTAGCCCCATTTAGAAAATCCTAGGAACCATTAAGTAGTCAGGGTGTTATATTTGGGTTTTACCTTCTAATTTTGAAAGCAGATGTCTTGGGCAAAACAAGGATATCTAGAGGGTGATCAGTACCACAGGAGCTACATTTTTCTGATGAAAGTTCTGAGTCAAAGAAGGCATGAAAAGATTTGTATAAATACAGAGGATGGAATTAGGGCTGTGTAACTAGAAGTTAAGTGTTTCAGCACAAGATGTGTGGTATAGCTTTTCAAAGCTCTTGAGAAAACAAGGAATAGTTAGCTACTGGCTTAACTTACTGAAATATTTTGTTTGTGAAGACTTCTGTGTGCAAAAGTGATTATAGGAGCCTGAGAACACATAGATACTGTCATTTCCTCAAGCCATGGAAACGCCAGGTGAAACCTAAATGCTTGAGTGCAATGTGACCTGTCTCTGGAAACTGAGGAAATCATCCCTGTGAGGACTGGGCATCTGTCACCATGGTTTCACCTAGAAAATAGCACAAACAAGAGCAGAAGTATTTTGTATGCTGGATTTTTACAAGAGCAATGATGGCAGAGGCAATAATTGCTACTTTCATCCAGGAAAAAAGGTGAAAAGAGACGGTGATGCCTCTTAGCAATGGGGCCTTCAGTTGAGGAAGAAAAGATACTTTCCAACAGGACTGTTTTTTTAGTCAACATTGCACAGGTGAAAAAAGGGGATGTTTTGTCAGGAGACTAGACCTAATGTTTCCTAAGGCACATTTAATGGAGGTATGAGGAACCTCAGTATCTACTGCTTTGATCTACCAATCTGCTCCCTTTCTATCAAATTACTTGATAATGCAGGTATAGTGTAGGCCTAAAGAGACAATATCTGAGGGGAGGTGAGGGGGCTGAAAGTGTACAGGGTAGTGATAGATCGGGAGAACTCATTTGTCAACTGTCATGAGTGCACTCAGGAAACCTCATTTATCCATTCTTAATTACATCTAAAATTAATTTGGTATTTCTGACATAACTTTCGCTGTTCTGAAAGTGATGATACCTGCATGAGACGTTCCCATTCACAGGCCTGCAGCAACTGACTGAAGGAAACTCTTCCTCCTTCTTTTTGAGGCCTCAGGGACTATCCAAAGTGACATATCTGAATCGCTGTAGCTTTGTGTCAATCAGAATCAATTAACACCTCTTCTACTTCATCAAAGAGCACAGCTCCAAACCAAGTGTTGCAAACCTTGTTATTCACTTGTGTATGGAAAATAAATTAAGAACTGATTGGCTAAAGTAATGCATTGCTCTGCCTTGAAACATGAAAGCAGCACTAAATATATTCATATTAGCGAAAGGAATGTTTTAAGGGAATCTCATCAGCTCTGTGAGAAAGCTCCCATTTGATGCTTTTTTTCTTTCAAGAGGTCTGATTATTTTATGTTTAATTAACATGGGATAAGTGACAGTTAAAAATTGAAACAGTTTATATTTAACAGCACTAGAATAAGGAAATAGCATTTCTAAATTAAATTTTTAAACTAGTATTAATGTTGAGAAAATAATATTTCAAACAACTGTCAACTGGCATGTATCACTGTCAAAAGGAAAACAAATGTTGGAGTATATTTCCACTGATTCATTTATAATTTATAAATCTAGTTTTAAACTGAAAAATAAAAAAATTCTTACTATTCACCACTGAAAACTGTTCCTCCCCACCTTAGTTCTAGGAACTTATCGAGGAATGGTTTGAAACAGTGGAGAGGATGAACATTTTATTTACATAAATATTTTAATATATCTCAATGCTTAAAATTCTTATGTCTATGGGGAAAACAAAACAAAACAACACAGGCATACTAAACAAAATACTTCTCATTTAATTGCAATGGGACACTTCAGTACAGTAAACACTGCGTCTCTCTGTTGTGATGTTCTAATCAATAAGAAATCTGATATATTGCTTCCTATCATTGCTAATTTTGCTCTACGGGAGTAAAGCATAACATTCAGTAATACACAGTGGAGTTTGAAATTGTGTTACATTGTATTATTTTGTACTAAAATAACCTTCCTTGCCTTCACTGCCTAGCTATTTCAAATTTTAACTTATTTTAACTTATTTATTTTGTGGAAGATATCTCAGTACTGTATATTTTTGGCTAAAGGTTAATGCAGATTTTATTTCACTTCTCTAGCTGATTTTGCAAGTCTAAGAATAGTCTTATGAGCTGCAAAATATGTCTATATGGTATAATGAAAACAAATTTGCATTACAAAAAAAACAACCTTATCAAATACCTGTCTAGGAAATCCTGTTAGTCTGAAAACAGTTTACAATCACTTTCAGCTTGTTCCTGACATATCATACCCTCTGTAAAAAAAAAATAAAATAAAATTAAAAAAAAATCAAAACATATAAATTTATTCTGTAAAAACAGGCTTTGTTCTTGGGTTGTGACTGGTCCTTACCTCTCCTACCAACAATTGTCTTATAGAAAACCAGAAATCTCATATATTATAATTGTACCTGATTACTTGCTATGTGTATGTGTGTGAATAACACGCTGCTCTTAAGGATTAAGAACAGTAAAATTTTATTTTAATCACATAAAGTGACTGTTAAGTTCTGTCTTAGAATAAGAAAGTTACATCCTTTACTTTTTTTTTTTTTAATAGCTCAATGACATCATAATGAAGTTTGAATTGATTATGTTTATAAAAATCAGAGATAACTTTGTGTTTGAAAAGGGATTATTGAAGACAAGATTTTTTTATCCTCATTGCTGACAGAACCAGAGTCACTGCAACAATGACTGCAAGTTGAGTGAGGATAGCATGTTTGTTACACTCATATAATCAGGATGCTTGTAAGGATTTTGTACCATAGCAATTTCCATGATAAATTTCCTGTATAGGCCAACACTTGCAAAATGGAACAAACCTAGCTTTACTCTTGGACATAAAGTAGGCCTCATTAAAGAGGGAAAAAAAAAGAGAAAATATGACTCTTCAGCAGCCATTTAAGATTTTTCACTCCAAAAAATGTTTCTGTCAGAAATACACATGGTGATTAGAAATATTTTTTTAGTTACTTACTTACTTTAGTTACTTTTTTTAGTACTTACAGGATTCTTCTTGTGTCCCACTTCTTATCTAGCAGCTGGGCTCATGGAGTTAAATCTCCTGTGATAAACTGTTCCTTTCTGATACTGAGCATTGGTGTGCTCCAAATCCTGCTGTCTTTATACACATTGGAAAATACCTGGGTGACATAAACTCACATGAAGAAAAAAGGAGACTGAAGCAGCTGTCCCTGATATCAGAATGTTTTATTTCATGCACCTTTTTTTGTGTGTTTTTAATGCTTTATCTTAATTTATGTTCCTGTTTCTGATGAAAGAGACATCTTCCATGAGGCAAACCTCCTGTGAATGAGATTGGAGAGGGTGTGAAGAGGAACAACTGCTAAAAATCCTTGATTTTCAGCAAAAAAACCCACAGTTGATAGAAAAACCTTGGAAATACTCCAATCTTTTTCTTGAAAAGCAATACTTGGCATGGAAATAAGACAAAATCAGTCTTTGAAATGCTGCTATTATAAAATAAGGACTTATAAAAGAAGAACTGACATTTAACGAGATGATTTATAGGTAATTCTGGTTGAGATGAAAGTATTCTGTTTTCCCCTTGTATTCTTCATTCTGGAGTTTGTTAAATTTATCTGCATTGTAAATAGTGTTTACAAAAGTATGTTTGTTTTAAAAAAATATTTACCTATGTTTTTTCTTTTGATGAGTAATGATTGCATTGTTTCTCCATATTTAGTTGTCACCAGAGCATTCTTATATTATCATAATTTAAGTACAGAAAAACAAAGTTTTGTTCTTCCTGAGTTTGGGGATCTGCTACCTAGTCCAACTAGTATAATTTGAATTGAAACAAAATTGATTCCTAGACAAGACAATTACTCAAATCTCCCAGAAACTGGACGAAGAGAGGAAAAACAGACCATTTGGAACTGCTGAAGTTAACAACAACAACCACAACCTCCACCACCACCACCGCTCCCCAAAGCAAAAATCCATCAATAAAGAATAAAATACTTAATAGTTATACTGGAAATGAAAAAGAGTGAATATCAGCATTTTATACTAAAATGAAGTGATTTCATTTTTAGCTATGTATTTTGTGTATTTCTGTTTTTCTACACATCATTATGAAACTCTAAAGGAAAAATGATTGCAACGAATGAAGAAATGAGAAGGAGATATTGACTCAATCTGTTTTTTTAAAAATACAGTGAAATACCAAGCATTATTATAGCATTACAAGAGTAGTTATGATATTAACTTGAGGATCCCATAATATTGATATCTGAAGTACCAAATGGGGGGAAGAGCTGAAAAAAATGTGAAATTTAAATGAAAAGATGTTAATACTTACTGTCATCTGTGAATTCTGAGTGATTCAATAATGAAGCTGATCTTAGAGAAAATCTTTCTCTTCATTTAAAAAAGATGTTATGAGAGAGCAAGCACTCTAGAAATACATACACGTATAAAAGCTTAATTAGTAAAAATTTCTAAAATATTTTGTTCTAGAGAAGTATGGTGAGTTGATCTTGGCTGTCTGCCAAGTGACCACAAAGCCACTCTATTATTCCCTTTCCATCAGCATGACAGGGGAAGAAAATACAATGAAAGCATCATGGGTCAATATAAGGACAGAGAGATTACTAACCAATCACCATCATGGGCAAAACAAACTCATCTTGGGGAAATTAATTTAATTTATTGCCAATTAATTGTAACAGAATAAGACAGTGAGAAACAAAACAAAACTACAACCACCTTCACTCTACACCCCTTTCTTCCCAGGCTCAAGCTTACTTCCAACCCCTCTACCTCCCCCTCCCAAGTGACACAGGAGGATGAGGAATTGGGCTTATGGTCAGCTGTCATGGTTTAACCCAAGCTGGCAATGCAACCATGATAGCCACTCACTCACCTGCCCCCCACTGCCTCCTCAACAGGGGAGAGAATCAAAAGAGAAGGGAGAAACTTGGATTAAGAGAAACACATTTTAATGAAATAACAAAATACTAATTTACCACTAGTAAATACATATATAAAATAGAAATAAAAGATACTCAAGGCAATTTCTCACAAACTCTCTCCACCCTGAGCAGCCAGTCCCAGGTAAGCAGCACCCAGTCCCTAACAGCAAAAAAAAAAAAAATGGAAAAATGGCAGAAAGGCTCAGAGGCCTCTGCAAAACAGCACAAGCTGAATTAAACATCCCACACCAAAAACTCCTGCAGCTGCACCCCAGAGAGAGAGTGGAAGAGAAGAAGAGCCCGAGAAATTGGAAGAATCAAACCAGAAGGTCCCAACTTCCAGCTCCTTAAATAATTAGCATGACACTAATGGGATTGAATGCTCTTATTGATCAATCTGGATGTCAGTCAAGCTCTGCCCCATCTCTGGCCCCCCTTCCTCCATTGCCTCACACCTGTGGGCAGAGCGCTCAGAGTGTCTTTGGCTCTCAGACCAGAGCAATTAAAAACATTAGCTCTGTGCTGGGGTGTTATCTGCTTGTTCTCAAACTAAGTTCAAATAATGAGCATGCTAGCTATGAAAAAGAAAGTTTTCTAACTGCAAGAAGAAAATTAACCCATTTTCAGTCAAACCAGTACATCAGTTCATTAAGCTTTATCTTTGCTGCTCCTTCCATCTCACATTCTTCTCCTGCTCCAGTGTAGATTTCTGCCTATGGGTCTTTCCCACAGACTGCAGTTCCTCGAGAACTGCTCCAGTATGGGTCCTTTCCTGGAGATACAGTCCTTCAGAAACAAATTACCCCAGTGTGGGTTCCCCATAATGTCAAAGGTCCTGCTAGAAAACCTGCTCCTGTGTGGGCTGTCAATGGGCTGCAGCTACCAAAACCTTGCCACATAAATCAAATACAAAAAATATTTCAATAAATGCTTTCTTCCTCAGTGGTCAAGACCTTCCACATATTTTCCCTTATGTGATTGTTATACCGTTGTTTGTCACAAAACACTGTGACTTTTCTACCAATGCAATCTTCATAGCCAATCAGCATGGAGAAGGAAATCCATGTTCAAATGCAAGTATCCATTTGGAGATAAATTTGCTTTTGAATCTGAGTTGTTGAATTTAAAAATTCTGAAGTTCAGGACTTTAAATTTTGCAGCTATAAGAAGTCATTTAAGTTTATTTCTGCCGTGTATCACTGGTGGCTATTAATAGCGTGCCAAACACATTTAGAGGTATAACTTAAAGTTGACCATCTCTATTCCCCAAAATAAAGAACCTGATGACTGTCATGTGTGATATTACACATGAATTTACTATTTAATAAATGAAGATAAGAGATAATGTAATTTTTGTCTGTTCCATCAGGAAACATATTTTTCCAAGCGTATTTATAACTATTACATTGCTGTAGAATTGCTGTTTCTATACAGGTTTTCTCCTCTCAATTTTATTGACAATGTTGTAAAAACACACCATCTGTGATTCATCTTACTTAGACTGCCATTCTCATCCATTACTAGTAACACACAGGTATAATAAGTTAAAACATGTTGCTATATGAAAAGGTCAGTGGTGCTATCTGACATGGCATTTTCTTCGTGTTTTCTATATACGTTTCAGTTTGCCAAACATATTGTACATACGCATTGTAGATTCAGTCTTACTGTCAGCTGCTTGAGTATAATTGACAGCTGAAAAGTACCATAAAAAGACCTTCAAGTACTTTGTACTGTAAGTTATGTTTTTAAGATGTAGATATTGAAGTGTGAGTTGTGATAACTCTGGGACAGATAAGTTCAAACTTTCTTTTTTTACTCTCTTTTTTTTTCTTTCTTTCTTTTTTTTTTTTTTTTTTTTTCTGTTTCATTATTTCTGTTCTCCCAGTTATGGGTGTTACAGCTTACTATTTTAGCAACTATTCCGTGTCTCTTTCTCCATATTTCTGATTGTCAGATGAAATAGCATTCAGTCAGTGTACTTTCTCTATTGTGATGGCTATGGTTGAGAAGGCGCTCATCAGCTATTATTTTCAAATGTTTATAACTTTGAAGGAGTTACCCTGTGGCTTGACATTTTATACACTCATTGTTAGCTCCTAGATAAGGCTGCTCAAAACTATGATGGATTAGATCATTTTTTGCTTAGATTTCATAGAATCATAGAATACCAAGTTGGAAGGGACCTCAAGGATCATCTGGCCCAAACTTTCTTGGCAAAAATATGGTTTAGACAAGATGGCCCAGCACCCTGTCCAGCCAATTTAAGTGCCCAGTGTTGGGGAATCCACCACTTCCCTGGGAAGATTGTTCCAATGGCTGATTGTTCTCATCATGAAAAATCTCCTCTTGTGTCCAGTCGGAATCTCCCCATTACCTCTTGTCTCTTCCATGCAGCTCCTTGTAAAAAAAAGTCTCCATCTTCTTTGTAGCCACCCTTTCAATACTGGAACATAGGCAACATGTTCCCTAAGCCTTCTTTTCACAAGGCTGAAAAACCCAGTTCTCTCAGCCTTTCCCCATATGTCAGCCTTCCCAGTCCTTTGATCATCTTTGTCGTCCTTCTCTGGACACTCTCCAGCATGTCTACATCTTTTTTGTATAGAAGGGACCAAACCTGAACACAGTATTCCAGGTGTGGCCTGACAAGTGCTGAGCAGAGCAGGATAATGTTTGTTTTTGCTGGTGATGCCCTTGCTAATGCAGCCCAGCATCCTCTTGGCTTTCCTTGCCACAGCAGCACACTGTTGACTCATATTGAGCTTCTTGTCCATCAGGACCCCCAGGTGCCTTTCCACAGAGCTGCTCCCCAGACAGGTAGATTCCAGCCTGTGCTGCACTCCTGGATTATGTTTTCCCAGGTGCAAGACCTTACAGTTGTCCTTGTTGAACTTCATGAGGTTCTTGTTAGCCCCTCCTCCAGCCTATCCAGGTAATCCTGCAGGGTGGCTCTCCCTTCCAAAGTGTCCACTGTCTTACTCAGTTTTGTGTCATTGACAAACTTCATCAGCATACACTTGATCTCATCATCCAGGTCACTTATGACGATATGAAACAGCATTGGGCCCAATATAGTCCCTAGGGAACCCCAGTTGTGACAGGTTGCCAGTTTGAAAAGTAGCCATTTACTGTCACCCGCTAGGTGTGGCTTGTCAGCCATTTCCCCACCCACCACACACACTACTTGTCTAGACTGTAACGCATCAGTAAATTCAATTAGCTTACACACTTTAAAGAATTTCCTCCTTTTAAGCTCATACACTAGCACATAAAATAAGTTTGCTATAGTTTTAGCTTCTGACAGACAAGCTATATTTCCTACATGTAGAAATGATAGACTTAAAGAAAAGAAAATGGTTGTACTGCACTTTATTGCATGAATGATTATAACTGAATGGGAAATAAATAAGGATTCAAATAAAATTACAGGAAAATAAGAGAAACCACTATTTACTTGTGCAGAAATATGGAAAAAACAAAACAAAACAAAACAGAAAAAAATAATCTCCCACGACTGGCGCTATAAGGACCAAGAAAAAAAAAAAAGGCTGACAATACAGCCATTTTAAATATTGCTCTGATTGGGTAGCTGGATGACCAATTAGTTGTACACAGACTGAATCATTATGGTTGATACAAGGTGTGATGAAGGAAAGCAAAAGTGTGAAGGCAAGAAAGCAAATGGGAGACTTCTGCTGAGTTAAATCACAGGACTCCCATTGCTTTGCTATTAACATCAATGTGTATATTTTTGAAAAAGTTATATGAGATAGAAAGTAATGACAACTCCATTTTAATTTGAGGAAATAAGTCAGATACAGGTAAGTATCCTAAACTTTCTGAATTCTGCCTGAATCTGAGGAACTCCTTCAAAGTCTCTCTCTCTCATGTTGTATTTTCTCAATCAGCATTCAAAGAATGTAAGAGAAAGGGAGTAAAGTATTTGTAGCCTATAGTCAGATGTTAATCAAGATGCTGTTCAGTGGGGGGGAAGATCAAGTTTTGATTCCTCACAGGTTAAGAGGGGTGCTGAGCCTGGGTGTTTTCTGTATTTCAGGAGAGCAGTTAAAAAACTTTTCCCAAGTTTTGAAGAAAGGAATAGTCTTTGAAACAGGCTATCAGTACTTAACTCTGGGACCAGATGTTGGAATATGAGTCACAAGTGAAGCCAGAGTACTGACCTTTGTAAGGAGGTAATTCTGGAGACATTATTCCTTTCCATGCTATTTTTTGCTTTAATGGCACCATATTATAGAACTGTTAAATAGCTCTGAGTTATCTTATTCTTCCCAGATATTAAATAGTCAATACTCTGTTCAGTGCATTGACTAGTCTTTGGGCCAAAGTCCAAAGACTGGTTACTGATACATTTGGAACAAAAGTATGCGTTCTGGATATAATTCTGCATCTTGTTTTAGAAAGAAGCTTGTTTTGAGGCAAAATATATACAATCTTAACCCAATTCTGCAATGTTCTTTTTCATTTATAGAAACCAACTTTACCTAGCACTTACATTACTCATATGTAAAAAGGTATCATTAGGAACTGGACCGTGAAAGTATGACTTCCTTTCTCTTCAATCTGACCTTGAATTTAAATGCTCTTTTTCTCACAATCATATCTACAGGCAATTTATATTTTGTGAAGATTAAACTAGAATTCAGAACTTTGTTCCAAATCTATTCTAACAGATGCAGCTGACTCTGTCTCAACTTAGCTAGACTCCAGCTGATTCCTTCTGTCATTTCTAATGTCTCACTGAAATCCCCTGCAAGATGAACGAAACAACCAAGTGACAGCAATATCTCTGACAGTCAGTAGCCAGAAAACAGATGTCAGCTGAAACCTCTTCACTGTGTTCTCAGTCTTCTAGCTGTGAAATGTATCCTCTGACTACGCTCTTCCAATTCATGATAACAGAACCTGTTCAAGGTTAAAAGGTACATATCTATAAGCCACAGTTTGTTCTTGGCTTTGGCTCCATGCAAGAGGCAAATACCAGATGCTACAGCCTTATGATGCTGCAAATGAAAAGCTACCATGGCATGTTAATCAACAGTAAAATGTAATTCATATGGTTGCACCCAGAACAGAACCACCTGCATTTCACTGCCCAACTCCAGGTGCAAGAGAGCAGCTGGGAGGGAACACAATGAGACAGCACCTTAGACTGACACCCAGGTTGATCAATGAATGAACATCATGCTTGATATTTAAGTGGGAGGTTGCTGTGGACAGCCCTTCTTCTTTGACAGCCACCATCCTTGAAGGTCCTACTCCTGTGACTTCCCTATGCCCGCTGTTCATCTTTGTTTTTACTGAACTGACTGTGCTTGCAGCATCCACTCACTGGTGTCCATTGCTGGGATTGCACACAGCAATGGCTAAGTATTGCTTTGTTTTACTCTATTTTTTTTATTATTACTCTATTAAACCTGTTTCTAATTTCAACCCATGAGACTTTCCTCCTCTTTCCTTTGTTCCTCCTGGGGAATGGAAGGTGAAAGAGGGCAGCTGTTTACCGTTTTAGCTGCAGTCTGGGGTTAAACAGTAACAGGGTTGTTGCCAGGAACAGCAGTTAGGCCTACAAGATGAGGGCTGCCTCCCAACTGAAAGACACAAATGTATGATACAAATAGAGAACAGTAATTTAGGTTATCTCTATGTTCACCTTAAACATCAGTAAATACAGACCCCTTTAAACGTAGCAAAAGCATTATACTTTTCAGTATAGTCTCTTTACTTACATTTTAAACTGACGACTTTGTTTTATAAATCACTGAAGTACGGTCATGAAAAGACTAATTTAGTTTAGCAATTTCTGACTCTTTTTAGAGGTTAACTTTTTTTTTTTAAAAAAAAAAAGGAGAAAAAAAAGCAAAGCAGATTGACTGTCTTTTTTGAATTGTTGTGCTATGAAAAGCTATGTGTGGGAGTTGGTAATCTACTGAGAAAAATCTATTGCTGATAACCTCGGCGCTTCAGAGTCTAGTTGCCAGTTTTGCACAGTTTTCCGCAGTTACCATTTTATTCACAATTACTACATTTCTTTTTTTTTTTTTCTGGCCTCTTGTATTTTATCTGTTGTAAATTTCTTTATTCATTTTTATCTTTCATCTTCAGAACTTCATGCTTTATTTCTCTAATTCTCAGTAACATTTTGCCATTTACACACCATGTAGTCATTTATTCTTACTATAAATAACCTCCCAATTTCATCGTGGCAGGCCTGTGGAGATGTATCCCCTGCAATTACGCATTTCTTGTAGAGAGATATCTATCCCTCTCAGGCAAAATGTACAAAAGATTCTAATATAAATATAATGTGATACAAATGTTAATTTGTCTTTGAGCTCAATAGGAGCCTTTATCCCACACTCTGTATGTAAAAAGCAATAGTAACAGACAGTTTAATCAGTTATAAAAGATTATAGCCTGGCACACATACTTATCTCAGGCTAGGCTGCTCATAAGTAGCAAAAGAGTAGGATGAGCATAGTTACAGAGTGCTATTTGGTATTTTATGTGATGTACTTTCCAAGGACATTGATTCTAATCTCTCCAAGCCTGTAGTCTCCTTTACTCCAGTGAAATTGTGCCTTTTGCCTTGAGCTCACTCCAAATTAGGGATCAGGGAGCATCAAGCATCTCTTCAAACCATGCTAGGAAGACAGCTATATAACTGTCAGACCTGGAGCACAGCTCAGAGTGCAAATAACTGAATTCATGCAAAGGGGAAACAGAAACTCTGCTGAAGGTGGTAGAACTGCTCAGGAATGGTGGTGCCACACTACAGGATACTGGAGCAAATCTCCTGGCACAGCAAAGGCCTGAATCCACAGCAGATCCAGATAAGATAGAGCTCCACAGATCTGGGGCTCTAGGGAGTGTCCAGGGCCCCTCCCCATGGCTGGAGGAGGCAGCGAGGGTGTCCTTACCTGCAGAAGGTGTGTACTGGCTGATGGGCTGTTACTAGGTGAAGAGGGTGTGGGTGGAAGTGAACAGACTGTGAAGCATGAGAGAAGGTGAAAGATTGACAGGGTCTTCACTGAGGCTTGACATAGACAAGACTGTAATCCCAGCAGCACAGGTGGAGGTGGCAGCCAGTGATTCTGACCAACTGAGTGGCAAGTTGTAAGGCTGGGACTTGTGACTTGTGGCACCAAGAAGACATCTCCTCCCTTGCAGATCTGAAACTGCAGAGCATGTAGCATGTGTCTGCACCAAGAGAAAGCAGCAGGAGGTAGCAGATGGGAAACTCCTTGTACGGTACAGAAATCCATGTCAACTGATCTGACTTCCCCAAAAGGGGATTTGTTGCTTGACACAGACTCAGATGTGGGTTGTTGCAGAAAGATTGCAGCTTGTCCAGTACTTGCTATTCCCATCCTTATGGACACCAAGAATGCTATTAAAAGAAGATCTTAGGTGTATCAAGAGTGCCTGTGCTGCTCTGAGAGTGAGAGTCAGGGACATGAGGAACACTGGTGCTTCTTCATGATCCTGTCAGTTTGGGAAGGAACACCATCTGTTCTTACAGGTTGTTTTGTTTTTTTTTTTTTGTCCACAGGGTTCTGCATTTATAGGGATCCAGGATTGCTGGAAAGAGACAAAATCCACCTGTTAAAGTGAGGCAGCAATGTCTTTGTCAGCAGGATGACCACTCTGATGCAGTGAGATCTAAACAAGGAATGATGACCAAGGGTGAATACAACAGGCAGTTAAGTGTGGTAGCAACAAGTGGAATAGAAAACAGAATAATAGGAACTAGAGACACCTAAGGAAAGAAAGGGTGATAAGACACCAGCTTTAAGTATGTGTGCAAAAATGGATACAGCTTGAGAAAGGCAGGAGGAGCAAAAACTCCATGGTGTAGTCGTAGAACTACAATATTGTTGGAATAACTGAGATGTGTGAGGACAGCTTGCACAAATGGAGTGCTTTAATGAATGGGAACAAGCTTTTCAGGGAAAGTAAGGAAGATAAGAGACAAGGTTGCCCTCTATGGTGAAGAGCAAATTGGATGCATGAACTCTTCTGTGGGATGGATAATGGACTCATTAACAGCTGGTGGTTCAGGAGCCAAGTAGAGGCCAGTGAGGGTGATAACATTACAGAACTGTGTTTCAGACCAAAAGATCAGAGTGAAGAAGTGGTCAAAGTCTCCTTTAAATGACTTGAGAAAGTCTTGGGATCACAGAATAATGCCCTTTGAAGGCTTGAACCTCCTTGAAATCTGCTAGAAGGGCTACACAGTGGAGTCTTCTGGAGGGTGCTGGGGATAAATTCTTATACATGTAGTGAATGCATCAAACAGAAGCAATGCACAGCTGAGTCTGCTATTCATTGGGAAGGGAAAAGCTGGCTGGGTGGGGCAATCAATCACAGTTTTTTTTCTGTAGTGACCAAGAAAATGAAGTTACTGTGAAGCTGAAGATACTGAGATAGCAGAAGAATACATATCCTGGACATTAAAAGAGCAGACTGCAACTTGTTCAAAGAATGGATAGAGCTGCATTGAAGGCAGCTCTGAAGGGCAGAGAAGATGTGGGAATGTGGCAGGTCTTCAAGGACATCTTAACGCATAAAAATGATCCATTTTAACAATTAAAAAAAGCAACCAGACCTATCAGAAGACTAGCCTGACTAATCAGGCCAGGCTCATGAGGATGTTCTTGTGCCAAAACGCTGTATATGCAGGATGCAGAAATAGGGACAGGCTACAAAGGAGGAATTTACAAACCCTACTAGAGTATGTACAAATACTGTCACTAAAGCCAAACCTCCCGAAGAAGTTCAACAGGGTTCAACAACAAAGGTAGATCATGACTAATCAATTTGATTGCTTTCTACAACAAAGCAACTGGATTTGCAGATGAAAATTATCATCATAGAATCATCACACAATCATCATAGTACAGCCCAGGATGGAATGGACCTTGAAAGATCATCTGGTCCAAGCTTTTATGGGAAAGGAAGTCTAGATGAGTTTATCTAGAATATGTAGCAGACTATCTAGTAGATAACAGTGAAAGTTATCTACCTAAGCTTCAAAAGGCTTTTGATGCTGACTCCTACTGTCTCTGAATGGGCAGACAACTAGCTGGCTAAGCACTGGCTCCATGGTTGGGCTCAGAGGGCTGTGGTTAATGGGTCTAATCTACCTGCACACCTGTGACAAGTGGTGGAGGTTTGTGAGAAGTGGAGAGCTGCAAGGAACTAAATAGGGAGCTGACCTGTTAAACCTCTTTATCAGTGATCTGGAGGAGGTAATGGAGGTTACTCTCACCAAATTTGTAGATGATAGTACTTTAGCCTGGTGAGTCCAGATGCAGACCAGCTGGTGCTCCCTGCATGGCCAGCACTTGATGTTTGTCACTGTTGCATTTCATGAGGCTTGCCAGCTGACATCCAGAGGGACCTAGTCAGGCTGGAGGAATGGGCAGGCAAGCCTCATGAAACGTAACACTGACAAATATCAAGTGCTGGCCATGCAGGGAGCACCAGTGCAAGGACACAGGTTGCGGCCTGGCTGACTAGGGGCACCTCTGTGGGAAAAGACCCTTGTCAGACACAAGCTGAGCGTAAGTGAGCAGCACACCTGTATCTGCAGAGATGGCCAGCAGCATTCTAGGATGTATTCACAAGGTACAGCTAGGACACTGAAGGGAGGGATTATCCCCCTCTTCTCAGCACTCATGAGATCTCATCTGCATACTCTGCTCAGTTTTGGGGCCCTCTAGTATAGGAAAGATGCTGACCAACTGGAGGAAGATCAGTAGAGGGCCAAACTGGTCAGGACTGGAGAACTTGCCCTATGAGAGAAGCTGAGAGAATGGGGTTTGTTCAGCCTGGAAAGAGGCTGCCTTGGGGTAACCTAGCAAAGCCTGCCTGTATGTGAGAAGTAAACAAGAAGATGAAACCAGGCTCTTTCAGCAGTGCATGGTGGGAGGAAGAGCCAATAAGTCTAAGTTGAAATATGAGTTTCATTCAGCATACAAGGAAATCTTTCTGCCAAGCAGCAGGAGAAGCTGCCCAGCTACCATGCAGTCTTCATCCTTCGAGGTTTCAAAAGCCAAATAGATAAAAACCTTGGCAACCTGGTCTGACATCTTGTTTTGAGCAAGAAGCTGGACTACAGATCTCCTGAAGTCCATTTCAACCTGAATAATTCTGTGACTCAAATGACTCTTCCCAGTGGACTGGAGCTGTTGGATCGTCTTTTCTGTCATCTGTATTCTGCTAGCATATGTCACCACAGAGCAGAGATCACCATTTTGCTGTTCCTGAGATTGTTTTGCATTAGGGATGTGATGAATCTGTTTTATTTGGATGATCAAAAGATATACTGAAAAGGTATTCTTTGACAAATATGTGTATGAATAATTAATATTCTCAGGATGTTAAGCTGTGCTACAGCAGGAAGGTTTGGCAGGCAGCTAACAAGGTATAATGGTGATCTGTGATAAATGCAGGCACTAACAATACATTTGTCTGGCAACTGATGAAATACTTTCAATTACTTCATTAATATACAAAGAACTGTTAATTGTTCTTTTTCACCCTTAAGTTTCAACTCAGACTTCATTGCAAGTCCTGCTGTATTTTATTATTTGCTTGGTCTTCCCTTTTGGAAACAACCATGTAATGAGCAAACAAACCCCCCTTCTACTACCATTCTAACAGAAGTACATACTGTGGCTCATGGATAAAGTACACTGGAATTTACAATGCTCACTGATTACAAAGCTAGAGGAAACAAAGGAAGACAATGTGTCTTTACACTGTGTCTTGCAAACTGTTGTTTTTGAAACCTTATTGTGGTGCATATTCAGAACTGGAACACTGGTTTTCTTTGAAAAGAGATGGAGGAGAACAAGAAAAATCAGTATTGCATTCTCTTCTAGAAAATTATCAGAAGTGGAGTCTTAACACTTCTCTAGACTAGAGGTATGCTGCTTTCTATCATCCTCTACAGCTTCAAAGCTCTGGATTATGAACCATAATTTTCTTCCTTTTTGAGCCACCTGCATTTACATTAGCAAGCTTTTCTCTGAACTCATGAATTCTTTTAAAAGTCAGAGGTGAAAATCACCAGGACTTGGAAAAAAGACACAGAATACCATAAGGTTCACATAGAACTGACATTAGCAGCACTGATTTTCTTTTTGTAGGCATGTTTACATTTCAATACTGATCTAAGGAGCTACATAAGTGCACAAAATTCTTTATGAAACATTATTGATTAAAAAGACCTCAACTTGTATTAAAAATGAAGCTCTGTTCAAATCAAAAGATGTATTGATGTCTTAAGCTTCAAAATAGGAATGTGAAGCTTGTGGACTGTCTACAGCTTACAATGAAAAGAAGGTCTTAAGCTTTTTACATTTCTATCTACCCTTTCATACAATGTATTCTTGAAATCTAGAATGTTTTGCTCCATCAGGTTATTGAATGAAGAGTCATGCATAAGTACAGCATAGTTAACCAAACCCAACATTGTCAATTAAATAGTCATTAGATGTATCTTTCTGTTTCGGATTTTTAATTTGGCAGATTTTTTTTGTTTGTTTTTTTGAGCAGATATTCTTTACAGACGCTTTCTTTACTGATATCTTTAAGAAAGTGCACTTACTCATTTCTGAAAAATCTACATTATTCTCTTATCTAATTTAATAAAGATTTTCAGATTTGGAATTAGCAATGTCTTGTTTACTTATTTAAACAAAATTTGCATAGAATTAAGTACTCTTAAAGGCAATATTCCAGCCGTCCTGGAATTTGTTCAGTTACTGCAATGCTTCTAGCATTTCTTTTTGGAAACCTAAGTTGTTCCTTTAAAAAACAAAACAAAACAACAAGCAAACAAACAAAAACCACCTAATTTTTTAAACAGTTACTTAAAATATAAATACATGTATAAAATCAAATATGCATTAGTGCACCTGAGTATCAACTTGCTGTAACCTGGCAGTCAATGCACAGGCTGTTCCACAGTTAGCATACACATTTTTAAGACTGCCAAATATATGAATTGGCAAAATGTTCAGCACTAACTTTAACATTTAAGAGAAGCATTGCATGACTAATGAGAATAGGGTAACAGTGCTAAAAGTAGCGATTATCACTGAGGGAGACAGAAAAGGGCTGTTTCTTAGCAACGGGACTGGAATCAGTGGTATGTTAGCTGGAATTTCTGCAGATGAATTTTCCTAGTTACATTTACATCTGTATGTTGAAGGTAAAGCAGAAGTTGCTTACATTTTGTAGTTAAGTCACTAGCAAATTCAGTATGTTTTACAAGATTAATTCTTTCTAAATTTGAAATAATTTCTAAAAAAACATGGACTTTTGATTGTTCATTAAAGGAGAAATAAGTTTAGACACAACCTACTCAAATAATTGATTTCACTGAAATGTGGCTGAATGGTTTTAGAGAAAAAGTGCTATTTATTGTCTTTCTAGTCCTTATAGTATATGAACATATGTGAAATGGTAGAGATTTTATATTTATTGTAAAGGACGATTGGTTTCATGGTCTTTGTTCTTTTCTCCAGAAAAACTTTTTTTGAGTGGCGAACTAATAGGGTTAAAATATTATACCTTTCGAGTGCCACTCCAGCACTGGAAAGTTTGTTGAACACATCTAGCCTCCCAAAAACTACAGGGAAGGCTACAAAACTTGGATTAAATACTGCATTTTCGTGCCAGGAAAAACCTCAGAACAAAGCCAGTCATGAGAGATCTGATGAATATTGATGCTATGTAAGCTGGTGGGGTTTTTTTGTTGTGTTTTTTTGTTTGTTTGTTTTGTTTTGTTGTTTTGGTTTTTTTTCCCCCCCAAATCCTAGTACTCAGGAAAGAAAAGACTGAATTTCAATTTGATTTTAAAAATCTGTGTGGGTAAGAACAGTTATTTTTAAGAAAAAAAAGGTTAAGATATTTATCAGCTCATCAGTTTTTGTAGAACCTGAAACTTCTGAGCATCCTTTCACAGTTCAGATTCCTAAGCAATCCTATGATGGTGGGACCTAGGAAAATAAAACTTTCTGACATTTCAAAAATAGAAAAGGGGAGGGAACCTTCCCAAAATTTCTGTTAAATATACCCCAACCTCCTCTGGCTTCCTTTTTACATAGTACAGCATAAAGAAGCCTCTTGAGATATCACTTCTTTAGAGAAGTATATAGAAATGAACAAAGAGGAACCAAAATTAATTGATGTTGCCATTACGACTCTGAAAACTGATTCAATTGGCACTACTTGCAAGAAAATGTGTACCAAATTACTATGTAACCAGTTGTAATTTGAATCAATTTAATCAATCTCTCAAGATAACAATTCTGTTTAAAAATCAGTTTCACCTGCTAAGGTCATTAACGAGGTGAATCTCATCACTATTCATTAGATATGATTCACCATTTTCCGTAAGAATTGTTATAACATTAAATGGGTGATTAGACTCCAGTGGAAGATATTACCTGTGGAAAACTCATTATGATTCATTTCCCTTTCTATCTCTTCATCATGCCTTCTGTCCACTAATATATCTATGAGGTTACCCTCCTTGTTAATTCGTTTTCCATTGTACAGTATATACAGTATGCTGAAAGGAATACTACTCCAAACCACTGAAAAGACAATAAAAGCCTTCTCTCTCCATTAGCCAAACCTGAAAAAAAGAAAACAAACACCAACCTACACTCAAACAACCAAACGCACTCCACCTAATACCCCCAAAAATCAAGCAGCCTTTGTTCAACTACCACAGGTCTAATCATATATCCAATGGCAATGGACATATCTAAGGCTAATTATTATCTGATGGATTTAACCATTTTGAAAATACTGTAATGAAACAGATATTTAGGCATGATGAGGTTTTCTGAGTTACTTTTGAGTCTGTAATACTTTACTTAACACTCATGACAGACCAGTTGTAGAGCTGTCCAGAGGTAATAATCCAGTATTCTAGAAACATCACCTATTCTGAGACAAAAATTAGGTATCTCATGTGCTAATATTTCCAAGTATTTATATAGAAGATCAATGCTTCAATGAATTACATTTTCAAAGCACTCCAGCTTTTAATTATTGCATTTGGACTGTCTCCATAAGAAACAAGGCCCAGATACTGATCACAACATACAAACACCAGATCTTTGTATAAAGCATCATCATCTTCTAATGCTGCATTTTAATTGTGATGTCTGAAAGAACAGACCTCTAAAGAAACACAGTCTTAATTTGTGGAACAAATATATTCACAAAGCATGAAGTTGTTATGGTTGGTCAATGAAATGGTGGAGAGAGATGGAAAGATTAATTAGTTCATTCACCTTCTTTGAAATTGGAAAAGAAAATTTCTTAGATTATATGGGCACAAATGTTAGTGTGGAAATTTTTCTGGAAATTGATTGTGGTACTTGACTCCTAGAATGTTTTTCTATCATAGATACTATTTTACACAGCGTTTAGAATGAGCATGCCAAAAAACCAAGGAAAGCAAAGATCCAGTTTGCGTTTTGACACTGAAGTCATTGATGTTATCAATAATACTTAAGTTTCAAATTTCATGGCCTCATGTATAAACAAATATTTCTTAGAGTGCTGAAACTTATTTAGAGTTTTGAAGTCTGATTTGCTCTTGTTTTGATCTTACTTAGATTTGAATATATCTGCAAGATTCAACTATAACAATGTAAAATGCTGTTAGTGATATATCATGGGAGAGATTGAAGGGCTTAATCTACCTCTTTTTAAAAGCCCACATGAAATGAAACATTTGTTTCAGTTCAGTGAGAACAGAGTTCTGCATGATGGTGTCATTACTACTATAGGAACTGTCACAGTAATAACTGAATGCATAGTAAAAACTTAAACAGTGGTTCCATTTCTGAAATCAGAGTAAAAGCGATTTGAGATTTTTATTTATTGCACATACTAAAATTCTTCAGTGAGTAAATATAACGTGTCACTGGAACTATCAATATATTTAGGAAATAGTCTTGTGAAAAATTGTAATAAAACCTTCTGGCCAATGAAACGTAAGTTCATTTTCAGGTGTTTCAGCTGTTTGCTGAAGTGGCCAAAATCATCATCTGAATGCTGCACCACTGCAGAATATTCTTGACAAAAAGCTGTGGTGAATTATGTCTCCTTATTAGAATTTTATCCACTTGTTTATTTACTTATAGTTGCTCATGCAGCAAATGCATTTGGAAACTCGGTATGATTGTTGGACTCCTATACAGGGATTTAAAAAGCTGTTACTGTTTTTACTTGCACTTGTTATAACACTTTGTAAAATTTTCTTTATATCCACTCCTTAAATCTCAGAAGATCTCTAATGGGAATTCCATCATGTGTTGGGATGAGTGCTGCTCAGTGAAATCAGATGCAAAGGAACAAAACTTGCTTCTCAGCACCGTAACTGTTATTGACTGAATCTTCAGACTTCGAGATAATGCTATAGCCTAGATTTCATAGAGGGTTTGGGGGGTTCTGTTTTGGGTTTGGTTTGGTGGTTGTGTGTGGAGTTTTTGTCTTTTTTGTTTGGTTGGGTTTTTTTGTGGGTTTCATTGTTGTTGTTTTGTTGTTGTGGTGGGTTTTTTTGTAATTTTATATTAAAACTCTTGATTAAGCTTCTGGTGTTCTACACAGAAAAACACAGATATTGAAATTTATTTGAAGACAAAAGCAGTCAACACTTGAGTTGTACAAAATAACTAGTTAGGTTCCATGGAGTTTGAGAAGCCTCCTTCATTTTCTAGTCTATGAAGAGCTACTAGGTTTTTAGGCAATACAGGTCTTTTTAGCAGCATGTGTAAAATAATATATTATTATTTTAATTATATTAAATCATTATTTTAGTAAAACAAACAAACAAAAAACCCAACAAACCAAAAACAAACAAAAAAAAACCACATCACAGGAAAAGTACTCCCTAATTCAGAACACCAGAAAACAAAGATAGAAATGGAAAGTGTGTATTATTGATATTGAGGTTCCTTCTGTGTAGAAGTATTGTAACTGTTTATTTTTCATTACTCCTGTAATAAATAGATTTGAGGCAATAATTTCAGAACTTTTAAATATATTAAGGATAAGCAAAGAAAGTTGTTCTTTCTCTTTGCTTGTAAACAGAATCTTGAGCAAAACAAAATGGAATCATTCTCTTAGCAAATTCTGCCCTTTTCAGACCTCTTCTCTGTTAAAAGTCCTTTCATAGAAGTTTGCATTTGTTGCATTGGTGGACTATAACAAAAGAACTACTCTGCTGAGGAATATTTTCCAATAATTTGCATGCACCTGTAGCACATACTTAAGGAGTTATAGACAATACTACTTTTCTGAAGTAGTTTCTGAGTTAATCCAAAGGATTTATTTCATAATATTTTCTGGATTAATATTTGATTTTTCTGTGAGTACTTGTATTCAGCTATTCTGTACAAAGCTTGCATAGTATGCATATGAAGTGTGCTATACCTAATCTATATCCTGGGAAACAGACATTATTGTCATGTTTAAACTGTGGGCTACATGCAAAAACAACTGGGAAATCTTGATGGAGGTGTTTGTTTCAAAAGGTATTTGAAATGTGAATGCACACTGCCAAAGTAGTTGTAGAAGTCAGTGGATGCAAAAAAGTCACCCTACTCAGTCTCAGCAAATGTAAGACTTCTGCTTTGCTCTGTTTAGGCCATTTCATATCAATCTGTATGTCTAACTGTAAGTGCCCAACTGAATCTGTGAAAAGTCTTCTAGTTTTCTCTTCATCCCTCATTACACAAAAATCTGCATAAAGCCTCTTACTTCTTACCTGCTACACTGGAAAAAAAAGTGCTCTGAACTTTGCTTTATGGTCCGTGACTGACATAAAACAAAAGAATTAACTGTCAATTGGACTCCCCATTGTCTTGGTAGATATATCCAGCACTTGTGTGTGTTTTCTAGTCATTGGTTTCATATTGAAGAACTTTTTTCTTCAATCAAAACAGCAAAAAAAGTATAAATAGAAATATGTCACAGACAGCTGAAGCACTAACTGATATTTTTTTTTCCTTTCTAAAAATTTTTCTTGTTTATATGTATGTAAGATGTATATATGTCTCGTAAAGTACATACATCACCAGTTACTCCCACAAGGACAGAACGACTAAGTCTGTAGTCCAGAATTTGTATTTGTATATATGATTTTCTTAATGTATTATAGACAATCATTCTGTTATTAACTGAACTCATCCAAGTAAGCATTTATCTTTAAGAAATTCTATTTCTGCTTGTCTTTTAATTCAACATGTAGCATGTTATTGTTCTTTAAAACAGGTTGTTCAGCTTAGCAAATGGATCTTTGCTGTCACTGTCTTATTATAAGTAATTGTATCTGTCTTTGCATGTAGATGTTGAAAGCTGTAATTCCTTCTGCTTTAATATCATTCCACTCTTTCTAATTGACAAGTGCCCTTATCAAATAAATCCTACTTTTTCACATTTAAAGGTACCATGAGTAATTGTAAAGGTATACTGTAGGACTGGCAGATTTTCGTTCACAGTGAATGAAGTAATCAGCAAACACCACCTTCTACTAAACTGCTTGCATTTTTTAACTATTGGATATAATTTGGTGTTTTAAAAATTTCCATCAACATACCAACACATTCATTGATTGTGTGTTCTGCTCTTTGCACAAGCCAGTGGCTATCCTCATTCAGTTGCAGCTCATATGAATGATTCAGTTGTCTCTTTTCCCTCAATGGACAACTGCAACTTCAAGAGACTGTGAGAGCTCGGGCCTGACTCTTTGGCCATATTAGAAAAAAAAAAGAATGGAAGGTGAATCCAGGATCAAGAGGAACTTTATAGGCACACATATTATACAATCTGATTTATTTTTAGTCTCAAATTTTATTAGCTGCTATTTTTGTCTGACTTTTCAAAGCTATTTTCTTTTTAATTTTACATGAGTTACATGTGAAATTAATCTCTTCCAAATACACCCAGTCCTTGTTTATAAAAATGTGGGCTTGGTCTTCACTATAGTGTTTTGACCCTCTGTACATGCATTTACATATTTCTTTGCATGACTGAAATTGTATTCCAGGTATTTGATGCCTTAATCCTGAAAATGCATCTGGAAATACCCTGTAGTGTCATGATATTGGGCATCACTTGACAAGATTTCTGATATCCTCTGGGTGCTTTTGTTGTTCCTTTTCTTTCCCCTTGCTTTAACTTTATTCACCCATCACTGAAATAACATAACAATGCATATGCATTCCTAATGAAGCTATTCTTCAGAATTTACAGTATTTGTGACAGTTTTAGACCATTGTTTAGGGGGTAGGAGTATCTTGACACTTTTTTTTCAGCTATCACTATTTGTTGACTTGACGTAATTGAAGAGTGCATGTGCATGAATTATGAATGGTGTGATGATGTGTTTTGCAGCAACATTTAGGAAAGCTAAAAATAACTAAAAGAACACTCTTCCAAAAAAGAGCTCCAAACAATAGCATTCAACTGATCTTCTCCTACGTGCTTTGCCTTTTCCAGGGTCATATACAAAGGTATTGAACAACAAACATGAAGGAGCAGAGAGACATAGGTCTTGCCAAAAACATGTGGTTGTGTCTAATGCACATTTCTCTAACATGCACTTTATCACAATACTTTCCTTGCTGTACCAAACAGCACCAGCATGTTGTATCTTGTCATTTTTGACAGCAGATAATTATGAAAATCTGATTTTTAAAAAAATCATTTATCAGACCAAGAAAATTAAGGTAATAGACTCTTCTCCATGTAACTGGATTTTTGTCACCAAAAAATTATTTTTCAAATTAAAGTGAAACAAAGTTTTAGTCTTCATGTGGATGATTGGTGAATGTGGAATAAAAATTTAGTTTCTAGTCTAATTCCACATAAAACTTCTTTTTCTTTTGCAGTTCTAACTGTAGGAAAACAGGATTATCTGTGTGATGTTAGTGGTGCTGGTGTGTATTATCTTAGAAAATTAAAGCACATCAACACATGAAGTTTTTTTAAATGAAAGGCATGAATTGGTACTTGTGGTTTTAGAATCAGACTAAAATCTGTTTTGGATGTATGCTTTAAAATGACTAAAAAAACCTCAGCTCAAGCTCTCAATCAGAACCTTCATATTAACATACATTTTCTGGCTTCCTTCTCAGAAGTACTGAGTGCTTTTACAGAAGAAAATAAACAACATTCAAGAAAAGAGCAGAGCATACATAGGAATGCCATCAATATGAGTTCAGAGAAATTAGTACCTACATCATTATTCTGATGTTTAACAGTTCTCTTATCTTCCAGGCTTCCTGCTTCATGGTGTTTGAAATAGCAAAACAAATATGTGGATGTAAATCTGTATTCAGTGAAGTCTCTCAGGCTTCTAAGCAGAGATATCTTCCAGTAGCTTTCAGCTGTTATGTAGCTTTGCCATTGCAACATATCTCGGTGGGCCGTTTCAGGGTCATATGAAATATTTGAGTTTTCTGACTTATTATTGAATAATTGTACTTTCTACTTCTATAATATTTTTTTCTCTGTGTCAGGCCTAACTCAACACAGTCACTTTAGGTCTAGTGATGGTAAGAAGAAATTGAATTCTGGCACAAGTTTATTGAATTTTATTGGAGATTATTCAGTGAGAAACAGGACTCTTGAACGAAAGTTCTGCCAAAACATTGTTCCTTTTCCGTTATGCAATACCACTTCCTGACATACCTTAATTTTTTGTACAGCTAAGTTTCAAGTAATGTTTTTTTTTAGATTTTAAAAAAATGTTTTAATGCATACTGATCAAGGGATTCAGGTGTGTGCTAAAAAAAATAATAATAATAAAAAAGCTTCATCTCTTCCTGTTCCTTATGCTCATTAGAGGATTGTCTCTGGTGCCATTTCCATTATTTTAGGAAAGATATGTGGACATTGCCTCCCACATTTTCCATATAAAACTTCACCTCTGTTGGAGTCCTTATCAGCAATTGTATCTTAAATCAACATTTGGGCTGCTTTGTTTTGTAATGAAAAGATAACTAGGGCCAGAGCACATAATCTGCTTTCGCCTTTGCTCTGGTTTGTGAATCCTGGAAATATTTGCTCCAGTGGGTAAACATTTAGATTACTGTCTCTGCACTGAGCATATATTCATGTCATTACATGAATCTTTGCATTTTGAAAAATTATTTATTTTCCTTTTCCTTAAGTAAAAACAGGTAAGTGTAATTACTCTTCTGTTGGTTATGCAGTCATATTTCGCTCCTCAAATAAAATATTTTTTTTTTAGGTATCACAGGTTTAAATTTGATACTGTGGGGTTTTTTTGTGGTTTTGTTTGTATGTAATTGATTTTTACCCTTTAGAAAATATACAGTACAGATCTCAGAAAAATTGTATGCCATGCATATAGTTTATATTTATAAATCAGAAGTATATCTATTGATTTCAATGGCTCCTGATTTATAGTCATGTAAAGTAGATCATAACCAAGATATATATTATTTTCTAATTCTGTTGCAAGGAAAAGAAGAGCTGGAAGGGGGTTGCTTGAGAGCTTAGCTTGCACTAAATTGATTTACGGTATGGTTGTATTAACATGGCATGGCACACACTGGCATGATATTTTTATTGATAGAAGTTCTTTTTTTTAGATTTCTTAAAGTAGCAGCTCTGAAAGTTTTATTTATGAGCAATGTGATTTTTTTTTTTTTTTAATTTTGCAGCCTTTCATTTAAATATGTGCTTACTGTCATTCACCCTTTCTATTTTGTCTGTATATATTCTGTGGTATATGGTACATCAGATAATCTGTGACACACAATAAATTCTACTCCTGTCTTTCTTTCATTGGGATTACTCTGATTTGATAAATTCAAAATGGTTTCCCAACAAGGATAACAAATTTTAGGAATTATCTAGATTATCTGTTTTATTATTTGCACACTCAAAGTATGTCACATGGATTTCTAGAACAGCTTTAATTTCACTTACGGGTTGTACAGATTGTAAAATCATTTTCTGAAACTCCAACATGATTTTCACATAAGACTGAGGAACATGTTATCTTGTATTTATTTCTGATATTCATTTATTCTGCAGAAACTATACGACTGGGAGAAAGATTATAAGCCTATAGATGGGTAAACTGGTTTAGTTATGAGGATGACACAACTTTTAATCTTTCTGCATACTAAGTTTTGTATTCTCCCATAGAATGTTACACCATGTCTTCTGAAGTAGGCATGGATTCTATAAAATGATTAAAAATAAAAATGTATGGATTACAATTATATTATGAAGTGACAGATTCATTGGTATCAGTTCAGGACTCTTGAAAGTCAGTCCCCCTATAATCTCTGTTTAGAAGTGCTGGTATTTGCTTTTTGTGGCTTTGTTCATTCTTGTCAGGTTTTTCAGTGCCTAACACTCTGAATAAACTTAGCCATGTTGCCTTTACCTGTGCTGAGAAAAAGTGTTTACATCCAAATAAAATGTATTTGTATGTTTAAACTCAATTTAACTTAAGCCATTCTGATGCTGAATGTACTGTTGTAGGTCCTTTTAATATAGTGACACTCTGCTATAAGTAGTATAATCTCAAATACAGCCAAAACTTCAAATCTGTTTTAGAGAATATAATCTTACTAACAGAGTTTCATAATAGTGGTTTCTGAAGATCTAATAATGCTTCTGTTGAATCAAGGAGTGGTCAAGCAACAACTAGAACTGTCTTACAATCAAAAAGGGAAGAGATTTGGGTACTAATGTGCTTACCTGTACTGAATTCATTATCAAATTGTTGCAATCTCGTTTCAGGTATGTGACACAGCTTCCAATAGCTGTGAGGACAGGGAAGACCTGGCAAATGACTAGGAAAATCACAAGTTTCTAATGTCAATTCCATGCCATCTCCTGGCAGACTTCTTGATCAGCCTTTTTCATCTTGTGTTATGTAGCTCGGTAAGAGGCTGTCATTGACTGTTTCTATCATTGCTGGATATCTGTTTCTCACATCATCATCAATGGCTGAAACAATGTCTGAGATGCAGCAAATAAAAATAGAAGAGACAGTTCTATCAACTTCTGTAACTTTGTGCTGCTGCTTAGATCACATCCTCCAGAACTACAAATTGGACTATTCCTTGAGCTTCCTGTTGCAAGAGGAAAAATAGCTCATAGGATGCAGAAATGAAAGTGGGAGGAAAAATGTATTTTAGCATTGAGTTTGTTGGAGTTGAGAGCAGGGGTGGCATAAACCAGGAGAACATGTGGACCAGATGCAAGGTATAAGATTTTGGTATTAAGAACATAGGAATAACATAACCATGGAGGCAGAAGGTAGACAGTGGAATTGTTCAGAAGTAGTTTTGTCTTCCATCTGAGACTTAAATTTTCCTGTCCTCTAAACAAAAGTAGACAAAAATTGTCTCTTGAAGGGAAAAATTATTTTTTCATCCCTAATCTATTCTTGTCTCAAAGAAGAAAATAAATGTAACTATGTCACAAGATATTGAGATATGGTAGAGGAAATACATTTGGGAGGGACAGAGAAGAGCAAGACCCTGTACAAGGCTGTCACAGGTTTGAATAGACATCCTAATTCTGAATATTTAGCCAAATCTTAATGTTTCTGTCTTTGATACTCTTCTGATTATACTGCTAATAAAACATGTAAAACTTGCTATGCTCAAAATGCTGATTTTTGTTACACTGAAAGTCTAAATGGAGACCTGGTTTTGAAAAATATTGTAAATGTTCTGTAACCTAAGCCTTTTGTCCTAACACTGAAGCCAAAGTATTGCTGGGGATATTTCTCTGCCTTCTGCTCACTTGCTGTTTAGGTGCTGAGTGGTACGGTTGATGGAATGAACCTTCTAATTTAGACTTCCTAGGAAATTCTGCTAATGCATTGAAATGGGTGTTACCACAACATAGCTTATAGGTATATAAACAGATTAGAGCTGATTAAAGTGTGATATTAATTTTAGTGTTTTTCTTTCTCAGAATCATTAAAGACACTAAATGAATCTGGAAAAAGAGAGAGAGAGGGAGGAAGGGAGAAAGGGGAAGGAAGGAAGGAAGGAAGGAAGGAAGGAAGGAAGGAAGGAAGGAAGGAAGGAAGGAAGGAAGGAAGGAAGGAAGGAAGGAAGGAGAAAAAGAAAATACTTTTTGCTTTTGTCCTACCCAAGAGCTTGTTTTTCTGCTTTGCTGGTTTCACTATGTTTTCAAAGCAAAACTATTTTGAGGTTTTTTAGGATTGAAAACAGATAAATTAAAATACTATCAGGGTCCATCCACTTTCAGCTAATGGACACTTTCTTACATTTAATATATTAAATTCCACAATCTTATATGGCATTATTTTAAATGTGTATTATGTTATTCCCCCTCTACAAGGTCATATCTGGAAAAAAAAAAAAAATCAATGTCTTGAGATTATCTCACTGTATCTTAGTTAAATAAACTACAGGCAATAAACGCTGCTTGCACACCAGCATATCCTGTACAACAGGAAGACCAGCTATGGAACAACATCAGTTGTACCATAACTATTTTTAGGCAAGTCAGTCATCTTGCCACTTGAATATTTCAGCTTTCTGTGTCAAAAGCTATTGTTGAACATCCTTATAGTTGCTATTACCATAATTGCGTCTTCCTTGTGGCAAATTCTTACATCCTATACTGTTGCAAATATGATGCTTTACACAGCTTTGGTTTAGCAGCAATTTAGGATTCATTAATGTTTTTGAGATAGATCACAAGATTAGGTTCTGGCCTACAGCTCAGACAGCAGATGGCCCAGATGTGGCTAAAGACTGCCTGACGCTCAAACCACTGCTCTTGTGACCAAGATAATAGCAGAATGGGGGCATGCAAGGCTTATCCTGTGATCTCAGTGTGGTCTGAGAGTGTGTGGGGCTGCACCACCACATTCATATATGTAAAGTTGAGGCATGCATGACTAGGCAGTTATATAAGTCCATACTGAGATGCACAGAGAGCCTTAGGTAGAAAAGTGTGGAAGTTTCTTGAGAATGCCAAGTCATGTCTTAACTTTTGGGAAGGACTGTGCCAAACTTTGCTGTGCACAAACTAAAGAGGCATTTCTCAGCAAATTGTCCTACAAAAGGTTGCAATGTTTTTCTTCTGCTGAGGTTCTCAGTAAGGCATTATTGTGAAAAAGTCAGGACAGATCCACATCCTTCAAGGTACTAATACGTTTTAGGCTTTTATACTACTTTTTCATAGAAATGTTCCTTTACCAAACATGAAAGCAATATATATTTTTAATCTGTACTAGAGAGATAATGTTCTCAATACTGGAAGTCAAGCACAGGATGTCTTATACAGTCAGTGTGGCACATTCCTTCTTTTTGTCTCAAGCTTTGGTCTCCTGACAGTGCCCACTTCCACCACAGAGCAGATGAGAGACACCCAGTTGATGCACCAGTTTTCACAGCAGGCTCTGGGACCTTCTCAAGACCATCGTGAGCTTCTGGGTACTTTTTCTCCTTAGAACTCCTTAGCACCCTTGGAAAATCTTGAGGAGTCCTGCTCCTTCTCCTGCTGAGGAGCAGCTGAGGGAACTGGGGTTATTTAGCCTGGAGGAAAGAAGGCTGAGGGGAGACCTTATCAGTCTCCACAACTACCCAAAAGGAGCTTGTAGAGGGGTGGATATCAATCTCTTTTCCCAAGTAACAGGATGAGAAGAAATGTCCTCAGGTTGTGCCATGGGAGGTTTAGATTGGATATTAGGAAAAAAAAATTCACTGAAAGGGTTGTAAAGCCCTGGAACAGGTTGCCCAGGGAAGTGGTTGAGTCACCGTCCCTGGAGGTATTTAAAAGAGGTGTAGACATGGCGTAGGGACATGATTTAGTGGTGAACTTGACAGTGTTAGGTTAACAGTTGTACTCTATGATCTTAAAGGTCTTTTCCAACCTCAAGACCTCTATGATTCTAAGTAAGGATAAGGTAAGGGTAGCTCTAGAAGCTTTTACTGGATTTTATCTGTTGTCCTTGATCAAAGTGTGTCTCCAGCCTTTGTTCTAGCTGACCCTTGTTCAGGCAGGGTCAAGCACCCTATTAAACCATGCTAGGGAGAAGCCTATATAAAAGCCAGGTCCAGAGCACAGCTTTTAAAGCACAACATTTTGTGCATAGGAGTGTGAGGATGAGGGAGGTCTGGTAAATTTTCTCTATTCAACATACACATCCTTCGATATGGTGATTATATGCCACAGTCCACAGGCAGTGTTGGAGTAACTGTCCCTTTGCATCCGGACTTTGGATGCCAGACTGTTTCAGAAAGGAGGATGCAGCTCTGCAAGTGTCAGGCTTTAGGGAGTGCCTAAGGCTTCTTGCTGAGGTTGGGACACGGGGGCTTCTAGCCTGCAGGAGGTGTGCAGTTACTGAGGAACCAAAGTGAAAAAGCTGTGGGGAAGAGGTCAGCAGACCGTGTAGCATCAGAGGGGATGAGAAAGATCAACTGGATCTTCTCTAAGATGTTGCAGCTTCAAGAACCTGAACTTTCGCCTGCAGCAGAGGGGCAGGAATAGGCTTATTCTATGATGCTAGAAAGTGGAAACAACCATTGACACTGGAAGCCAGTGACTTTTTATACCAGAAGAAATGTACTTGCCAGACATTATGACTTGAAATTATAAAATGGATTCACTGCCTTAGAAATGGGGTGCTTGGAGTGCTCTCAAATGGAGCATGTCTGAGGGCTGTGTCTGAGATACTCAGGAGCATTAGAAGGAAGCAGTGAATTACAATAGTAGGGGACTACTAAAGATGATGGAGGCCCCTGTCTGCTAACCTGATTTATTATCTAGGAACATTTGCTCCTTCCTGGGCCTCATGTTCTGGATGTTGTAAAGTGATTACTTAGGCTCATCCAGACTTCCACCTACTACCCCTGCTACTCTTCCATGTAAGTGCCAATGATACTGCCAGGATGACTGGAAAGCATCAAGCATAACTGCAGGGTTCTTGATGCAATGGTCAAGGACATGGGAGGCCAGGTGGTGGTGTCTTCAGTTCTTCTGGTGAGGACCAACAGCCTGAGAAGGACTTGATACATTCTGCAGATTAACAACTGCTTGTCCAGCTGCTATTGGCATCAGGGTCTGTAGCCATGGGATCCTCTTTGAAGGTGCACAGCTTCTTGGAAGAGATAGAATCAGTTTGACTAGACAGTACAAAACTATCTTTGACAACAAGCTGGTCGACCTGTTAGGGAGAGTTTTAAACTAGAAACAATGAGGGAGTTAGTGGTTGCCCAAAAAACAAGCAAGGATATTAAGAGATAGGGTAGGCAAGCCAAGGTCCCAGGATGATGGGAACAGAAGAAATCTAAAAGCAAACAAAACAGAGCTGAAGCACAATCAGAGTTTATGCATGTAAAGAGGCAGTGTCTGCAGAACAGTCTTATGGGCAAAGCTCTCAATTCTATTCTGGTGACTCAACACACTTGGGTTCATCTCTGAAATACCACTGCAATGATGCTGTCAGCACAGTCAACAAATATAAGGTATTAGAAGTCTGTGTGCAGCTATAGGGCTAAAACCTCATTGGGACCATAGAAGTGCTGTGTGATAGCTCACATGACTGAAGCATGTGATGGAGGGATACAGGCTGTTAGGAAGGACAGTCTGAGAAAGTGAGAAGGGGGAGTAGCCCTGTCTGTGAGAGAGCGGCTGGAATGCACATGGGTGTGCCTTTGTGCGGGTCAGGAGCAAGTTAAGAGTTTATGGACTAACATTAGGGAGCAGATCAACATGGGTACTGTTGTAGTGGGTATCTGCTATAGACCTCCTGATCAGGAATTAGGTGAGACCTTCTTCAAACAACGGAAATAAGCCTCGTTCACAGACCCTGATCCTCATGGGGATCTTTAACCAGCCTGATATCTGCTGCAAGGACAATACCGCAGTACTGAAGCAATGTAGGAGATCTCTTGTGTGCATTGATCACAGCTTCCTGGCACAGGTAATCAAGGAACCAAGGAAAGGTGCTCTGCTGGACACAATACTTATAAACCAGTTGGTCAGAGATGTGAAAGCTGGTAGCAACCTTAGCTACAGTGACTATGAAGTGGTAAAGTTCTGTATCCTAGGAGGAAGTGGCAGGGCAGGAAGTGTGGAAGAAGAAACCATCAGTGTTAGTAATGTGTGAAGAAGAAACAACTGTCAACACTATCTTCATACATATGAAGAAGTACAGAACCTTAAAATTTGTCATAAAAACCCTCACACATATGTCCATGAGTTCTAACCACTGACCCTGGGAGCCAGGTGAGCAGGGCAAGTATGGGCATAACACCAAGAAAATGGGTAGAAACTGTGTGTATAATATTTTTAACTGTATTGTTATTACTTACTGTTATGGAGCATATGACATACTCTAATTCCTCAAACATCTTTGCTGCCTTGATATTTTATTTCATTACACTATTGTATTAAGTTTCAGAGTTTGGAAAAAGATTGGGCAATACATCTTTTAGAAAGGTTTGGACAGAAAACATTAATAAAAAATTTGATAATCAACTAGTACACTTTAAAAATGTGTTACTGTAGAGTAGGGTTTTTTTGGTGTGCTGGTGAAGGATGAATGTTGTAAATTAGGTAAGCCACACTAGAGTAAAAAATATGATCACTTGACCCTATTATTCCTTATAGTTTCAGGCATTCTAGTACTCGTTTTATAAAGGCATTGCTGTGTTTTGCATTTAATCGGAAATCTTCCTTCATCTGAATGTGACACCTTGCAGAAGCTTTGCTTGTACCACTGACCTGCTGGGGCAAACCATTATTAAGTTTACAATGTGCCAAATTCTTCATTTTCACCTATTCTTTCACCTCTGTCACAGAAAATTCAGGATGCAAAAGCTGTAATTCATTTCCTGTTGGTCATATAAAGAACAAAAGGTGATCTGTGCCTCTTAAAGCCTCTAGCAAGACTATGTTTATGCACTACAGTAACTACAAAGACTTCTAATTTCTAATGGCTGTTTCCATCGGCTTCATTCTAATCACTAAGGACCCCGTCTCGTCTTGTCCTAAGTCAGAAGTTGTCTTCTCCATTCTTTTACAGTATATTTTATATTTTTCATACCAAACTGAATTTTAGAACTTTATTCCAGTCTACTGCTTCATTTCTAATTGGAAATGCTCTTTCTTTAAAACATCTTCTGTTTTTTTTTAAGAGCTTACAGGCTAAAATACTGTGATATTGTGACACGAAAAAGTCCTGAAATTTAATGTCATATTGAAACTACGGTAAAATTTCAGCTAGGAGGACTCAATCTCTCAAAGGTAATAATCTGCCTTTGTTATGAGACACACAGAAACTTGCTAATACTTTTGATGAATTCAGTTGATTTCTAAACCTAGATTTAAATTTTACGTCTTTGGCCTCTCTTCAGCTCTTGCCATCATATAGTGAGGAATAAAATGGCCTCTCAAGTGTTACATTTGGTTGCTGTGTAGTTATTTTAAGTCCCAGTTTAACCATGAAAAATCTAAGCTTGGGAACACATGTGACATTTACACATGTGCAGAAAAATGTAGTGATGTATACAAAGACCTGCATTTACTTTAAGAAAAAGTAATTTTATGTATTTTTGTGTACTATTTTTTAACATACACTGTTAATATAATTTAAATATATTTTAAACACTTTCCGCTTTAGTGTTGAATATTAAAGAGCAATTGGAAACTTGTTTGCCTACCAAACAATAAAATACTGAGCAAAGATATTACATAAAGACTAAGGGAATGTATTACTAATATCCTAAATGCAAATTCACACTTAAATTCTTGATTAAAATTGTATAATAGACAATTAAAATTCCTTGTGTAGCATTTGTTATTGCTTGGTAATACAAAGATCTGTAGAGAACTCAAATGTCCTGATATTAGCAGTGTTTTAAAGTGAACACTAAACTAAATCAAGGAAGTAAATAGACTTTAGAAAGATAGATTTACAACTTGGCATTTGAAATTGCAAATTTTCTGTCAAAAAAAGAAGTTACTAATTAGAGAGCAGATATTGGTCAATCATGTTTCTTTATACCAAGCTCTATCAGTGTATGGGGTTTTTTCCATGTCTTTCCTGTAACACTCTTGACTTTGTCAATTGGAATCTTCTAAAGATGAATTAATTTTATCAAAAAAAGTTGTAAAAGAAGTAGTTGATAAGCAAAGGTTGCAATTCTGTTCTTTTTAGAAAAAATGAAAAATTGGTGTGTTATCTTATACTTCCATAGTCTATGTAACTGATTCAATATTGCTATATAATTTTACAATAAGCTTATAATAATTAAATATGGGGTTTTACTCCTCTGTCTCTTTAATAAAATGAATTTTTTTAAACTGTAATTTAAAGATACATACTTTTGGAACTGCTGCATGTGTGTGTATTGTTGAAATAGACAGTTGTGTTATATTTAAAATGTTCTAAACTTATTTATTAAACTTATCAAGTAAGACTACTTAACCACCTTCCTCCATATCACATAAATTCTGCTTAGCTCAGTATGTGTTGTTCATTATTAGTACTCATTATGTGCAGTGAACATAATTGCAAACAGCTGTAGTGAATGAGAATATTGAGTACTTTCAAATGATAGCCTTTTTAAAGGTCAATGTCCTGTAACAGAAATGACTTGGAACAAGCTTTTTATATTGGTATCCTCCAAGAATGCACATTTACTCTCCTTTTTTTTTTTTTTCTTTTTTTTTCTTTTTTTTTTTTTTTTTTTTTACTATAGCTGATGTAAACTAATGCATCACAATGACTTCCAACTTGACACTGTTTCCCTACTGCTGTTGGAAACCAGCAGCCTTGGATATAAATTTTACTTTCTTTATTACCTAGAAATCTTCAGCTTAAGTTCTTAAGATCATCTGGTGGTAACCTAAACAAAGTAAAAGTCTGATCAATTTTTATTTATAATCTGGATGTATATTCTGTGAAATAAATAAGAAAAGTCTGAATTTGTCAGTTCTCTCCATGCTTGCCTTTGCCTGTTCCCATGTAGGTAAGGCCGAAAAGACAGGGGAAAAATTGTAGCTGTAATTCTGTTGAGAATAACCTTTATATGCTTAGGATATCCCACAGTAGTATCTGGCCTAGTTTAAATATAATTTGTATTTCCAGAACTGCAGAAACATATTATACAACAATACATAATTGGGCCCACATGTCTGATCCTTCATCACTTTGTATTTTCTAAAGTCCTTTATCTGTGTAAAGCAAAAGAAAGGTACAAGTGTGATGGTGTCTGACTTCTGACTTCTGCAACAACTGCATGAGGTGCAACGCAACAGAGAATATCATGTGCTGCAAATGGATGTAAAGGTGCCAAGACATATCATCACCCAGAAATACTGTTGAATAGCCAGTAATTCTACTACATGCTGTTGAACTTTATAGACTATTTAGGAGATACTGGGGAACTAGTATGGATTTTCCGAAACTAAGGAAAACTTGTCAATAAATAAGAATTGCCTTTAAAAAGTGAAATCTTCAGGACTAACTTTACATCTTTGGTCAGTTATGCTTCTCTTGCATTTGACTATTATATGGATTTATACATAGACATCCAAACCTATAAATCCAGCATGTCTGCTTTTTTGTAATATATCAGCTTACAGGAGTTTACAGGACAACGTTTCTCCCCTCATATTAAGTATTATGCTGAAATGTATTGCTGGGAAAAATGTGCGTTTCTTGGGAGGCTGCATGTAATTATTTGCTGTTAACCCAGTAGGCTTAAAATACCTGAGAATTATCCTGCAGGAAAGTAATTGGCCCAAAAAGTTTTCCTGTTATGAAAGGGAGAGGAAGGGCTGAAGGAAATAATATGATGCTGCTGTTTGCAGACTTGTCAGAAGAGAAATGCTCTAGGCAAATCATATGCATATTTTGATTGAAAATGTTATTCTTTGATTGGTACAAATCCTAAAGAACTTCCTAGGAACTGAAGCCTTGTTTTCTTAGAGCTACAGATACTCCTGTCACATTTGGAGATGTACTATGTCTGGCTGTTAAAATGATGAGAAGTTGTAAACATCAGTTTTAAAAGCTTTCATGAAACATGTCTGTGTTACTCAGTTGGAAGGGTCATACAGTGTTATGATAGTGACAGAACAGTGTATATGTCAGTTTGGCAAAGTGAAACGTTTCCTCCTAAACAATGTATTTGCTTTCTCTCTTTTGAGACCTTAACAGAACATTATCTGAAAAGCAAGTTTAATTGTGCTCCTCCTAGAAACCCAAGTAATTTGCACCCCATACTACTTGAGGGATATTCATAGTCTAAGCTGAAGTCTCACCAAAGTAATTCTATGCATGCTCTTAAGAATTTAAAGCCAAAGTCCACAGACTCTCTTGAGTAATCTGACTAAAAAGAAAAAAAAAAAAAAAAGTATCTCTTCAGGAATAGATTTTTGATCAATTCTTCTAAGGATGTCTCATTTCTGAAGTGTAGCACCCATTGCCTGGTTTGTAGGAATAAGAAATGGAAGTTGAGGAAAAGAAATGAAAATAGCAGGAATTTTCCCAGGTCAAATGGCACCCAACTTTCCCCCTTTAGCTTTGTTGATTTTTCAGTATGTGTATATATATATGCATTTTCTTTTTCAGAGTGTGAGTATACAAAAACTTTCCAACTTATCAAGATGAAAAGTAACATTTTTAATCAAAGTCTGGTAAACAAGGGGAAAATATAAAAAGACTGTAAATGGTTGCCTTTAATCAAACATTTAATGTGGTGCTGTCACATAAAATTTTATTTATTTACAAAAACAAAGGTAGGAAATGTCTGAAAGTTCATTTTTGTGATAGTTAATGAGTAGTCCTGTTCCCATTTTTATTCAAAAGTTGTCAAATATCTGCAAGCTGTTATCTGTTTCTAGCTTTTTTGTTTGTTTGTTTTAGACATACTGGTATTTACTCCATTAATGCTCACTTTGATAGAACCATTTAGTTATTTTAAGGAAGACTGCAGGTTCAGTACTTCGATATTGTCATACTTCTCATTCAGATTCTTTCAACACTTCCAGAAGATTTTGGAACAGCCTTCTGAGTATCTGTAAAACCATTAGACTTTTGGACAGGAGTAATTTTATCTGGAGCAGCCATAATGGAAAACTACATTCAGATGCTGCTTGCCACAGGAAAGAGGAAATTTGTGTGGCCAAAGCTCAACTAGAGTTGAAGCTGGTCATTACTGTGAGGGACAATAAAAAGGGATTATTAAAATATGTTAACAGTAAAAGGCAAGACAGAAATAACATTGGCCCACTACTTGATGAGCATGGTTAACTCACACACAGGGACATAGACGAAGCAGAGACACTTAATGCTTTCTTTGCCTTGATCTTCAACACCAAAGATGGGATCTGGACCGTCAGAGCACTGGGCTAGAGAACCATGACTGTGAGAATCATAAACTCCCATCCAACACTGAATTTGTGTGGGATTTGCTGCTCCAGCTAGATCCCTGTAGGTCAATGGAGCCTAATGGGATTAAACCAAAGGTATGTAAAGAGCTGGCTGATGTCATACTGAGACCTCTCTCCATGATTTTTCAATGCTCTTGGGAATCTAGAGAGGTCCCATTTGACTGGAAGCTGGTAAATGTTGATCCAGTCTTCAAGAAAGGCAACAGGGCTGATCCCAGCAACTATGGGCAACTTATGGAGAAGTTTATTCCAGGAGTTACTGAAAAACACATAAATGACAATGCCGTCTTTAGTCCCAGCCAGCACTGGTCTGTGAGGGGAAAGTCTTGCTTAACAAACTCCATTTCATTCTACAACAATGTTACCCACCTAGCTGAACAAGGGGAGCTTGTTGACATGTTTTTTTTGGATTTCAGTGAAGCCTTTTATACTGTCTTTCACAGTATCCTCCTGGACAAGGTGTCCAGCATACCGCTGGATAAACAGACAATACAGTGGGTGTGCAATTGCCTGACAGGCCAGGCTCAAAGGGTTCTAGTAAATGGGATTACATCAGGCTGATGACCAGTAACTAGCAGGGTTCCACGGGATCCATCTTAGGGCCAGTGTTCTTTAAAGTCTTCATAAATGACTTGCATGCAGGGCTTGAAGGAATGCAGATCAAGTTTGCCTATGACAAAAAATTGGGAGAAGCTGTTGACACTCTCCAGGGCACAGAGACCCTGTGGTGGGACCTGGACAAATTGAAGAACTGGGCAATCACCAACCACAAGAAGTTTAACAAGGGCAAGTGCCGGATTTGCACCTGGGACACAGAAACCCTGGCTGTACATACAGACTGGGGAATGAGATGTTGTAGAGCAGCTCACGAGAGGGATCTGGGGCTGTGGTTAACGGCAAGTTGAACATGAGCCAAGAGTGTGGTCTGGCAGCCAAAAGGACCAACCGTGTCCTGGGGTGCATCAAGCACAGCATTGCCAGCCCGTTGAGGGAGGTGATTGTCCCACTCTGTTCTCCACTGGTGTGACTTCAGCTAGAGCACTGTGTGCAGTTCTAGGCACTACAGTATTAAAAGGACCTAAAGCTACTGGAGAGCGTCCAGAGGAGGGCCATGAAGTTGATGAAGGGTTTTGAGAGGAAGCTATATGAGTAGCGGCTGAAGTCCCTAGGTCTGTTCAGCTTGGAGAACAGGAGACTGAGGGGAGACCTCATCATGGTCTACAACTTCCTCAGAAGGGGAGGAGGAGGGGCAGGGACTGATCTCTTCTCTCAGCAATGAATGTTGGGACCAAGGGAATGGCAGAAAGATGTGCTATGTGAGATTTAAGTTGGATATTAGGAAACAGTTCTTTACCTAGAGGGTGGTGGAGCACTGGAACAGGATCCCTAGGGAGGCAGTCACCGCCCTAAGCCTGAAAGTATTCAAGAAGCATTTGGACAACACCCTGAGACACATGGTGTAAACTGTGGAGTTGTCCTAAGCAGGGACAGGAATTGGACTTGATGATCCTTCTGGGTAACTTCTAACTCAGGACATTCTATGATGAGACTCGAAAAGAAAGAGAAAAGCCTTACCTGGTCAGAAAGAAACCATAAAATTCCTACTTCAAACAAATATTCTAAATGTTGGGGGGGGGCTAGGGGAAGGGAGAAAAAAATGAACAAATCCTCTGTATTGAGACAAGTTTATAATACATTCTGTCTTCTTCATTATGTTCTTTTAAAAATTCAAACTCTGAAAGCAGTTCAGTGTTCTCCACCACATTTCTCTTTCCATGTTCATTATTCCTGCCCATGTCTCACATCTGTTTTTTTCATTGCTGAAGTAACTTCAGCACAGTAGTGATTAGGAACAAATCACATTCACATAGAAATAGTGGACTTCTGGTTTCCACCAACACAGGATTTTAACTCTGAAATTTTGTTACTGGTCTGGCCATTCTTGGTATCATCTGATATTGACTGAATATCTCCAGTGGGAGGAATTAGTCGATAGCTGTCAGATTAGTAAACTCCAGTGACAAAGACAGGGAAAATCTAGCTCAGTTTTGGTACCTTACAGCTGCAATTAGACTTGTGTGTGTTTGTGTGCATGCACACATGTGTAGATATCTTGTGAAGAGACATTTCAGCTCAATTTTGTCAAGTAATCACAATCACAACAATTTTATAATTTAGTGAAGATAGAAGAATGTTTCAAGATCACTATGTGAAACAGTATTCTGCCAAAATTAATTATCAAGACACAAGTGCCAAAACCATTGCTTCCTGTGTACACAAGTATCCTTTTGGATCACAAACAATTTGATTTTACTTCTCCATGAATACATCTTCTGCCTGCAAGTGCAGCTTTTTTTCCTGTTTCATGATTGGATGTTAAATATTTGTGTATGTAACTTGACAATTAGAGAACTACTTTATCGAAACAATTCAGTGTGATTCAACTGGCAATTTGCATTCTTCTTAGATGGACAAGTTGTGATACACAAAAGCATGGACATCAGTAAAGTTACTTTTCCATTTACCTCTTTACTAATATGCACTTAGTAAGGCATAAAAATGTTACATTTTGAGTTTGGGGGAAAAATAACATGTAAACATGACAGGGTTTTTCAGGTGATACTCTCAAAATAGCTTAGTCATTAAATTCATTTAGATTATTTAATTTTAAAAATTAACCTTTGAAGGCTGATGCATTAAAATCTGTTATTTTACCTGATTCGCTCAATAATCTATCTTCTTCTAATTTGAACATGGTTTGGGATAGAAAATCATAATTAATAATTACACTCCTAATTAAAAATACAATAATCATAGAATCATAGATTGGTTTAGTTTGGAAGGAATCTCTAAACATCATCTAGTCCAACACCTCTCCCATGGGCAAGGACATCTTTCTCTAGATCAAGTTGCTCAAAGACCCATCCAATCTGACCCTGAACATTACTGATAATGGGGCATTCACAACTTCTCTGGGCAACCTTTTCTGCTGTCTTACCACCCTCATCATAAAAATTTCTTCCTTACATCTAATCTAAATCTACCCTCTTTCAGTTTAAAACTACTGTCCTTGTCCTATCTCTACAGGTAAAATGTCTCCTTCCATCTTTCTTATAAGCTTCCTTTAAGTACTGAAAGGCTGCAATAATGTCTTCTCAGAGCCTTACCTGAACAACCTCAGCTTCTCAGAATTCCTTTATAGGGGACGTGTTCCAGCCATCTAACCATTTTTGTAGCCTTCCTCTGGACCTGCTTTAACAGGTCCATGTCTGTCTTGTACTGCAGATTCCAGAGCTGCAAGCAGTTTTCCAGTGGGATCTGGGGAGCAGACAGAGAGAACTATCTCTGCCAACCTGCTGGCCACACTTCTTTTTATGTGGTCCTGGATACAGGTGACTTTCTGGGCTGCAAGTGCACATTGCTAGTTCATGTCCAATGTTTTGTTCACCAGTCCTTCTCCACAGGTTCACTCTCAATCCATTCATTCCCCAGTCTGTAGTGGTACTGGGAATTGTACTGACAATGGTGCAGGACTTTGCACTTGACATGGACCCAATCTGCAAGCCTGTCAAGGTCTCTCTGGATGGCATCCCCTCTCTCTAGAGAATCAACTTCACCACTGAGCTTGGTGTCATCTACAGACTTGCTGGAAGTGCACTCAATCCCACTGTCTATGTCATTAATAAAGATATTAACAACAACAACAACAAAAGGCTTTTTAAAATATATTAATGGCAAAGGCAAACTGGAAACAACATTGCCCCATTACTCGACGAGCATGGTCGCCTTGTTAATAGGGACATAGACAAAGCTGAGATGTTTAATGCCTTATTCACCTTGGTTTTCAACACCAATGATGGACTGGGGGGCCCCATAGCCCTGGGTTACAAAACCATGACTGTATGAACAATAAACTCCCCATCAATCCAGAACTTGTACAGGATTTGCTACTCCAGCTAGATCCCTACAAGTCAATGAGGCCTCATGAGATTCATCCAAGGGTGCTTAAAGAGCTGGTTGATGTCATAGCGAGACTTCTCCATGATTTTTCAACACTCCTGGGAATCTGGAGAGGTCCCAGATGATTGGAAGCTTGCAAATGTTCTCCGAACCTACAAGGGCAACAGGGATGATCCTGGCAACTACAGGCCTGTCAGCCTCACTTCTGTTCCTGGCAAAATCATGGAGAACATTGTTCTGGGAGCTATTGAAAAACATGTGAATGACAATGGGGTCATTAGTCCCAGCCAGCATTGGTTCATGCGAGGAAAGTCCTGCTTAACAAACTTAATTTCTTTCTACGGCAAGGTTAACCACCTAGTTAAGCAAGGGAAGCCTGTCAATGTGATCTTTTTGGATTTCAGCAAAGTCTCTCACAGTATCCCCCTGGACAAGATGTCCAGCACACAGCTGGATAAACACACAATACAGTGGGTGTGCAATTGGCTGACAGGTCGGGCTCAAAGGGTTCTAGTAAATGAGGTTACGTCGGGCTGCTGACCAGTCACTCATGGGATTCCAGAGGGATCCACCTGAGGGCCAGCACTCTTCAATGTCTTTATAAATTATTTAGACTCAACACTTGAGGGATTACTTGGTTAATTTACTGATTATACAAAATTGGGAGGAAGTGTGGCCACTCTCGAGGGCAGAGGGGCCCATCAGAGGAATCTAGACACATTGGAGAACTGGACAATCACCATCTGCATGATGTTCAACAAGGATAAGTGCCAGATTTTGCACCTGGGACACGGAAACCCTAGCTGTACATACAGATGGGGGAATGAGATGCTGGAGAGCAGCACACGGAGAGGGATCTGGGGCTTCTGGTTGACAGCAAGTTGAACATGAGCCAAGAGTGTGCCCCGGCAACCAAGAGGGCCAACCGTGTCCTGGGGTGCATCAAGCACAGCATTGCCAGCCCGTTGAGGGAGGTGATTGTACCGCTTTGCTCTGTACTGGTTGCTCTGCAGCCTCGCCTGGAGCACTGTGTGCAGTTCTGAGTGCCACAGGATAAAAGGACATAAAGCTACCGGAAGGTGTCCAGAGAAGGGCCACGAGGTTGGTGAAGGGTTTAGAGGGGAAGCCATATGAGGAGCAGCTAAAATCCCTAGGTCTGTTCAGCTTGGAGAAGAGACTGAGGGGAAACCTCATTGTGGTCTACAGCTTCCTTGGAAGGAGAGGAGGAGGGGCAGATGCTGATCGCTTCTCTTCGGTGACCAACGACAGAACCCGAGGGAATGGCCATAAGATGTGCCCAGGAAGATGTAGGTTGGACATTAGGAAAAGGTTCTTCACCCAGAGGGTGGTGAAGCACTGGAACAGGCTCCCTTGGGAGGTAGTCATGGCCCCAAGCCTGTCAGTATTCAAGAAGAGACTGGACAATGCCCTCAGACACATGGTGTGAACTGTGGAGTTGTCCTATGCAGGGACAGGAGTTGGACTTGATGATCCTTGTTCATTCCTTCCAACTCAGGACATTCTATGATTCTATGATTCTATGATTAAATAGTACTGGTTCCAGTACACATGTTTGAGTGATATCACTCATCACTGATTCCCACTGGGACATTGAGCCATTGACTGTAACTCTTTGGATGCAGCCATCCAACCACTTCAAAAAAGTCCAACCATCAAACACATATCTCTCCAATATTGCAGCAAGAATGTTGTGGAGGACCATATCAAAGGCCTTATAGAAGTCTAGGTAAATGATATCTGTAGGTCTTCCCTTGTCCACTTATACAGTCACTCTATTGCAGAAGGCAACTAGATTAGTCTGGCACAATTTGCCCTCAGAAAAGCCGTATTGTCTATCTCTAGTCACCTCTCTGTCTTCTGTATGTTTTTACATGTCTTCCTTGAGTATGTGCTCCATGATGTTAGCAGGCACAGAGGTGAGGTAGTTCTTATACTCTTCCTTTTAAAAAATGGGTGGAATTTTTCCCTTTTTCTAGTCACCAGGGACTTCACCTGACTGCCACAACTTTTCAAATATGATTAAAAGTGGCTTGGTAACTACACCAGTCATTTTCCTCTTCACCCTAGGATGCATCTTGTCGAGTCTCACGGACTTGTATGTTCACGTTCTGCAAGTGGTCCCAGACCTGATCTTCTCCTACCATTGAAAAGTCCTTCATTCCCCTAGTTACTGTCTTGAATTTCAGGGGCTTGAAAGATGTGAGAAGAGAGATTACCATTGAAAACTGAGGAAAAAAAATTGGTGAGTACCGCTGCCTTCTTGATGTTAGTTATCACTAATTTCCCTGTCTTATTTACCAAGGGGGTACATTTTCTTTAATCTTAAGTTTCTGGCAAACATACCTGGGAAAGCCTTTCTTATTATTCTTTGCATTCTTCACCAAATTCAGCTCTGACTGAACCTTAGCCTTCCTAATTCCTTCCCTACACATCTGGGAAATGTCCTTATATTCTTCCCAGGATATGGATCCCTTGTTCTACTGCCTGTACATTTCCTTATACACTTCAGTTTGACCAAGAGGTCCTTATTGAACCATGCCAGTCTCCTGCCTTCCTTGCCTGATTTCTTATATATGGGAATTGAGAACTCTTGTGCTCTAAGAAAAATGTCCATAAAGAGCTGCTAGCTCTATTCTGGTTATTTGTCCCTGAGGTCAGTTTCCCAGGGGGTCCCATCCATTAATTCCCTAAACAAATGAAATGTTGTGCTGTGTGCTATTATTGATTTAAAATATTAGCAGATAGCTATATCTTCTAGATATTAAAAAAATCCTGTTTTCAGAAAGAAAAATAGACACGTTTAAAAGCTGGCAGTGATCAAGTGAGACAGCCATCAACCCTGTTCTTCAGTTAGCCAGAAATTCTAGACCAGGGTAGAAAAGAAGTAGTTCCTGAAAAATTGTATTTGACTGGGACATCAGCCCTTTTTTTTTTTTTTTTTTTTTTTTTAAATATGTTGTTGGGCAAACATCTAGCTCTCTTGAAAGTAGTCATGTGCCCAAGAATCAGGTAAGTCTTCCAGAAAATGTCTTGCATTTTTTTCTAAAAAGAACAAATGGGGACTCTGTCTCAGAGCAGCTCTTTAGAAGTGGTTGATTTTCTTTTGGGGTGATGAAATAAAAGATGGAGATGTACTTTTTACTGTAAACCTTAATCTGAAAGGCTTTGAGACTTTCTCCTCTTCACAGTTCTCTCTAGGTATTTTACCTAAGGTAGTTCCCTGCGGTGGAAACCTAACTTTATTTTAGAGGGGTTTTGTTCAATTTGTAACATATGAGGTATGGGCCCCTAAATCCATGTATCCACTAGAGTTTTTTAAATTTCATCTTCTTTCTCTCTTTTATTTTTTTTTTTTCTTTTGGCATGATATCAATTGACATCAGCAGGATTACATTAAAAAGCAGATTTCATTACAAGGGATTTAATTTTGCACAGCACTCACCATTCCATATGTACCATACTTACTCTCAGAGCAATATAAGGCCAGTCTTCCAGCATTTTGTTAATTAAAATTTCATGGACAAGACTGCAATATGAGTCTTCAAGTAACTACTAAATCAAGAAGAACTGAAAAAGTTAGCAGAGACTGAAAAAGTCATTGCTAACACATTGTTGTGACTCTGAAACTAGGAAATATCTGTTCAGTTTTAAATATAATAGAGATTTTACTGGAAAACGAAACATGCTAAATTACTGGAGAGAGAATAAAAATCTCAGAATGCAGTGCTTTAATTATAGTGTAGTAAAGTCTTAGGCCACTGATTGTTAGACACATTTTAAGATGTGGCATTTAAACTATGGGCTTTTTAATTGAAGCAAAGTGTTGCTCATAATATGACTGCCGTACTTCTCTAACTTTTGTCTGTGCATGATAACATGCATAATATGTGGGGGTTTTTTAATTATTTTTACTGCTTCTTGAACCATGATCAGGAATGTTCAATAGGTTTCTTGAAGGTGAACTGAAAGAGAAAAATGAAAATTTAGATAAGTCCAAATTCTTCCATTTACTGTCATGAATTAATTAGGATAGAGAGGGGAATGTACTACAGATTGAGCTAAGCTTTTTGTTTGTTTGTTTAATATGAGTGAACACATTCTAATCTAAATCATGATTTTCTAAAGATAGTCATATTACTCCATCAACATTATAGCTCATATGAGTTGTAGTGTGTTTGTAAAGCACTGGGCCTTCTTTACTACAGTATGAGGTACCATGAGGATGTCACTGAAGGCTAAGACACTCCAGAAGTTTTATGAAAACTTATTTCTCCATTACGTGTTTCTCTAGAAACTTGTCTTAGAGTTTTGCAACTGAAAACCCTAAGGTGAGGTGCCTGTCGGGGGTCGAGACCCCGGCATGGGTTCGGACCCACGGCGACAGAGGAAGAAATGCGGCCATCCGATGCGGATGATAAACATGCTTCATTCTATTGACACAGAGCACAGACCTTTATAATGGTTCTATTAATTATGCCTACTTGTCAAACACCGATTTGATAGCATACGTAATGAGCCCATCCCAACATACATAATGAGTCCATCCCCTTCTGTGGCCCCCCTGGTATGTGAATTCCCTCGTTATCTCGGAGCTGCCTCCTGGTACTTGTTTATCCAGGCCTTTTCCCAGGAGCTGCCTCCTGAGACTGTGAGACTTGTTTATGCAGGCCTTTCCCAGGCAATACCTTCTCACCCACCCTTGCTCAGCTCATGCTAACTGAGGCCTACTCATGCTAACTAGAAGAGATCCTCTCTGTAGAGAGGGTCTCATGCCCTTTCTCTCTTGGCCATTCTCCAACAGGTGCCTAATTCTTATTGTGGCCTTCTAGTGCACTATTCTACTTTCACAGTCATTTAAAGAAACAGTATAAAATCTGCTGACTATACTTACTGTACATATAATGTGATGGACAATGTTTGATTGGTTCTGGAGGTACTTTCTGATGAAGTAAACTAGGTAGCAGATGAAAATTATCTTGAAGGACTTTAAAAGTGGAGTTAAATGAAATAAGGCCATGTCTTCCTGCTTATTCTGCTGGTATAAACCAATTATTTCAGTGTGAGTGAGGGAAGAAATACTTTCATTGTGCAAGCAGCTAAATTAATCATACAAAATATAATTTTTTTTTTCCATTGTTCATTCACAGCATGTCTAAAGAAGACATGTTCAATTACTAAACATGAGAACAGCTACAGGAAAAGTGAACTGTACATATGCAGAAGAGTAAAAAGAGGAAGTTCATTCCCTTTCACACAATACTAGCAAATTGGAACTTTATAGGTTGAAAACAATTGTTGTCATGACAGTTATTCTTTAAAACCTGTAATTAGAAGCATGGGACCTACCCCTAAACTATTTCATTAATACCTATCTAAATCACTTCCTCTTCCTTTTCTACTCTCCTGTCTGAATTTATTCTCCACTGAGTGTTAGCATTTTCCTTTTGCTTTGGAAATGATAAGTACGAATTTGTTTAACATCTAGTCTCATGCATTGCAGTTGACAGTAATAAAACTTGTTTAGATATACCATGTCCGTGTTTAAATTAGAGTATTTTAGTTTGATATGAGACTTGGAGGATGCTGTAGCAAAAAAGAGTAGTGTTGTGGTCCTTTGACAGTTACACAGTACAGGAAGGCTTGTGTCCCAGAATTTCAGATTACAAGCACTAATTTCGCTATTGTCCTGTTGTCATCCACAATTACATCTATTTTGAGCTATTTGTTGATGAACTGTGGTAATCTATGAAACTGACAGTGTGAATAGAGGAAAATGACATTCAGGAAGCTGGATATTTCTCATTATATCTATTAAATGGACATGCTGAATTTTTAACTTGTCCAGGAACTGCTGGGGGCTCCCCCGTGTGTCAGGGCAGGATCTGGTAGCCAGGGCCTGTCCTACCACACCAGACAAGACCAGGGCAGTCTGGGGGCACTGGGGCAGACCTGGCCCTGGACATCTGTCACCTCCCCGGGGACAGGAACAGAGTCAGATGCAGATTATAGAATCATGGAATCCACTAGACCAGGTTGCTCAAAGCCCCATCCAACTTGGTGTTGAACACTTCCAGGGACAGGTCATCCACAATTTCTCTGGGAAACCTGTTCCAGTGCCTCACCAGCCTCATAGTGAAGATCAGCAGGTAGAAGCTGCAGGTCCAGGCAGGCTGTGACATGGCTGTGGCCGCTGCCCAGGCCAGGCCCCATGGCAAAGCCTTGGCCAGCAGCAGCTGTCAGGGCTGGAGGCTGGTCCTGGTGCCCACCTTTGTGGGGTGCTGCTGGAGTCTCTCCCCACCACCACCAGAGAAGTGGCCTGATGGAAGTCATGTATATGAATATGCATATACATATATATCTATGTATAATTCACATAACTACAGAATCACAGAATGTTAGGGATTGGAAGGGACCTCAAAAGATCATCTAGTCCAATCTCCCTGCTGGAGCAGGAACGCCTAGGTGAGGCTACACAGGAATGTGTCCAGGTGGGTTTTGAATGTAGGAGACTCCACAGCCTCCCTGGGCAGCCTGTTTCAGTGTTCTGTCACCCTCACTGAGAAGAAGTGTTCCAGTTTGAACCCATTACCCCTTGTCTTACCATTGGTTGTCACTGAGAAGAGCCTGGCTCCATCCTCCTGATACTCACCCTTTATATATTTGTAAACATTAATAAGGTCACCCCTCAGTCTCCTCCAAACTAAAGAGACCCAGCTCCCTCAGCCTTTCCTCATAAGGGAGATGCTCCACTCTCTTAATCGCCATTGTTGCCCTGTGCTGGACTCCCTCAAGCAGTTCTCTGTCCTTCTGGAACTGAGGGGCCCAGAACTGAACACAATATTCCAGATGTGGTCTCACCAGGGCAGAGCAGAGGGGGAGGAGAACCTCTCTCAACCTACTAACCACCCCCCTTCTACTACGCCCCAGGATGCCATTGGCCTTCCTGGCCACAAGGGCACAGAGCTGGCTCATGGTCATCCTGCTGTCCACCAGGACCCCCAGGTCCCTTTCCCCTACACTGCTCTCTAATAGGTTGTTACCCAACTTATACTGGAACCTGGGGTTGTTTCTGCCTGGATGTAAGACTCTACACTTGCCCTTGTTATATTTCATTAGATTTTTCCCTGCCCAACTCTCCAGCCTGTCCAGGTCTCGCTGGATGGCAGCACAGCCCTCTGGTGTGTCAGTCACTCCTCCCAGCTTAGTGTCATCAGTAAACTTGCTGATATTACACTCTATTTCCTCATCTAAATAACTGATGAATACTGGCTCCAGTACTGACCCCTGAGGCACTCCACTAGCTGTAGGCCTCATGTGTGTGTGTGTGTGCATCTGAATACAGTTATATTAATTTCATGGTACAAGAAGGTCTGCTGTCACGGTGATGACTGCCTGATGATTTTGTGTATGGCTGATGCAGCTTCTTGCTTAAGGAGTTACAATGTTACTTCAGGTCAAGGTTAAAGTTCTCTTTAGGTGTGAGATATGCAGGATACCCTCGTAACTGTGATGAATTTTGATATGTGTGAAATTGATTTTCTGATTAATTTTATTTTAATTAGAACTCTAAACTGGGATTTTCTGTAAGTGTGCTTAGTGTCCTTAATTTTCCCTGTAGGCTTCAGTAATTTTTTTTTTTTGCTTTTTTGCACATTCTGTGTAATGAAAATACATTACAATATTCCATGTGATTTACAGACTACACTCAAAAACATTTGAAATATATTTTGCTATCTTTTCAAAATTTCTGGCATGCTTAGTCTGAGATGACACTTCCAACATCCTGACATAATGCATTGTTTTTCATATGATCAATATCACAGCATAATAGGAGAGCTACTGACTTCTAGACTGATATGGATTTCTGAACTGCCTATTGCTTCTCATCTTTTGTTTCTTGAGTTGTTTTTCAGCGCCTTCATCTTTCAGTGCATAAAAACTAGGAGAAATATCTCATTAATTATGCAAGAATTGCATGATCTTACTGTATTTGGCTTAGAATTCAGATGCCAGAATTATTTGTGTGGGAAGTAAAACTTTTTTTGGCATTTTTCCCAGAGTATGCCATTTGATGCTTACAATGCATGGGAATTTTTAAAGTGAATACCTCTACTTCAGTCAGGATTGTAGGCAGTAGATGAAGCAAATACTTAAAATCTGTTCTGTTCTGCAAATATTGATCTGACTAGAAGACACTTTCTTCAATAGTAGAGACTTTCAGTTTACTGAATACTAGCCAGCAGTGTGCCCAGGTGGCCTAAAGGCCTGGCTTGTATCAGGAACAGTGTGGCCAGCAGGACTAGAGAAGTGATCATGCCACTGTACTCAGTGTTGGTGAGGCTGCACCTTGAATCCTTTGTTCGCTTTTGGGCCCCTCATCATAAGAAAGATGTTGAGGTACTAGAGAGAGTGCAGAGGAGGGCGACGAGGCTGGTGAGGGGCCTGGAGCACAAGTCTGATGAGGAGCAGCTGGAGGAACTAGGGCTCTGTTTAGCCTGCAGAAAAGAAGGCTAAGGGGAGACCTTGTTACTGTCTACAACTACCTGAAAGGATGTTGTACCATGGAGGGTTTGGTCTCTTTTCCCATGTAGCAAGCGATAGGACAAGAGGAAATGGCCTCAAGTTGTGCCAGAGGAGGTTTAGATTGGATATTAGGAAAAAATTCTTGTCAGGCATTGGAACAGGCCACCCAGGGAATTGGTGGAGTCACCATCCCTAGAGTTGTTTAAAAGGCATTTAGACGTGGTTCTTAGGCACATAGTTTAGTGCTAGACTTGTGTTATGGTTGGACTTGATGATACTGAGGGTTTCTTCCAACTGAAATGGTTCTATGATAGTATGATTTTTTTACCTCCTTTAGTATGATGTTCAAGAATCTTTTCCACTAACATGATGTTTTTATAGGCTGGTCTTCACTGTTCCTAACTGTGCAAATTTAGCATTGTTTTATATCAGGATACTCTAATCTGTCAAAGTAATGGACATCTCAGTCAGATAAATCAAGTTTTATCTTTTATTCAGTTTCCCTGTATGCTTGTATTGCATGCTTTAGTATTTTCATACAGAGTTGTTATACTTCTACAGTTGTGTAGGACATACATTAACCTAAACGTTACTAATAGGTTTGCAAACAGGAATTTATAATTAAAAATATTTCTGAATCTTAGTATAGGATTTTATATAAAATCAGTCAAAAAATACCACCATGCTCTTTTGCTTGTTTTGTGTGTGACAATGTTTCAGTTATTTGTTTCATTTTGAAGAAAATGAGAATAGTTTACTTGTAAGACTGTAACACCGTACCACAGCTGCATGTTTGTTTTTTTGTTTTGTTTTGTTTTTTGTTTGTTTGTTTGGTTTTTTTTGTTTGTTTGGTTTGGTTTGGTTTGGTTTTTTTTGTTTGTTTGTTTGGTTGGTTGGTTTTTAGTTTTTTGGGTTTTTTTATGCCTGGAACAAAATACGGGAAGTGTAGTATTTTTTAATTTTCCAGCTACCTGTACTCAAACATTATAGCATGCACTTTGGAATCTTGTGTCCTCAGAGTACATTAGATAAAGACCAGTAATCACTGTCAAGAGCTAAACATTTATAAACAGCATAAAGCTTTTTGCAATCCCAACAAATCTAGAATAAATTTCCTATAATGCAAAAGTGCTCCCTCCAGATGCTTTCAGATTACAATAAACAAAATGCATTAGCTAAAAAAATGCAGGCTACATTTCCTCTCTTGCTTTTGTAAATAATTGTGTTGTTGATATAAAGCTTGTAGAATGTTGTTATATAACTTTTTTTTTTTTTTTCCCCTATGGAAAACTTGGTTCAGTTATGACCTAGATGAAAAACTATCTTACAAAAGCTTTTTATTTTGTTTTTTGTTTTTTGTTTTTTTATTATTATACTGAGGTTCTAGAAAGTAAGCAAGGCATTTGGTTTTTAAAGTTTACTTTAGCCATGCTTCTTGCAGAGATCATAATCAAGAAAAGATAATCGTCCATTTGGCATCCTAATAGTTTCCATTATAACTTAGTAACAGAGCTTCACAGTACTATGACATACCACTAAAATAAGGATCAAACTGCTCTCTCGTTCTGAAAAAAACTGCCAAAGAAGGGCAGATCTTCCTTAAAGTTTCATGGTATTGTGCACTTGAGAAGGATAAGCTTCTAATACTTTTTTCTAGGGAGAAGCTTGTAAAAAATAAAACAGCATGTAACCCTTGGAAATGTTGGTAGTATAAGCAGAGATTTATTTTTCTCCTCCTGTCCCGAATGCCTTTAGATTACACCCATAAAGATAACAAAAAGAAGGTAATGCTTTAATTTTGTTCATCTTCAGGTGCCCACTTGCTACATGAAGAGTTCATGCTATTATCTCATACTGAATTAAGCACACAGGTCAGAATGGAAATGAAAACACAAGTCAGCAATTAGTTCTTGGATACATTTCATTTAATGATCCTCTTCACAGTGTACTGCAAACACTTTTGCCTGTGTCTGTCTCTGTTCCTTAAACTCTTTCCATGTTGAGCTAGGAAATCGCATTAGCTTGAAATTGTGAAGGTTTCCCTCTTCAAGTGAAGGAATGTAGTTTTGCTCTCTCTCAATGTATTTCTTAGTAATTTAGCCATCGCCAGTTGAGAAAAGTTTTCCTGCCAGCTTATTCAGCAGGGCATTTAGCCTGAGGTTATAAGGAGTTATGTTTCAAAGATTTTGATTTTGGTTAATTTCAGTCCTAGATTCAGCAAGGTCCAGTTTTCGACTGCAAAGTAATTTTTAAGTGAGCTATTTCTGTGACAACAATTCATATTACCATAATTTTCATTTTTATTCTTTTTGTTCTGTTTAATAGTTGCTTCCTAGGTATGGGCCTTCAAGTCAATACTACAAAAGGAAACATTGTAAGCAGATGCTTAGAGAAAATGTATACATTATTGGAAATATTCAGCTGAAAATTAAATATGACTTCAAGTATTAGTTTTATATAAATAATAAAAATCACTTACCCCCCCACCCCCCACCCTGTATTAGTGAGAAAATCAATTGTGGAATGTGATTCTGTTGACTGTAAAGATGGTTGTAGTCATTGGGTATCTTGAATGAGTTGAATATATAAGGGTTCAAACTCATAAAAATTGCTTTTAATTCTGCTCCATTCCTTTCAGCAAATCACAGTAGCTAATTTGCTTTGAACATGATTGCACCTGCAATACAGTTAACAGTAAAAATTCCTTATCCATCCTGAAGAAGGCACACTAGAAACCACGATGTGGGAAGGGGCAAATTATCCTGCCCAGCTTTGGCTAGAAGAAGTCAGATTAATGAACTATTGTTTTCCTGGAGACTAGATAGCTGTACAGAGAAGCCTGGCTAAGCATGTGCTTAACTAAGAGTGTGAACAGAAATAGATGGTCTATCAACATATTAGAAATGAGTTTGTAAACATGAAATGCAATGAAGCCTGACCAGTTCAGAGAGACATCAGGAAAACAAGTTTTCTTTATCTAACCAAGGAAAGTGTAGTTGGTCATTTAGCTTAACCTATTTCTTTGAAAAGTCAGTAAGATTAATGGATTAAATAGTCTTGCTTTTTTGCTAGTGAGAGTAGTTTATAAATCCTCCATCCTTTCCCTCTTGCCCATTAGAACATCCTGGATTATATTGTTTTAGGGCCCATTACTGCCCATTATTGTTGACCATGTTGTTTAAATATGCATAGCCACAGATCCATTGATCTTGTACATGAGGCCTGAAACGACTATTTTGGTCTGTAATATATGCACTTTCTTTTATTGTGTTATTAATAGAAAAGCATGCCAGAACTTTAAGAGTGTTTGAAGTAAAGCAAAGACAAACTCCTGCTAAAAATATTTTAGCCCCAAAGTATGTTGACAGGATTGTTTGTAGCTTAAAATGATGTGGCAAAACCTAGTCCTTTGCCAGCGTGAAAACAAGCCGTAATTTTCCATTGCAAGTTGAATATGCTGTGCAAGGCTTTCATTGTCTGTTACGTCACATCTATCAGTCCTACATCAAGAACAGACAATAAGTCTCCTCACAGAGGTGTCTCAGTGCAGTTGCCAGTCTTATGTGCTTTTGTTGTACAGGGCAGAAAAGGTGCTACACATACCCGTCCCTCCATTGCTACTGTTCTTTCCCGAAGTGTCATATTGGAGTAGACACTCCTGAACACTCCTTTTAATTTCATAGTAGCTTATGTTATATGTGTGTCACTGTAAAATGAATAGTCTTACTTCTGATATATTTTTTTAAATGCAAAATAAATAATTTTGCATGAAAACTTCTCAATATTTTACGCACAAGTTCTGTATTGGTGAACTAATTATGAGAAAAATCTCTTGAATGGGAGCAATGGAGGGGTGCACAGGGAATACTGGCTTAAAATATGACCTGCTAATCTGGTTTTACTATTTCTTAAGGAAAATGAGTCATGAAGTGATCTTAGACAAGAGTTACTACACTCAAATAACATTTTCCTCTTACCAGACACTGCAGAGAAAGAGACCATATCATTACAGTTTAATAATTTTTGAAGTTACACAGTCATGTTTCAAAATGAATGTTAATCAGCCACTTACTGTATAGAAAATTAATTTTGATTTCATACAAATAAAGGCATGAATTTTCACCAGTTTTCTTAAACTCTGACCTACTATCAAGTGGCATGTTCCAGCTTAGCATGCACACCTTAATGTGTCCTTTAGTACACATTTATAGATTAATGTATCTGATGGTGAAAATATTTTACAAAACCATGTATTATGGTGTAGATACTAGAAGAATACATGAGATATTACTTCTGTGGACTTTGGGTTTATCAGACAAATTACAGGATGTTTCAAAAAATGGACCCAATTTGAAATCACTATATCTCTGCAATCATTGACCACCCATGAATGAAACTCTTACCACTTGAAAGGGCAGGGCATAGAGTTCCAAATGATTACTGCTAGATGCTTTTCCCAGTGCACAAACAGCCTCTAAGATAGCAACCCCACAACTGCCTTGAAATTGGGTCCATCTTTTCAAAACACCCTATAGTTAATGTACAATACCAGTAATTATTTAACTGCAGGTACCTCTATGTCAAAGCACATGCCAGAGCTCTTTATCTACACAAGCTGGCTTTGAAAACAAGATCATGATGATTCCAGGCTTCAATCCAATACAGCAGTGTTCAACTAAAGCTAATATACACAGGAGTCATTGTCACAGAACCACCTCAAAAGTCAATCTAGGCAGCCAAAAAGCTTCAAACAGACATTATTCTAACAAGAGCTGTTTAGCAGAGAACCAACTATAAACAGTGTTTATCCAAAATTATTCAGCACTTTGACAACACTATACATCACAGGTTCAAATACTAGTTAGGAGTTCAGTTGCTACACAAGTGACTCAAACTCAAGGGGATCAGATCCTGAAACTCTAGAATTATGATTCAAAATGCGTATCTTCTCACTCTGTCTCAAAGTGATAATCCTCAGGGGTACCCAGAAGATCATTTAGCAGATTGGGTATGTGTCTGAATCCCCAGGGAATGTTCCTTAAATGGCCAGTCTACAGAGAAGGGTCTTCAACTACACACCCACTGCTCCAAAGAGAACAATCTCTAAAGCAGGCCTTCTGCAGGGTCCATTTATACTCTAGTTGAATCTGACCTGTGGTCGTTTATGGTAGTGGTCCAGAAACTTCTGTCAACAAAGGTGTCTCATTGGTCAAAGGCCCTGTCTGTCAACCAAGGGATGTGTGCATGACCACAGTGATCCATTTGCTTAGAAGTTTCTGTTGCTTCTGAGGGAGGAGAGATGGGATGGGCAGGGAGACTGCATCTGCCACAGTCATTGACCTGTGCTTATAGTGGATTTATATGTGTATAGTTACATGATTGCACTTAGTAGTGATTGCAAGCAAAACATACTTGGAGTGGAAGAAGGACTGCCTTTATATAGCGCTTTTTTGTGCAGAAGTATGCACATTTTATGTATTTTCTGTGATGTTTCTGCAAACATTTTCAGTTAATGCTCTGGAGATAATATAAAGGAACAGGCTAAATGTAAAGCAAATCCAGGGTTTGATGGGACAATGTTTGACAAGTTCTGTTCTCATTGTAAATACTGTCATTGTAACAGGATTGTTAACTTCAAAGTCACCAATTAATGTTCTCTGCCTTTTCTGTTAGAAATGCACTCAAGTACAGGACAATATTCCTCCATATATTTTTTGCAACTCAAACTGTTAATGGAAACAGAAAGGGATTTACATTCTAAATAATTCCTATTTTATAATATTTCCACACTGTAATAGTACCTTGTATCAAAGGATTAAGAGGATAGCTGTTAGTCATGATCAACTGTTTCTCAAAAGAAAAGTAAGATTAAATGTCAAAACAGGAATTAAATCTTAAAATGGAAAGCTGGAGATGTAAAAACAAAATGAAAAGAAGTCCAACAAAGAAAAGGGGAAAATAACCCACCAAAACATTAAGAAGGTAAAAGTGAAACATAGTATCCAGCAGGCCCAAGACTCTACACTTACTGCTGGGGAATAAAGTCAATAGTTTTATTTCCTATGTATATCTAATATTTTTTTAAAAATAAAAGACTGTGCAAGAAATAAATGGTTAAAACTAAGTAACCCTGAAGAGAGTACGTTTCATTTTTGGATTTAACCTTATGGAAATAAGTAGCTTCTTTTATATCAATGCTGTATTTATGGCGTGAGCATATTTTGATATTCAAGATGATATTAATCACAGTAAGTGTGGGTCTAGTGAGTAAGTGAAAAAGAGATGGAATTGCTGTGGGGCATCCTGACCAGAAGCATGCTAATCAATTATGAAGATATATGTATTTGAATTTATTCTGAGTGCCTGCAATGATCAATGAGGTAAGGTGATGAGTATCGTTGCAATGAATATCATTAAAGCCTGCAAATATTTATAATATTTGTCTTGAAATCCTGATTGATATAACTTTTTTTGGTAGTATTTCATATAAAAAATCACTCACAAACAAAACTTAAAGGCAAGAAACTGAAGGACAAAGAAAAAGTGGCTCATAATTTATTATTTAGATTGTTGCATTCATAGAGTTAAAATTTCACCACATGGTTCTGCAAAGTGCTGTTTTAATTCACATGATTTTACTTAAAAGTTTGAGTTAAAAATTAGAATATTGTTCAAAACGATACAAAGAATGTATTTTTTCCAAATTAAAAAACAATACAAAAGAATTTGAAAAAAAAAAAAATGAGAGTAAAAAACATTATGATTTTAAACTTCAATTTCATTTATCTTATTTTCCCTGGAGTTTTCTTTAGATGATAAGTGAGTTTGGAAAAACATAGAATTTTGCAGTTAAGCAAATATTAACAGGATTCATCCAAATTCAACTCACATTACTATTGTCAAAAACATTATCCTCATTATGAAAATAAATATTTTTAAACTGCATAGAGGCATAAGTTTACAAGTCTTGGTCCATTTGCAAATTAAAACAGAAGTAAAATCGACACAAGGAATTAAGGATGACAATACTTCTATTGTTTAATTCAAATACTTATTAATAACTTGATAAGCTGATTATGCATTTTGTCTGCCAAGTGTTTAAGAGTTTAAGTTTATCCATACTGTGTGACTTGTCAGCCCAAGCACCATTCCCCAGAAATGCTTGTACAGGCAAATAAGTGAGTCTCTGGAAATCAGATATGGCTGTAGAAAAAGGATTTACTGAACTTTATCTGTCACATGTGACCAGAAAACTTGTTCAAATGTGCATTTAGGATATAACTCCTTCTCTCCAGTATTTAATATGTCTAGCATTCCATAAACCAGTATTTGAAATTTATGAGTAGGATGCACACATTTAGTAAAATGTATGACTGTTGTGATTTTAAAATGCAATGTATTTTCTGCTTCTGTGATCCTTCATTGTCTATTTTTTTAAAGTAGAAAAGCTAAGAAACCTCTATACACACTTTAAAATGCATTACCAAATAAAAATTTAACTCTTCAGTGTTGGAAAATAGGAAAGCCAAGCTGCCTTGCAGGAAACTGCTGTCATCAAATATAAAGTTTTGACACAGGCATGGTAGGAGTGACTGATGCTGGGAGAAGCAGCTATCTTCTTATATGTAGAAGGCTAGAAAAAACCCTTGTAATTAAGTTATTCAGTTATTCCAATGTTTTAATCATCTCTGATTGCTCTTGCCTTGGTCTTCTGTCTGTCAGAAGAGCAAATCACCTGTTCTAACAAAACTTGTGGAAACTTAATTTTAGATTTTCTTAAAGTTGGTTTTGAAAATCAAGCTAAACAATTATGACATTGAGGTCTTAGTAGTTTTTATCACAATACAGAATTTGGTATGGGTCAAGGTGTTCAAAGTAGGTCCTTTTAAGTTTGTGATTTCTTACGAAGAACTTCACACTTCAGAACTTCCACTTTCTATCAGTATTCCTCTCACTGTATCCTGTTCCTATTTTGCACCCAAAATTATTGATGGTACATTTTCATCATAAAGTTCCTTATTTTCAGTCTTTCATGTGATTGCATCTCTGGATGTACAGTGGAGGAAGTGGTCTTTGCTTTAGGAAGCTAGGTTATTTATGCTTCAAGTCTTCTGTTTTTTGTAGAGTTGAAGTAATAATTTTGTATTTTTCACAGTCACTTATCAAAATGTAAAGAATTGGTATAACAATAGAGCTCAACTGCTTTATCTCACCTGTCTTAGCTAATGATAGGAAATGCTTTCTAATCCTAAATTTAGTATCCATGGCTTGTAGCTTTTCTGTGTTTTAAATTCTCTTTCTGTTTCAGATCCTACTGCAGTTCAGTCCTGTGTTACCATATAAGAGAAACTTGAATAACAGCCTCTGTGCATTATTTTTCTTATTTTCTAGTATGTATGATGTTACATTTTTCTTTTCTGTGGTATACTAACATTATTATTTTTATTTCAAAAACTTTAAAAAAAGCAATAGGAAAAAATCATAAATACATTTTCTCAGTGTTATCCCTAGGCAATAGTAAAAATATAAATGGATATGTACATTTTTGTGAGAGTGAACTACACATAATGCAATATTATTCTATTACTATGCTGCCCATGAGTGTAAATTAGGATGAGCAAAGACAGGATTGTTCAGTTTGAGGGTGATAAGGTGGTGAAGCCACATGCAGTGACAATACAAATCAAATGGTTAGTTCCTAAAGCAATTAACTTTGCCTTCTAGATGGGGATTAGATCAGGATTGGACACAGTCAGCATGTTAAAGGGGCCCCTAGAATAAAAGTCAGTTCCATAATACATGGTGGTATTAGTTTTTCTTTTTTTTTTTTTTTTTTCCAGTCCTTTTCTCAGTCCTTGATGCAAGGAAAATTTCTCCTCCTGTCAAATTTATATATTTTTGTTGTCTAAGCTTCATTGCTTACAGACAGTATATCTCTCTTTTGCTGCAGCTCACTAAGTACTAGAGACCATATGTCTATAACTAACTGGCAACCTCAGTTATTCTTTGTTAAGTTCATACAAAAGACTTCAAAAACTCAATAGAAATCAGTCTTACTGAGTTTTCTCTAGAAGTTAAAATAGTTATTTCTGTACAAGACTTGATTGCTTTAATAAGGGGGCGTTTAAATCTTACGGACAGTGTTGTAGGATAACCACATCCCCTTGGACTCTGAAGAAAAAGAAGATTTTATTCCTCTCACAGATAGTATCATATATACTAGTTACATGGTATATAATAAATATTAGTAAATATGTGATTTACATGTGTCTTTAAAAAAATACTCAACGTGTCGGGCACCGTATGTTATGCTCTGTCCATTTTCTCTGAGATATAATTTGCACACTAATGATATTTTCAGTATGAAGATAACTGACTTTGTCAGTGATGAAAACTTTCAAGATGAAAAACCAAAAATACCTCATATTTTACATCAAATGAAGTACCTGTAAACAGATGATTTATGGCATGTTTTGTGATCTGTCTCGCTAATAATGAAATATTCAAATACCGTAACCTTTCCCATCTGTTCAGTGAACAGCTGTGACTTGGTGTTCAGCATCTGATCTTTGCAACAATTAAACTTACTCTTCACATAAGTAATACAGGTGATGATGTATTAGAGCCCAATCAAATTTCAAGTTGATCAGTCAAGCTAACATACACAGAGGCACTCAAAGCCTGTTCCCAGCACAGGATAAAGATCACAATCCTTTCTGATCTTGAAGACCTTCTAAGAAATAAGGAAAAGTTGGGGTCTGGGTTTCCAAAGATGCAAATCAACATTCATCAGATAATGAAAATCTCTTCTTACAACACTTAACAATATTGATTGCATTTCAAAAATGTCTATAACATAATTAGAAAAGTATCTTAATTTAGAAATCTTTGGTTGGAATCTGTGAAATTCAAGTGCTTACTGTTATTGGTGTAATCTGATATTTATATAAATTGCCTTTATTTTTCATAGATGGATATGGCACATAAATTCTTGAAAATTTCCAAAGTGAAATGGAAGTAGAGCTTGCTGGTAGTATTGTGGATCATAGAGAAATAAGTGTTTTAACTACTCTTGAAAGTCTAAGTAACTTGTAAATACTCAGAAATCTCAAGTATTTCAAATGTCTGCTTTCTGCAATCTGCAAACTGAATATTCTGTGTAAGTTTGGTACAGTGTATAACTTCAAGAACTTGTTGGAGATGTGAGGGTTTGGGGCAGCCTTGGTTGCAGTGACCATGAGATGGTGGAGTTCAGGATCCTGCTTGGAGGGAGCAGTGCAATAAACAGGATTACAACCATGGACTTCAGCAGAGCAAACTTTGTCCTCTTCAAGGTCCTGCTTGGAAGATTCCCATGGTTTAGGGCTCTAGAAGGTAGGGGTGTTCATGAGAGCTGGTTTATTTTCAAATGTCACTTCCTCCAAGCTCAAGACAGTTGCATCCCTATGAGCAAGAAATCAAGTAAAGGGAGTAAGAGGCCAGCATGGTTGAGTGAGGAAGTTCTGTCAAATCTCAGGTGAAAGAATGCTTACATAATGTGGAAAAACAGACAGACACCTGGGAGGAATATAAGGTGGTTGCTAGAGTATCCAGGGATGTGGTGAGGAAGGCCAAGCTCCACTTGGAAGCAAATCTGGCCAGGGTTGTCAAGGACAACAGGAAGGGCTTCTTCAAGTACATCAGCAGCAAAAGGAAGGTTAAGGAAAATGTAGTTCCACTGCTGAATGAAGTGGGTGCCGTCGTGATGAATGATACAAAGAAGGTGGAGTTACTGAATCCTAGACGTTAGAGATAGAAGAGAAAGTCTGGCAAAAGGAAGACCTTCCCTTGGGTGAGGAGGATCAGGTTAGAGATCATTTAAGCAAACTGGTTATCCACAAATCCATGGACCCCGATGGGATGCACACACAAGTGCTGAGAGAGCCAGCAGATGTTATTGCTAGTCTGCTGTCCATCATCTTTGAAAGGTCATGGAGAACAGGAGAGGTGCCTGAGGACTGGAAGAAAGACGATGTCACTCCAGTCTTCCAGGGCAAAATGGATGACCTAAGAAACTACAGGCCAGTCAACCTCACCTCCACCACCAGAAAGGTGATGGAATAACACATTCTGGACATCGCCTCTAAGTATATGGAGGAAAAGAAGGTTTTCAATAGTCTGCATCGGTTCACCAAAGGGAAATCATGTTTGACCAGCCTGGTAGCCTTCTATGATGGTATGATTGTCTGGAGAGATGCGGGAAGAGCACTGGATGTTTTCTACCTTGACTTCAGCAAGGCTTTTGACACTGTCTCTCCTCCTCATAGGTAAGCTCAGGAAGTACAGTTTAGATGAGTGCGTGGTGAGATGGATCGAGAACTGGCTGGATGGCAGAGCTCAGAGGATTGTGATCAATGGTGCAGAGTCTGGTTGGAAGCCTGTAGTTAGTGGGCTTCCCCGGGGATCAGTACTGTTCAACCTTGTTCATCAATGACCTGGAGGAAGGGACTGAGTGCACCCTCAGCAAGTTTGCTGATGATACAAAACTGGGAGGAAAGGCTGACACACCAGAAGGTTGTGCTGCCATTCAGTGAGACCTGGACAGGCTGGAGGACTGATCAGAGAAGAACCTAATGAAGTTCAACAAAGGCATGTGTAGGGTCCTGCACCTGGAGAGGAATAACTGTAGGTACCAGTACAGGTTAGAGGTTGACCTGCTGGAAAGCAGCACTGCAGAGAAAGACTTGGGAGTTCTGGTTGACAACAGGTTGACCATGAGTCAGCAATGTGCCCTTGTGGTCAAGAAGGCCAATGGTATCCTGGGGTGCATTAGGAAGAGTGTGACAGCAGGTCAAGGGAGGCTATCCCCCCGTCTGCCCTGGTGAGGCCCCATCTAGAGTACTATGTCCAGTTCTGGGCTCCCCAGTTAAAGGAGGACAAGAAATTACTGGAGAGAATCCAGCAGAGAGCTATGAAGATGATCAGGGGTCTGGAGCATCTTTCTTATGAGGAGAGACTGAGAGATCTGGATCTCTTCACCTGAAGAAGAGATGAATGAGAAGGGATCTTATTTAATAAATATCTCAAGAGTGGGTGTCCACAGGATGGAACCAGACTCTTTTCAGTGCTGTCCAATGATAGGATGAGGGGTAATGGGCACAGCCTGAAACATAGGGTGTTCCATGAGAACCAGCTTCTTTACTTTGAGGGTGACAGAACACTGGAAAAGGCTGCCCAAAGTGGTTGTGTAGTCTCCTTTCCTGGAGACATTCAAAACCCACCTGAACACATTCCTGTGTGATCTGCTCTGGGTCAGCCTGCAGGTGGGTTGGACTAGATGATCTCCAGAGCCACATCCAACCTTACCTTGAATGTCTTCAGGGATGGGGCATCTACCACCTTTCTGGGAAACTTGTTCCAGTATTTTACCACCCTCATTGTAAAAAATTTCTTCCTCATGTCTAGCCTGAATCTCCCCTCCTTTAGTTTAAAACCATTAACCCTTGTCCTATTGTAACAGGCCCTGCTATAATGCCTGTCCCCATGTTTCTTATAAGTTCATTTTAAGTACTGAAAGGTCACAATCCAGTCTCCCTGGAGTCTTGTCTTCTCCAGGCTGAACAACTCCAATCTTCTCAGCCTTTCTTCACAGGAGAGGTGTTCCATCCATTTAAGCATTTTCGTGGCACTTCCTCTGGACCTCCAACAGGTCTGTGTCTTTCCTGTACTGAGGGCTCCAGAGCTGGACACAGTACTCCAGGTGGGGTCTTACCAATGCAAAGTAGAGGGGCAGAATCACCTCCCTCCACCTGCTGGTCATGCTCCTTTTGATGCAGCCCAAGATACAATTGGCCTTCTGGGCTGCAAGTGTGCATTGCCAGCTCATGTTCAGTCTTACATCCACCAGTACCCCCAAGTCCTTCTCCACAGGGCTGCTCTCAGTCCCATCATTCTCCAGCCTGTATTGATATTGGGGGTTACCCTGACCCAGGTGCACGACCTTGTACTTGGCCTCATTGAACCTTATGAGGTTCACATGGGCTTAGTGTCATCTGCAAACTTGCTGAGGATGCACTCAGTCCCACTGTCTATGTCACTGATGAAGATGTTAAACAGTAGTCTCCAAGTACAAATCCCTGAGGGAAACCACTTGTTACTAGTGTTCATCCACACATTATGCCATTGACCACTACTCTCTGGGTGTGACCATCCAGCCAGTTCTTCATTCACCAAACAGTCGACCCTTCAAATTCACATCTCTCCCATGTAGAGAGAAGGATATTGTAGGGGACTGTGTCAAAGGCTTTGCAAAAGTCCAGATAGGCAACATCCATAGCCACTGATGTAATTACTCCATTGTAGAAGGCCACTAGTTTGGTCAGGCAGGACTTGCTCTCTGGTGAACGATGCTGACTGTCTCAAATCCCCTCGTTTTCCTCCATGTGCTTTAGCAGAGCTTCTAGGAGGATCTGTTCCATGATCTTCCAGTCACAGAGGTGAGGCTGAGAGGTCAGCAGTTCTCAGGATCCTCCTGTCTACCCTTGAATCCTCTTTTCTAGGAGTGTAGAAATGTAGTGAAATACATGAAGTTTAACATAAGTAATTTTTGTTCCTATCTGCTTGTAACTTTGCTTTCCTACCTACTTTTCTTGTAATACCTGCTTAATATAGGATCATTTGAATCATAATAATAGAGTGCTATAAGCTTCTCCATAACAATTTCTTAGTTCGGTCTGAAATGATTATGTAAAACACTTCCTCCCTAGAGAATTGCATTTCATTCTGTTCTACAATTACGTAGAATTTGATTACTTTGACAGTCAAAATATAATTGTTTTAGAGGCTTCCTGATTAAAATATTAGTTTTGTAACTTTAATTATTGTGAATTTTCAGTGTATTTCTATTAACTTGTTCTTTCCTGTAGCTTTCAAAAACTGATCATTTAACTGCATCTTTTCATACTTTTGTTATGCTATATTACAAAGCCTTATTCTGTGAGATAAATCTGTCAGAGACAAATTTTTTTCTAAATGTTTATATGTTTATCTGATCTTGAAAGTATTCTCTGAATTGTCGTATTTTCTCTTCTACTAATTTTTTAAATTGCTTCTCTTGGGCAGACTACCTGGCTGGTGGAAACTTAACAGCTCAGTTGGGATTTATTAAACCCATAAAACCTTTTATCACCATGCTGTTAACCAGCATACTGTTATATTATCCACAACAATATTTTAATCTTCTCTATTTCATTACAGTTTTGTGATTTTTTTTCCCCTTATTTTTGACATTTTTGCAGAGCTAATTTTGCTTACTCTTTATTTACTTCCTTTCTCTTAGCTCTTCTTGTGTGGCCTCCTTTATCTAAACTTCTGACTTCATTCAAGGGAAAACAGTCATAGTTGTTGTGATATTTAACACTATCATATAACAAAAAAGTTAATGGATCTTACTTGATTTTCTGTGGATTGAGAATGCTGCTAAGATGTGTTTGTTGTAGTCTTCTGTCATCAACTTCTTCATACTTTTCGAACTGTGTTATTTTTACTGATTTGTTCTCAACAAACTTCAACCTCTTCTAAGTTTGATTCCTTTTTATACTCTGATATCCCAAAGACCTGATCTAAGCGTCCCTTTCAGTACTTAGTTCAAATGTCTTTATGTGGAGAATTATAAGTTAATTTAGAAATCTTTCCCTGGGGGCAGTGTTAGCAGATTTTGTACTTTTTTGGTTGTCGGAAATACATCACATTGACTGTTGCTTTGTCTAACCTGATACTGACAGCCCCAGCCTCATTACTGACATCTTCTATGTAGGTAATGCTAGGAAATGTTTATGACTGAACTGAAAGTTAGAATTATAGTATTTTATTTATTTGATAGGAATTTATTTATAGGTGTTGCTGTGAAAGCAATATTTTACAATTGGCTTCCAGTTTTGTATCAGCTTTCTGTTTTACAGGTCTATAGTTCATATGAATTGTGGCTATGGTGAGAAAGTTTGGAGTTTTCTCTTTCATTTCAACTCTTTTGTAAAATTATTTATGATTAATTTTGACTAATACTAGAGACTTTAAGGTAGTGGCTATATCAGACGTCAAAGCGAGTGTTTGCATACTTACAAAATGTTCTTTTTTTCTGCAGAAGTGTCATAACTCTGCATCCACTATCTCTTGTGAGGGAAAGAGATGTTAGTAGAATAAAATTCTAAATAGAAACATAGAATGTGCTTTGGCTTTTTAATCCACTTTCTCAAATGTCTAACTGATGTTGAACTTTAAAAAATAATGTTTTGATCCTGCCATTACATATAATGAGTATCAAAAGAGGAAGAGTAGCTTCAGGTACTGGAAAAAAATACAACTATAGACAGATGTAATGCAAGAGAATCATTTAATTAGTTTGGAACCTCGAAACTGTGCTTTCTAATGAAATTTATTGCTATGAATTATCTACATCATCATAGAAACTGGATGAGTACGTGACAATGCAATCATGAAGAGTGAAATAACAGTTCTGGCTGCATAATAAATTTGTCTAAAGATATGCTGATGCATCTGTTGTGTTGTATATCAATTTTTGGAGGTTTTGAGAGGTATTTGCAGATGAAATGTTGGCAGTGGGTATGAAAGATAACAAAAATAACTAAAATCTGTGTACGGTATGTGATAAGACCTGAAATCTGTTTTCATGTGCAACTGCTTTATAAATTATACTTAGCCATATTTAAAGTAGCTCATACATCTCTTGCCAGGGTAGTCATAAGTCACTTGGAGTGTCAAAATTCTGAATTGAAATGTTTGTAGAAATAAGATATTCAGGCCTGAGGAAGATTTCAAATGTACAGTACATACTCACTTTGATAGAAACATTTTTATCTCCAAACAGAAGAGTTCATTTTTAAAACTTATTCTTGACTTTTTCCTCCTGAAGTCATGAAAACACTTCTATTTCTATTTATTTCTTTCTTTATTTCCAAAACATTTTACAGTGTTTAGATAAGAGTAATGCCACAGTGCAACTAACTATGAACTGTGAAGTGTACTTAACCTGCAACTCGGTACCGTAATATTTTGATCCCTGCTGAGGGCAAGATATTTTGGTTTCTGTCAATATATGTATATACATTATTAAGAGCTGCTGGCATGAGGACAACAGACATAATTTGAAACCCATTATTTTAACATATTCTTAAAAACAGTAAAACAGAGCCAGAAAGCTAAAGCATGTCCCCATTTTATAATATTCAAGCTAACAACTGTAACAAACCAAAACAAATAGTCCTTTAATACTGTATGGGGAACTATTACCTTTGATTCTTATCCAAATATCTGATTCTCATATAAATATCCATAATCTTAGAAAGAATTAGCAAATAAAAATACCCAAGGATATGTATCTGAAGCTTTTAAAGAATTTGAATATGCTAATTTAATGCTTTTGCTGTTCTATTAAGCTAAACAATTCTGTTAGTTACACAATTCTTTGTAGGCCAATTTTTTATATTAAATGCATTTAACCTGTTTGCAATAAAATACGAATTTTCTATGCTGTAGCTAGAATTCCAGAATTGTGTTATGAGATACATAAGTAAAAGCAATTATGTATATACTAAAAAAGCTCCGAATAAAACGGAAGTTCTACTGTGATGGAAGGAAACATAGGGGCTAATATGAGTGATCAGTTGTGGTAGATTGGGTAGCTGAATCATTGTTCTTTACAGAAATTAATCAAGTTCATACCTTGAATTTTCAGTCATATGCAGATAAAAAAGTTGCTATTCCAAAGCAGATATTTGCTTTGTCTATTGAAATAAGCCATGTACATGAATTTGATTCTTCTGCAGTCTTTATTTCTATCTCCAACCTGTCTTAATTCTTATTTCTGAAAAGAATTTATCTGTGGGAAACTGCAGCGGGTCTGTGGAATCCTTGACAGAAAATATGGGAGTAGAGATCAGCCTTGAGATATTAAGATTTACCCTTGAGAAGGATGGGAGTAAAGGATTATCCGGAGAGAGGAGAGATGTACCCGTGAGAGAGAAGGGGATAGAAGAATAACATGGATGATAGAAAAATTAACCAATGAGATGTTAGTGCTGTAACTTGGAATCAATAGTGAAAAGACACATAAACTGGTAGAATTGTATAAAAATGCACTTGTAGCAATAAATGGCATCTATTACTTTCATCTTGAAAGAATTTGGTCCATGTCGTTTGTCCGTCTCAACCATGACATTTATCCAATATTTTTAACCACATATCAGCATTGATTTAAATAGTAGTTTCGTTTCCGAGCTTGTAGAATTCTGTCACCAGTGTGTTTTTCATTTTATGGATGAGGACGTGTTCAAAATAAGTAGTCATAACTGGATGAAGGCAGGCAGTTTTGGGGAAAAAAAAAAAAAAAAAAAAAAAAAAAAAAAAAGAGCTCTTATGACAATGGATTTCCAGCTAGCCATCGAAATATTCCAACAAGGTAGTTTGTGTAGAATGTTGGCTGAATTACTTCTTGCTGGGTGGAAAGAGGAAAATATAGATCTCAAGTATGCTTAGTAAAGATCTGCAAAAAGTATAGAATGATAATAGAGTGGTGTCATCCAGAGGGATTTTGTCACTGTGTTAAGGATATCACTTGGTAATTGAAGGAGGGGAGAAAAAAAAAAAAAAGAGACCAAACAAATACATTGTTCCAAAAATGGCTTTCCATGGAGTAACATCAGTGTAACACTCCACTCATATGTAATCCTTAAAGAGGAAGCAACAATGATTCCATTAACCTCTGTGTAATAAAACCGCTTCTCTCTTCTCAGACTTCTAATAACAAAATAACAATTGCCTACTCACAGCAGTGAAGGCTCTGATATCGTCAGAGGCAATAAATGCTATTGCATATTATAAACCAAACTATTTTTTTGTGCATTACAAAGTTTATCCTGGTATCAGTGTAATGACAGAACATCACTAGAAAGAAAACTCATTATTGGGAATGTCACATTACATCTGTTTTACTAACAATATCTGGTTGCCCTTTGTATCCTGAGAACAAGATACTGTCTGTCTCAAAACAAAAACAAAAACAAAACAAAACAAAACAAAACAAACAAAAAAAGTGAGTTGATGTCCTACTCTTAAAAACACCATTCAGGAAGGATAAAAGATTGACATGGGGAAGCAGAATTCAAGCTATAGTACAAAGACAATGGAAAGATCAGAAGTAAGGTTAAGTATAAATTACTGTCACTGTGAAATTTAATCTATTTGTGATAGAAGCTCTATTGTGACAGTAGCAAAAATGCAGCAACTCTCAGTGTGAGGTCTTCTAGGAGAGGAAGGTGACCCATTTAAAACAAAACTAATCTTATTGTCTTAAAGTAACTTACCTACAAACTCATAAAACTTGTTACAGCAGTTTGTCCAGCGTTCAGGCACCAAAAGGCTTGTATCGAAGAGATCTGCCCAAGATTTCATTCAATGAGATTTTGGACAAAAAAATCAGCTGGTGAGACCACCTCATGCCTCCTGCATGGTTCTTATATTGGCCAGAGTGTTTGCTTTAGACAGAGGCTTTCTTAGTTCTCTCTTAGATCTGATGGTGATTACAGCCCTTCATCTCCATTTTTCTCACCTCTGATTATTAGGATTTACTCACTGACTTTTGTTTTCTTATCTAGATGTTTCAGGGTACCAAACCAGTGCTCTCTATCTCTTTCCCATAATTTCTTCACCCCTTAAGTCTCTATTTTATTGTGAATGTAGGCTATCCTCTGCTTTCCTTAGCTCAATGGAGATGTGCTTTGACTCTGATGACACGCTGTCCTCATAACTGGTCTTCTCATTTCTCCAGGGTTCCCACATTTGGGCAATCTTCATTCTCTCAAAAAACAAGTTTTACCATTTCTATTACGCATTTACTTACATGTAACAAATTTGTTAACATTATGCAGCAAAGAAGATGTAGCCCCAGTGTTTCATTCTGCGGACGCTTGATAAAATGGGTAACCATTTTGCTCTAAGTGTAGATTTGTCTTTCATCTCAGGTTGAATTATGATCCAGTTTAATTCATAATAGATTTCAAACAAAAGCTGGTTTTTCTTAGGCAGTATCTTTTTTCAAAGCATCTTGTTTTGGTATTTGGTTGTAATATGTATCTTCTCTGTATAATTTGGGTATTATTTTTCCAAGTTACATTTTCTGAGACTTGTAAGGGGGAGAAAGTAGTATATAATTCACCAGACAAAAAGGCAATCTGTGGTGTGTTCCTGGTTTAACATAAGGTTTGTGTAATCTTGGGTATGTTGGTTTACTTGATGCCTTAGTTCCCCATCTCCATGAGGTGAGTCACTAATTTTAGCCCCCAAATAATATGGTGGTAAGCTGTAGGCTTATACAGAGGTATTCCTAATAATATATATTTTTTTAACTCCTCCAAAAGAATAAATGCCTTTTAAAAATTTCTACTCTTAGCAAACTCTTCAATGTCATTTTGCTCTTATTTAGTTAAGTTGTGCTCTCAGTTACAATTCTTATGCAGATCAATTGAAAAAAAAAAAAAAAAAAGAATTATTCATTGCATGTTTCTCTGGTCAGATTATTTTTGTATTAAAGAGAAAGATTATTTTTACAGGTCAGATTTAATCAAAGAGCATTAAAATAAATCTTCATCTTAGTCAGAATTTGCCAAGTGTAAGAGGGAAGTAGAGACTCACTGATGGCAAACTAGACAAAAATGTGTTAGTATTTATAATGCATTCTCATTATATCAGGAAGCATCAGGGTTTAATAGACTTGGAGTGCAACTGAGTCCAAGCAGCTGCCTGGAAAATGTCTGTGTTGTGCATCTGTTCAAATACGATTGTTCTGCCTTTGTACTACCTCCACAATTTCTTTTTTTTCTTTCTATATCTTCACTTGAAAATACCTGAAAACATTTTATTTGACAAATAAAATCAGGAAAATTTATAGGAAGTACACAGAAAGAGAAAGGAAAGGGATAATCAGCTCCATCGAAGTGTTAAGACTTGGAACCATGTCAATTGTAATGGGCAAACTAATGGGTAGTGTGTTGTGGCAAACACGTACAGACAGCGGAAAGACCTATGTGAGTCCCTTATGTTTTCTTTATTATTAGTTACTATGAATATACTGACAACATTAGTAAAAAAATTGACTGAATGAAATAGGTCAAAATGTGGAGAAAACTGCATATTGGTGGGAGAAAGTAGTATATATCCTTAAAATACTTGTGTTCTTTTTATTAGCTCCTTACCAAAAGAGATACATAGATGAAATGTTTAAATTATATTTCAATAAGTTTCAATAAGAAAATAAATTTATTTCAAGATTTGGCTCAGCTAATGTGTCTAATTTCTTGTATTAGTGCTAAATTGCAATGATTATGTTGTAATTGATATATCTGCTAAGTTGAAAAGCCACTTCAGAAATTCATTTACGTGCTAGTTACCATTTATCTTTGATGATTTAACTGTTACTTCTTATTCTGACTAGAGCTACTGAAAGATACCCACATTATATTTCAAACCAAGAAGTCTGTGAACTGCTGAGAATTGTATTTGTTTTGAAGTATGTACTCTCAGAATAATTAAAACTGTTTACCCCGATTTGTTTTTGTGCAGTTGCACTTGTTATCTTTACTATAAATTTTCCCAGTTATATTTTCTATCCTGCAAAAGAACATTAGCACTATGATGCTGAAATAATATTTACCAGTTTGGTGTGGGGTTTTTTGTTTCTTTGGGTTTTTTTGTTTCTTTGTTGTTGTTTGTTTTTGGTTTTGGTTTGGATTATGTTGTTTGTTTGAGGGTTTTTTTAAATTTCTCTTTCTGTGGGGGTTTTTGTGTGTCTGTGTGGTGTGAGTTTTCTAATATTTTCATTCTCTGAGCATTTTAGAATCTTTCCAACTAAAATCCTAAGCAGATTCTTTAACCAGGATCTAAATTCTGCCTTATGTTACCATTTAAAAACCAACACATAATATGATAAAAACCAAACAAATAAACCCAACAAAACAAACAAAAACCCACAAAAACAAACAAACAAACAAAACACCTGACTTCTGGACTGCAGAACCCTGGAAAAAATCAAGGTATTTCAGCAGGCCTTTCAGGCAGAAAGGAGAAGATGCCTAAAAGCACTCAAAAATTCTAGTGAAATCAGTGGAGTCCTGATGACCTGTAATGCATCAGAGCCATTTTGCCCAGGTGCCTGGTTCCAGGGACTGGAATACTATGCTGCTGGAGTCCTGGGTCGATGAAAAATACAAGATCAAGCCACAAGGTTTGGAGCTGGGAGATATGCATGATGTTTTTCATCAGGAGTTTGGAAGCCTATTAGAACACCTGAAGCCTATAAAAGCCCTCTTCCAGGATATCTTGCCAACAGATCTACAAGTATCACTCAGCAGTAGCAGAAGCACGGTGTAATTTAGAATAATCAGTCCCAGGCTGCCTTTTTGAACTGAGGGAGAAGAAACTTTAAACAAAGTTTACCTGACACAGCTGGAAAGGGCCAAAGAAGCCCGCTTGAGAACGCTTGATGGAAAAATAAAAAGGGAGGAAAAGTCATTGTGCAGTACAAGGCTTGTATGTAAAATTTATTCAAAGTCTTATAAAACACTGTTTAATCAGATATTAAAAGAGAATTATCAGCATGCTCAGTTCTCAGAAAGGCTGGCTATGAAAAGTCATATACAATTCAGAGCATAACATGCTTAAAAGCCTTATGGTCTCAAATCATACTGGAAACATACCCATAATAATTGATTAATTGATTGAATAATTAATTTCTGAACACCACCCATTTTTACCTCCCAGATATATACTTATAATTAGGAAACTTTTCATAACTCTATAAAGAAAGTTTTGAAATAAGACCTCCTTTAAAATTCAGTAAGAACTAGAGTCTGAGGACTGAAGTCTCTGTTAGTTGCCTCACCTGCTGTGACACTGAGAACTCTTTATTCTGTAATACTGCTCAAACTGGCAGGGGAGTTACTGCTCTAAAGGACTTCACACAGCAAGAGTAACACTGAGGTTGGTGGCAAAATACCCAGGTGTGATGTGCTGCAATACTAGTTCAGTTGGCGAGTTCATCTGAGAGACCAATGTTGTTCTTAAAAAATAGCAGAGTTGGTACTTCATGAAAAAATGTCCAACAATAACATTGATGACTTAACTAGGATTTGCCTCTTCAAAATGTAAATGCTCATAACACAGGCCTCAGAACAAGTTTCTCAGATGTACTCAATGGAAAGAAATTACACTTTCAGAAGAAAAATAATAGTAATACTCCATTCTAAAATAGATAAGATGAAATATATAGTAGGTTCTTCATATTAAGAATAATTCTTTGTTCTCCTAATACTTAAATGTAAATTCTTGTATGGCAAAGAATAATTCTGTATTTATAATCCACTGGGAAGTAAAATGGTACAATGCCTAACAGCAGGTGTCTTTGCTTTAATACACAGTACAGCTAGAAGTCCAGATTTTTTTTTTTTTTTTTTTTTTCAATTAGAAAGCATCTTCCATTAAAGTGGAACCTCCCATGGTAATTCACCTAATCAAGCTATTTTATTTAAAAGGAAAAATGTCCAAATGTGTTAAGATTTCTTAAGACCTTTCCTTCTTCCAGATTATATCTGTTGTTTGATACAGAAATACAAATTATTTTATTATAGAAAGAGTAAGGAACTGGAATAGATTTTTAAGAGACATTGTAGTGTTCTGCTAATGGAGATTTTTAACAATAGGTGAGACACACCTGCCACAAATGGAGTTGATATACCTGATGTTTGGCTACTGGCATGGTGACAGAACAATCTCCTTATCCCTCTTATCTGCCTCATTTTCTAAGGTTTTGGTTTATCTAAACTACAAAAAACATCAAGCATGTGTGATATTTCATTTTGATCCTGAACAAGATAAAGGCTTAAATCATGGAACTTCTTATGGAGTTGAAATTCTGCTGCCCACACAGTGCTGGGTTGACCAGAAGCAACATACATGTTACTCTTAGTAATTTCTTCAGGCTCCTGGATCTGCCTGCCTGACTACTTCAGTGCAGTAAGTGACCTATCCAATTCTGCTCTTCTTTAAAGCCACACTAAAGATCACAGGATCCTGGGAGCCTAGTGGGTTGAAGGGGAGGATTTTGTCATCTGTTTTTCCCCTCATGATTAAGTCTAATTTCTGCTAAGAATAGTTTGTATATAGGGAAAAAAAAAAAAAAAAAAAAAAAAAAAAGAAAAAAAAAAAAGCTTCTTTAAAGGAACACCAGGAATCAACACAGCTACAGAAGAGTACCTTTGTAATGTACCTTTTAGGATAAGCTATAGATATTTTATATATATGTGCATATACTTTTATATATTTGCCCTTGTGATTTTGATAATACTCTTCAAGGAGAATTTATCCATATCACTAGATTGTGTTATATTCACATTTTTATTTGTTTGTGGTTTTATTGCATAAAGCGTCTTTCTTCAGTTTTGTATATTCTGTGCAACAGAATCACGGAATCACAGAATGTTAGGGATTGGAAGGGACCTCGAAAGATCATCTCATCCAGTCCCCCTGCCGCAGGACATAAAATGTAGATTTTTTTGAGTATGCATTTACAATTAAGCAAAAGTTCCATTTCTGAGGAAATTTTTCCTCCTGAATAGATATTTCATTGGTTATTTTTTTAACAGTTCTCTGAAATAAAATATTAATCACATAATTGTAAAATAGGATCTTAAAATCCTAAACCTGTTAACATTTATGACAATCCAGATAATATTACATACCATATCTCCCCCCAGCACACAGACGCAGCACACAGACGTTTCCACCCTTGTGCTTGTAACATGAGATTCACACTGAGGAGAGTTAATAGTATATTTCAACATGATTCTCACAGACATCAGAGCTGTATGAATCATTAGTTTATGCTTTATGTACTGCTATACCAGATAACACCAAGTACGAAAGTGTGTCAAAACATATGAGATTCAAAATATGGTGTCCTTGCCAAAGAGAACAAACCAGGCACGGTAATACAGTGAATCTCTTAAAAGTAATTAATTTATCTCTCTATGGAAATGTGGATTGCTCCCAATGCGTAGTTGTTAGGGCATCCTTTCACTGCTGCACAGGTGTTGCTATGAGTATGATTTTTTACACTGGGGGAAGGCAGAAAATTCACTAGCACATGGAGCATTATTTCAAACAACATGAGCTGCAATAAAAAACAGGTAGAAAATACTCCCTGGGTTGACTTATCCTCTGTGTTTTCCCTCCTGACCAGTTTTGCTGCTTTGTGCCTATGCCTTTTTCTATCTTTCTTTTTTTTCTTCTTTTTTTTTTTTTTTCTTTTTTTTTTTTTTTCAGTATTTGGTTTGGGTTTCTCTTTTTTGTTTGTTTTCTGTGGTTTTGGTTTGGTTTTAATAAATAACGTGTGTCTATAGCTACACTTTAACTAAAATAATCTTAAGAAAATGATGGAGGAGAACTATGTAACAGATTTTAGAACAGCTTATTAGTTAATAACTGTGAGATATATATATGACTTTGTACAAAGTTCAGAATACTTTTAAGCTGTTAGAATTATTTAGTGAACAAAATATCAGGATTTGAGGATGCTGAATACTGATGCTTTCAGGTACCCTGATATTCCTCAGAATGTCTTTAAACATGGCTGGTCCAGGCCCCCCAATATCTTTGTAAGTAACTCAGACAGCTAGTATTTAATCCCTTCAGAACAAACATAACTTGTGACATGTGGTACATGTGAATAAACAGGATGCATGCCAAATGCTGGTTGGTTCTTTTATACTTCGTTGACTTCTGTGCTCTGAAGGGACTGCTTGGCTTACCCGTGTATTGATCAATTTGCAATGGCCTGCAGTGTATCTGAAAATGGTTATTAGCATGTGATGAAATACCTGATTTTACTAAAACAGCTGCCATATTCCATGACTATGAGACAACTAGGATAAAGACCCAGTGATAATGTCGTAACTAAAAAGGTAATCCTACGAAACAAGTACAAGGTGACTGTTACGTATTTGTCTCACCAAAACCGATCAACAGAAATCCTCTTAAAGAACAATCTATACTATTACCTATTTTTCTTTTGTGGACCCTAATAAAGACATTTTGCTTTTGTGAGTGAACCAAATTATGGGAAGTTTGTTTTTAAATCCAGTCCTTTCACTAAGTGTAGCTCTGCTTGTGTGAGAATGTCTTTTGACTGTCTGTGTGTATAATTTCTCCACCTTCTGTGTTGGATCAGCCAGAGACATCACAATAGGTGAGCAGAGGTCTATTCTTTCATCAATCTGACCCTGGGGAGGAAGGAGAGAAAGACAAAAAGGACTAAGATTCTCTGCTCTTTGTACAAAGACTCTTCCTCAGAAAAGGTTTTTCTCTGGTTACCCACTGCACCATACCCATTTTAACTTGTAGATGCTTAGTTAAGTCTCAACTGTCATCACTGAAAAGCTGTAGGTACATGTCTACCAGCAGCAAAATAAAATTTGAAATTCAGTTTAACTGAAATTGCAATGTGCCAGTATTGTGGTGAGCTCGGATCATGAGCTTGATTATTCTCTAAATAAAATTTAAAAACATTCAAAATAAATCAATGTTTTCCATATTTAGCTTGTTTATATATGTTAAAATTAGTTCAATTTGTGAACTTTCACTTTGCCCAGGTTATAGGTTTTAGTCATTATAACTTGTTATTGCCACTTATTTGCTGGAGTTAAAAAATACGTATATAGAAGGGCAGATTCTTTAAGCAGAGGAATTACACCATTCTTCCTCTGATGATTTTTATAGCAAACAGCATTGTTTCACAACACCTGTCAAAGTAAACTAAGCAATTGAGGATGTATTTTAGGCAAAAGACTGAACTGCGAACATCATATAAAGTGGTCAATATTAGTCATTTACAGAGATACTTGCAGCAGTGCAGGGCATCTTGCTCCACGGCTCTTGTAGAAACTCAGCAGAAAATAGGGTTCCATGTCCTCATTAGAAACAGGGAGTTAAACTTGATGCTTAACAGCTATTCCCACCTCTGTTACTTAAAAAAATTATCCAATTCTGAAGACCTTCATACCTCCTCTCCATGCCTTTTGAACACTGCTGAATGCTTTTGCTGCTTTCTTTGGTGGCAGTTGTTGAGTAAGGGAAGAGCTGTAATTAACTCTTCAGTTGAGACCACAAAACACAGCCATTGTGGCATAAAATAGAAAATTAAAATGCATAGAGCATACGTGCTTTTGTGCTGCTTTATTTTTGAAGTTCTAATTGTATGCTGCCAAGTCACAGACATCTTTACAATATGTCTAAGCTCAATATGTCATTAGATTCTATTCCTTTCCAGAATTCAGGTTCTTGGTCATAGAACTGAAAATAAAAGAGTTGAGTGAGAATTTGCACATGGGGAATTCAAAATATGGTAACATGCCTTTTCAGACCTTCAGTGAAATATTGAATCAAATAATAACTTCCATTTCTATATATTCAGACTGAAATATTTCTCATGTTTATTATATATGTACCTTCCTACTGTTCACTTTATCTACGCAAGAACATTCCATGCAAGTTAATAGAGAAATAGTGGATCATAGCACTTGCGAAAGCATTTTAAAAATCCACAGACTTTCCATTGCTGGACTTCATTTACTCTGTGATGTCTTCCTGTCTATAGTTCTGGGTATCTTGCTGGAAGCCAGGGAACTTACAGCACAGACTCCCCTTGGAAGACTTTTTCTCTCTGGCAGGTAAAACTGAAACTTGGAAACAATTCATTGTACTGAATCTTACATACAAACTGTTACTTTTATTTTTCTTCAGTGTTCATAGCCAGTGAGATGTATGGATAATTATTTGTCGAGGGTTTTGATTGCAGGGTGACAATAAAACCATGGCAGATGTATTGTTAACCCTCTCTCCCCCCCACCTTCCCCTTTCAGCACCTCCCTCTTCCCCCTTCCCACTCAGGACAGGCGATCGGGAGGGAAAGAAGGACAGACAGAAGAGAGTTGGGAAAATTAAAAATGTTTTACTAATGCTACTGATAAGAATAGAGAAAATAATACAAAATATACAAAACCAATCTTGGAAGTCCCACCAACTGCAGAGCCAGCACCCAAAGTCCTAGATTGGACTCTGCAGCTAACTGGATCTGGATTCACTCTGTCACTAGGCCTCAGTTCGCAGGGATGACTAGCAAGGTCCTCTCCTAATGTCAACCATAAGGAAAAAGGGACAAGATCTTCACGATCTCCCACTTTTATATGAAGTATTCACGTGAATGGAATGTTGTACTCGGTCAGTTTCTTGGTCACCTGTTTTCTCGTTGCCCCTCTTGCGAGAGGTGTATCCATGCTTATCAATAACTTCGCATTCCATTGCTATGTTTACCAAAATGTGTATCTGGTATTCCAGGAAAATGCAGCTAATATGAAGGCTTTAGCTGACAGGCAAATTCACTAAAAGAGAAACATGTTTTTTAACAAAACAATGACATTACTGCTCTGAAGTAACTTCTTTTATTGGTTGTTTTTATTGGCTAGTTTTTGTACTACATTTTGTAAGACTAGCAATGAGTAAGAATGATGACATCAGGGAGTTACTGTGTTCTGCTAGGTTACTGTCATGTAGTGTGGAGTGAAAAAAATGTGGAAATAATACATGTGTTGATAACTAAATATGGACTTTGACACTTGGAAATTGTTTGTCACATTAATTTTGTTTAAAGATATGGCATAATATAGATTTACACATAAATGTGTTGTAGAAGTCTGACTCAAAGCACAGGCATTTTAACAAAAAAGTTTTTAATAAGGTTAGTAGATTCCATGATTTTTTTCATGTAGTGACTTTCAGCATTAAAGACAAAATACATTTTTTTTATTCTTTTCCTCCTCCTTGTCTTCCTCCCGCATCCTCCAACTGCTAGCTTTTCAAACAGCCTAATATATAAATGCTAAAACACATTCATTTTGCCCATTATGTCTTGACCTGTAGGAAGGATGAGTGTGATCAGAAGTTAGTGAGCAATCTTTCCAGTGGTGAAACAACGTCTTACTCTCTCTTTCATAGTTATTTGGACTGGTGGTCACAGAAACAAACTTGTAGGCAGTGTGGTGTTTTGTATTGTTCTGTTTTGTTCTGTTTTGTTTTTTCTTTCCATAAATTAAGTGGCTTCAACATAGTCTCAGCTTCATCCTGTTCCAGCTGAACTCCAGCTGTCTTCTGAACAAACCAGATGGGTAGTATAGATATACACACCCAGATTACATCTGCAAAAAACTTCAGAGTGGGGGACTATAATGCAAATTGTGGAAATAGTGGCAGAGGGGTTATGCACATTGGATGAAGGAAGGGCACAGTTAACTTCATTTCTCTAGTCTGTTTCCGTACATACGTTTTTCCCAAGAAATTACTTGGCCTGCTGTGTAATATCCTCTGGACATGCCTCTTCACACGGCCAGAATGCTCCAAACTCCAGTCCATGCAAGCTACTGTCAGCTCTGGTTTCAGAGCTTACGGGTGTATATGAAGCATTCCTTCAACCCTCAAGCACACCTGCTAGCTCTGACTGTAATCGAGGTAGAAACTGCTACCTTTAGAATTTCTTTCAAAACCACAGCCTAAATTGCTATTTTCATCCCTCAAGAAAATATGTACCAAATAACTTTTTACCAAATAAAACCTGTGTAATGTGCTTGGTCAAAATGGTGCTTTGTTTGAAAATATGGAAATATTTTGAAATTTATCATTGCTTTTAGGACATAAAATAGATTTTTTCTTATATATTTGCAAATATGTATTATCAACTTGTGATTCACATTCTAGAAGAGAGAATTTACTCAGTGCTTTATAAACTGATTAAATTCTATACTGACAAATTAGGTTGTATATAAGTGGTTCACAGACCTTCTATACTGAGGCAGAGATCTGTTTCCTAAACCACTAAGCCTATTTCAAACCTTCTGATGTTTTTTGTGTTCTTATTTTTTGAGAGTAGGTTTAAACTATGAGGGTTGCTGGGTTATATTTATTTATCCCACCATATCATCACAGCATCTCCATCAAAGTAATGATTTTTCATCATCAGGAAACTGCAGCAACTTCTAGAGCTTGGTTTTATTTTTTGAGGAGTTTGTAAGATTAATTTTATTGGCAAACATAATAATTTAAGTATTTCCGTGGGCTTATTGCTAAGATTGCTGACATTCTCAGTATAATAAAACTTAAATTATGCATCAAAATATAAATAATTTCCATTAGTGTGAGGATATATTGCTTACATTAAAAGTGATAGACCAAATTTTTCTGTCTAAAGCCATGGTCTCTCTTTGGCTGTTTGCTATGGTAGTGATGAACAACCTTGGCTTTCAAAGAGGATGCTTCTAGCTTTTCACTCTTATTTTGGCCTTACTCAGAACCTATTTTTTTTTTTCTGTTTTAATCTGGAAAAGTAATTGTGCCTCGTAAATTTTAGTCAAGTTTCAGTGTGTAATTTTCATTGTAATCAGTGTTGAGTTTACATTTTTTAAAAATCACCCTGGGCAGTTCTAAGGGAATAAAACTGTGCTAAATTTCCCATTAATATTTTATCACATAGCCTGCTGATATTTTTTTTCTTTCACATGAAATATATGATTGTAATATAGTATCAGAATGAAGCCCTTAAGAAAAGATCTGATTGGAGCTTCCTTTCTATGAAGGACTAAATATGTGATTGTGGTTCAGAATATCTGTAGAAATGCATAGAGTCCCCACTTAATTTTATTGAACGGGAAATAATTTTGCAGTAAAATGTATAAAGAAAGAAAGTCCAGACATAGTCAACCCTTTATCCTTGATGCATCTGTGTTCCCCCATTGCATAATAGAAGGGGGTTAGTGGCTTACCACAGCTGCATCTTTTTTTACCAACACATTGCAGAAGATGATAACAAGCCTGACTCTTTCTTCCTTGGTATGGATTTCTAGCCTTATTGGAATTTGAACATTATGCTCACAAAGACTAAGATAATTGATTTGCTTGCAAAAGAGATCATATGAGCAGCAGCACTGTAAGGTTTTCAGAATGTAAAAGTGCTTCTTCTTCGGTCTGCCAGACTACCTGGCGAGTTACCACATTAAGAATAAATAAATAAACGGGCAGTCACCACCACTGTCAAATTACTGTTCTATATGCAGAGCTAAAATCACAATAATGTTCGTAACTTAGATGGTAAATGGCACTAAAATGAGGCTAAGATGTGGAAATCAGTATTGATCTTCGGTCTCTAAGCAGACCTGGACTTTTATTGTCTGTTGAGATAGAGGTTATAGGCAGATCTTATTGTCTTTTCATTTCTATCTCAAGTTGCTCATTGCTCCTTATCAGCTGAAGATTACCGTTCCAATGTTTTTGTCTTAGTGAGCTGCATAAGTTGTCCCCACTCTGTTCCAGAAAAAATCAACCAAATTGACTCAGTCCACCTGAATGAACTAAAATGTAGCTTGTTTGTTTATTTCTCTGAATATTTGCATTGACTGTCTTAATTGAACAACTGAGGAAGAGTAGGTTTGTGAGGACTTGCAATAGAGGGATGGTAACAGGTGATGAGGGAGAAGGAAAAAATGGTTAATCAAAAAGCTGTTTTGCAAGTAGAATATTGACCCATAGCTTGTGTATAGGGGTGCTATTATGCTACCCCTATATATATGTGTGGTGCATTTGTGTTAAAGAAGAAACAGTTGTTAGAAAATGGACCAGAATCACCAGGTTCATTTAAACTACTGCTCATTAGTAACAATCTCTTATTTTTGCTCTTGAAAAGTAAAGTAGTTTTAACTCATAAATCAACTGTTGGTAAATTGGGTTATCGCAGCAGGGTGTTTTGTATTTTTTTTTTTTTAAACTTCTGTGTTTATTTCAGTAAATATACAACATATAATAAATGCATAAAAAGGTATATACTAAATATGTATTAAATTATATGACTTTTGTCTGCCTCTGGACATCCTATTGCTCAGATTTTCTGATTGTTGTTGTTTTAATGGAAGTAACAGAAATGCAACACTATAATGTGTGCTTAAGGAGGTTTACCTAGGTTTTTCTTTAAAATATGTATACTTCTTTCTTTACTACTTCGTCGGAAGCTTATATTCAGTTTGTTTTCACTTTATTATGTACTACAAATTATTATTGAACTAAAGGAGCTCTAGAGTTAGGAAACCAACATACTAAACCCTTAAAAAGTATAAGCACATTAAAAAAGGCAATAGAAATGAGTATAGAGAATCATAACTTCTCCACTGAAAGCTGATCTGCTGGTCATTTGGATTTTTTTTGGTTTTGGCTATAGGATGACTTCTTCAGTCTGGTGTGCCAACACAAGCGGACTACAGACATTTTCTTACTGTTAGCTCAAGAAGTCCTTTCTGTTATCTAATGATTTAGGATATGTCTTCTTATTGGGTTGTTCCAGTTTTACTGATGCTGTCACCATGTACAACTTGTAGTCTACTGAGAGCTGATTGTACGATCCTCTTACAAACCTTAACAGGTATCATCATCAAAGCACTTATTGCTGACATATTGCCACCCCCTCTGAATAAGAGGGTTTTTTAAAAGCTCACTCTAAATAATATTGTAATGCTAATGATATCTCTACTCCATAGCTGTAGCTGGCACTAGGGTTGAGCTCTGTGTAACTGAATGAAAGGTGACTGCAGAGCATTCCGCATTAAACAGCAGACTGTGCTACACAAAACTGTGACTAGTCTCAGATATTGCCATGTATTTGGCATTGACAGTTATGAAAATACTCCTACATTTATTGTTGATGTACCTGAGCACCTAAGAAACACTGCTAAAGCTGGAGATGTAATAATTTAAAAAAAAAAATGCAATCACCATTGACGAATGTTGATCTCGTGTACATGAATGAAGTTTCCCACCTGGGGCAGGAATAAGTAGAAACAGTGGTCTTCAGCCTCACTGCCATCTTTATTTCAGTGATTATAAAAAAGTTACATTTGTATGTCAATCTCATATTGGACCATGCTATTTTCAATAGCTTTAATTATAATACATAGTAATAATACTTGCCCTCACATTTGCTGGAAGTCTTATGGAGACTGGAAGACTAGAAGCTGATTCGTAGGAGAAAGAAGAACCCTGGCATCTAGTTTCAGGTGAAACCATTCACAAAAATGATGACCTGAAACCAAAACCAAAGAAACATCTCTTCTCATTTGATCAAAGAATGGACTTAAACAATGTCTTGGTACAGTGAAACAAGACACACTGAATGATTTAGAGTTTCTACAATACAATATTAACTGGAATAAGCAGGGGATCCATTACTTCTCTTCACTGATATTCTGTTGGAATGAAACAATTTTTCTTGAAATATTGAGCAAAAATGAATTTGTGTCAATGGTTCTTGCCATTCAGAATCTTCCATTGGCCTGTGTTGTTCTATGTTGTCTTCAAACAAACAGTGACACTAAAATTTAGCAGTGTAAAGTTTGTTGTGTGTATCTCAGGGGACTTGTCCTAATTTAATATGGGAACATGGTATAAATTATAAGTTGTCTATCAGGGTGAAATGAAACTGTAAGAAGAGGATGCTCTGTTCTAAATCTTTCAACTTTCGTGAAATAGTAATATTACATCTTCAAAGGAGAAACATAAAAAAGTAACTTTCTACAGCTTTTGTGTGCTGATAAACATTTATAGAAGTTTCTCATAAGAATGTCCTTATCCTGATTTGTTAAGTACAAAATAAGGAATGTCAGTGAGAATGCAAACAAAACCAAAATTCTGAGCCTTTGAAAATTTTAAAGTATTTTGTTGCATTTTGGCTTTAATCATAGACTGAGGTAATTGTATTCAAATGATGTTTATAACTTCTGTCATGTAGGTGTGAAAAAAATTCTAAAGCATTGCCAGACTTGCTTGTTTTAAGTTTACAGGTTAACTGGATTTTGAAATACAATTCTGTAAAATAGCTTGAACCGTAAGTGTCTCAGGTTGAACTACTCATTATAAACATGTTTACATATTTTAACCACTTGATTCAGTGGTTTTCAGTATGAACCTGCTCAAGAACAATGAAGACATTTTTATTTTTAGTTTTGTTAAGAAAAAAATTCTGTTACAGTTTAACAACCTTGGCTAAAAAACTAATAATAATAATAATAATAATAATAATAATTTAAAAAATATTCTCTTTGTGCAGTTTATGGAATGATCATAAAAGTATTTGTTCCGTGGCATAATTATCGTTCCTAACTTAATACTTTCTAAAATGTACATCGCCTAAAGAAATCATTAAATCCTTCAAGGACATGATACAAGGGCCCTGACATCTTCATCCTGAAGTCAAGGAAATATCACTATTTCATTCAGTGGAGTGGCATGTTTAAAATTCTGTCATGAGTAAGAGTATAATCTTGGGCTGGAATAAGCTGGTAAGTCCATTATTTCATAGCTGATTTGAAAGAAAGAATGGGATTAAGTGTGGACATTGTGTTATGCATGCTCAAGCTTTTGCTTGCCATCAGGAGTGTTGTTTCCTACCTGATCTTTAAAAAAACTGTAGATTTCTTGATGAACAAAGGGAAGAGGAATATAACACGTTTAGCAGCAGCTTAGCACAACATTCAGTTTTATCTGATCACTTTCATACTGAATGATTAAACATAAATTTTATACGCACGTTGTCTGATTTGTAAAAATTGTGGTATCTTATTTACTAATGAGAACTGAGTTGTGTGCTTCTTTCTTCCATAAATCAGTGGAATGATACCACAAGTCTATTGACTGACAAAGCCATATCACATGGCAATATATGCTTTTTGAAGCAATCCAAAAACTTAAAAAAATCTCGAGAAAGTGAATTTTTAGCTTTGACTATTAAAGACCAAGATCAAACCCTTTATAGATTAAAGACTTGAATAGCAGTGAAATGTGAATGCTAGCTTGAGAAATAATTTCAGTCCAACTTGTGACAGTGTTTTAAAGTTTGTGAGCTCCCCTGCCTTCCCTGCATCATCCCCTCCAATTTCTCATTTCCCCACTTTTAATTCTGATGGTTTCCATTGTGGAGCTGGTCAGAGAAAATATGTATAACCTAAATTCCTAGCTGAATGAAGCACACAGGGTCTCAGTTTCTGTTCATCTCATTAAATTTGGCAAACAGGCTTGGGGAGACTGACAGTATTTGCTGCGTTACCCTGGAGACATGGGGATTGACAGCACAGAGTGGGAGAATGGGATGGTGGTTCAAGTAAAACTCTTAGTACCTCTTCTCTGCTTTATAGCAATGCTTGCACCCCAGTAATTAGGTCTGGCATGATGACAGACCAATAAGGCTAGTGAAAGCAATAGTTGCACACTGCTACTGACCTGAAGTACCCCTTTGGCAAAGTTGTGATAGAACGGTTTCGACACAGTGATTGCAGTGGCAGTCATTAGCTGCTCACATGACTTGTTTTCAAAGAACTGAGAAAAGGAAATTTCCATAATGTTGCAGCTGTAAAGGGTGAATCTGGGTAATTTTGAATTTTATCCATCATGTGAAGGAAAATTCCTCTATTTCAGGTTGAGACCTCATTAGTGGCTTCCTAGAAAGTGTAATAGACTCTTCACTGACTATTAGTGGAGTCTAATTCATATTTGCACGAAACAGATATAGTTTTATTTGGAAGCTCCCACTACTATCATGCCATTTGTTTTCTGTTATCTTTGTGTCAAAGGCTTCTAAATCCTGCCATGGCAAAAGAGAAATGTCAAGTTTTCTTCTAGAATGACTGCATATTTTGAGCACATGTGGTGCTAAGAGTTTTATACATCAGTATCATGTTGCATTTGTTACCTTTTGGTGTCAGCATAGGTGATAAGCATACCACAGAATTCTGAAATACATTTTAGGGCATTTACACTAATAACGGATAGACAGCTCCTAGTCTGCAAATGTCCTGAAAGATGCTTAAGAATTCTATGACATGCTTGGGTATACATTTTTCTTATCACTATATTAGTAAAGGTTTGAAAGAGAAAGGTGTAAAAATTTATTAAAAAAAAAAAAAAAAAGAGAAAAAGGCGTGTTCCTAAACCACCACTTAGAAATGAAGCCCTAAGTGGTCCATTCATAAAATTCCTTTCTATTTTAGATGCATAAATAGGCAATTGAACAGCTCAAACTATCTCTTTTTTTTTTTTTTTTTTTTTTTTGAAGTAAGAGTAAACTGAGTTTACATAACAACATCCAGATCAGAAAAATGGCAATATGTGGTTACTGACAGCAAGACTGGTCTTGATTATAATTCACATCAAACATACAGTTTAACAGGCACACAAGAGGTAACACCTTGCATATCCAGTGGGGGTAAAAAAAAGAAAAACTTCTGTATGACAAAATAGAAAAGAAATATAAAATTATCAGTTACTGGCTCAGAGAGGTCTCAAAAATGTTCAAATCCATTTTCAATACACTCATTCTTGAGAAAGAAAAATCAACACTATTTTCCACACTTAAGCAGTAGGTATTTGAGTGTCAAAATAGTTTACATTATTTTTATATTGTGTTAAATTCAGAGTGACTAATTCACAGCTTCTTGACAGCATACTAAGAAACCTGAATCCTTTTCCAAATATCTCCCAGTAGCAAGTATCTACCCATGTATTGTGCATGTAATAGACACTGATACCAAAGGGAGACACAGTCTCTGATCATAGGGTAAAGTAAGATTGTACATTTGCAGTCATAGCTGTAGTCTGACAGTGTGCAGCTTGTTACGGCTTTGTTCATTTTATGTTGCTTACAAAACAGCTTATTTGTTGTCAGGACTGGTTTGTCCTGTTCACAGATGTATGCATACCCTATCTTATGAGCAGTGGTTCTATATTTCCTTATTGTTTTTCTTAATTGAAAAATGAGTCCTACAACCAAAACTACATTTAGCTGCTGTGTATTAAAAGATAGCAAAATTATAAAGTTCATCTGGAATGGTTTCTTCAGTCATAGTAGTCCATTAAGGTAGATCTGTGATGTAGGTATTTAATAACTTCCCAGAAAGTTTAAATCACTTGATTTTGTGCATATAGTCAATGCTACAGAAACACAAAATAAGGCACCTATTAAGTTGTCTTACTGTCATTTGTTAGTATTTTGAACATTAATAGGTTCATGATAATTCTTCAGTATATTTCCTGGGGAGGGGAAAGAAGGAAGTTCTATGTCAGGACATGCTTCAAAGCCCACATTATAGAATAGATCCTAATTATTTATTTGATACTAAGCCCAAATATTATTTCTGAAGTGGTACCAGAACTTGTCAAGCCCAGTTAAAGTAAGAATAGTCTGTCGCACGTGTTTGTAAGGAAATGGCTTTTTTTTTTTCCAATAAGTGATTTGATAGCACTCTTTCCTTTTTTCTTTTTTTTTTTTTTTCTTTTCCCCCAGATGTTTACTCTCTGTATCCATTCATTACACACTGAAAGGAGAGATTGCATTCTGACGTGCACACTTCACATTGGATGTTGCAGTCTCTCCTTCCAAAGAAAGCTGATAAAAATTCATTCATTACAGTGGCTGCAATAGAAATTTCTGTTTCAGCTAAGGTGTGTATATTTTGCTAGCTTACTTCAAATGGCTTTCCAGAAAACATAAGTTTAACCTATTCGGTTAGTTATCACTTCTTATTTTTTCTGTCAGTTAAGTCAACACTGGAATGACAAATGAAATCTTAGTTGGTTGTTTACAATATCTGAAAAGCAAGTGCTACATTTTCTGCCAGATGAAAAATGCTATGGGTTGCTGTTACACTGAAATATTTTTCTCATTTTAGAATAGGAATAAAATTTTAGTTTTTTAGTCTTCTCAAGTAACTAATACTGAGTAATATGCTTGCACACATACTAGGAATGTATATGTAAGTAAATTGTAACTTTCTTTTCCAACTGAGGTTTGGCTATGCTAGAACCTGCAGACTTTCAGAAATAATATACCTAATGGAACACCTGGAGAAGCTGTTGGACCCAAATGATCTTTGTGAATGCTAAAGAAAACCTTATTCTGTGTGTATGTGGTAGAATAAAAGAATAATTGAATGAAAACCATCAGCAATTCTAATTCATGCAGAAGATCTGGCCCATTGCCTTTCCTTCAAATATTGCTGAAGTCAGTTGATATCACATGGTGTTTGAGAATAGTGATGCTACTTGTGCTATCTGCTCCTTATCACAAAAGTCCTGGGGTTAAAGTTTTAATGACAAATGGTTACACTGAAAAGTTGTACTTGTTTATTCTATGTATTTTTCAAGCACTGAAGTACCACTGAAGTTGATGGTTGTCTTTAAAGGCTTTTTTTATTCACATTATCCCAAATGTATTCTGCCTCTACTCAGGGACAGTTTTCCCCAGTGTTGGTTGCCTTTGGATGAAAACATTTACCAAACCTTATGCACATACACACATTTTGGCATGAGTCATCCACTGCTTCATGAAGGGAGTAGGAGTTCTTTTTCAGCGAAAAGTGTAATCAGATATATTCCTATCTCTTTAATCTCTATTCTTTTGAGGTATTTATATTGTCTGTCCCCTTTTAAAACATAAACAAAGTTTAGTTTAGGCAGTTAATGACTGACAAAGAACAGACCTAATCATTGTTTTTAGAAGTACTGTGGCAATAAATACAGCAAAAATAACGATACTTAGAAGTCTGACGTTTAAAAACAATTATAAATAAGATCAGTTTCTTTGTTGCTGTAGAAGGTTTGCTGCTATTTTAGATTTCAGCACTTCTGGAAGAAAACAGCAGAAGGGAAGAAAAAACAGAGAAGAATGCCAAGCACCACTGCCTGTATTGAAAGTTTTAAGAAGTGAAAACAGCAAGCGACAACTACGGAGCTATACTCATGTGGTAAGCTAAGTTCTATGGGAAGTTGCACATTGTTGTAGTTGAAACTAGAAATAACCAAATTCAGCACTGAGCATTAGAAATTCAACTCTGCTTGTAACAAAATGGGATGTTTCCTGAGCTGTGGGACTGAATTTGGTATGAAATGTCACTAGATTGCAATACTATCAGCTGATTCTGGAGAGCACTTTACTTGGGTTTACAAATAGTGGTCCTGTTTCCAGATAGGATGTAATGCACTGACAGGAAGGAGCAGAACTCTGGGTGATTCAGCTCCCTGTCTGAGGGGAATGAAAGGGTGAAAAGCACAAAGCATCAAATGCACTTTTTTTGTCTGATACATGGGTAAATTTGATTCAGTGGAGAAAGTAGAAGACAAAAATATAGTCACAGCTTTAAGCATTGCCTTCATTTGTTTATTATATTTACTGTGTCTTTCCTTAATGAGTTTTTATGAAGTGTTCATTTAGAAAACTAGGAAAGTGCAAGTTGGAGGGTGTCAGACACATGACTCCCAAGAAACAGTAAAAAACTTTAAATTTTTTTTATTATTATTATTTTTTTTCAGCAAAACTAGCTACAATGGAAGTTGAAGAAAAGCTGCATTTTTTAAAGTCAGGCATAATTTCTATGGTGTATGTTCTCCTATATTCTTTTTGTGTGTCTGAAGGCTCTTTGTTACTTTAGTCCATCCATCACTAAAAATGGTGTTAACATCAGTACACCTAAAGAATTCACCACAGAATGAAAACCTGTCCTCTTAACTGTATAATAAAATTATAAGATGCGTAAGTAGAAAACACTCAGTAACTGATATTCTAGTAAATTTTTACTTGATATTTTTAAAGTAGAAATTTCTTCAAAAAGTGAAGGTGATAGAGAAGATGCAATAATACCTTCCGGTTTTAGTTATCCTAGATTACATCATTGATTTCTATGTCAGAATGTGCAGTGAAAGGGGAAAGTGAGACTTTAGAAAACACAGAAATTCAATCATTTGGTTGTTGGTGTTTTTTTCAGTTGTGAAGCATCTATATATATGTTGCAAAAAAGGGGTTTGCTGGAGAAGCAAATTCACTCATACAGGCTACCAGCTTCTCCAGGAGAATGCTGCAGGAATGAGTGTCAAAGGCTTTACTGAATTCTAGGTAAACAACATCCACAGACTTTCCCTTATCTACTGAGCAGGTCACCTTGTCATAGAAAGAGATCAGGTTGGTCAAACAGGACCTGCTTTTCATAAACCCACACTGACTGGGCCTGATTGCTTTGTTGTCTTGTATGTGCCATGTGACGGCACTCAAGATGATCTGCTCCATGACGTCCCCTGGCACCAAGGTCAGACTGACAGGCCTGTAATTCCCCAGATCCTCCTTCTGGTACTGCTTGTAGATGGGTGTCATGTTTGCTACCTTCCAGTCAACTGGGACCTCCCCGGTTAGCCAGGATTGCTGATAATGGAAAGTGGCTTGGTGATCACAAAGTGGCTTAGTGATCACGAAGTATCATAGATAGCATCGTGTACATTTGTATGAAAAAAGGCAGTTAAGGTTCCCTGCTCAGAAGCTGTCTGTGGAAAGATCACTTGCTTATTGCAACACCCAATTTACTCAAGACTAAGACAAAAAGGTGGGAAAATAAACAGCTGTCAAAATATAGAGTATACCCAGCGTAAGAAAGGATCTGCCCACCTTCCTGGCTGTCAAGTAACATTTTTCTGCTTTAGTGTCATAAATTATGTAATCCAGGGAAAACTGACAAAACTTGCCCCCCCACAATATAGTGAGGCTTATCTCTTTAATCATCGCTTCATGTATTTTCTCTTGCTTAATAGCTTGCAAGATTTTTCCAAAGTAGTGATGTCCTGGATTCTCGCCAAATTAATACTTTGAAGAAATGGGAAAAAAAAAAAAAAAAAAAAAAAAAGAAGAAAGCGGCATTTTTAGGAAATTAAATATCTGAATTATTTCACAATGAAGTAGACACAATATGAAATATGCCCTACACTCCACTGACTACTAAAAGTATTTAAAATAAAAGCCTGTGTTAACTGGCTTAGATGTTAAGATTTATTATCTAAAAGCTTATAACAAAGTTGATTTCTTCTAGTTTTTCTACTCCCACATATAGAAATGGCTTATGCCTTCACTGTTTCTCCCTACAGAGTCAGGCCTGTAGTTAGGCACTATGTGCTGTTTCTTAGGATGTTGCTTTGTTATCAGCTTTTATATATAAAGAAATGCATGTGCTTATGTTTACATATATGTATATACATGGTCTGTAAAGGAAAAATATTATGGCAAAATCAAGATGTGTGTATATAATGTGAGAATGTCAAGTTGGCAATAGTGAGTCAGATTAAACACTCGTTTAGCTTATGACCTCTCTGAGAATGGTAGGGTAGTGATGGAGTGCAAGAACTGTGTAACAGTATAATGAAACTGTCCCAGGATATCCTTCACTTTAAATCATTATGTGGCACGGGAGTCTGTTGTCCCATGGACAGTGTCTCTGTATATAATAGGAAGATTTCCTTTTGATTGGTTTGAACTTGCTACCTAGGGTGAACCTAAGGGACATCCAAATTCTTGTCTTGAAAGAGATAGTGAATAAGCAATCTTTTGTTACTCCCTTTGTCATTCATGTTTTTGTAGATCTCTGTTATAAATTCTAATCACCTTATTTTATGCTGAAGGGTTTTAGCTTTGTTGCCTTTGTGAAAACAGCTCCATAACTTTAATCATCCTTGGTGCCCTGCTCTGAACCTTTTCCAGTTCCACTGAGTTTTCTGGCAGAGCATTGTTTCTCAGTTCCCAAAAGGTAAAGCAAGTAATTAAATATGATTTTTCTCTCCTCCCCTGTTTTATTTCTGAAGTTTTATTCCTTTATTAGGAAAGTATCTAAGTACATAAACATGGATCTTCTGGGTGCCTTGTCAAAGTATTGAATTTCATAATTTCCTCTGGCAGTGTCGCAAGGTGACAGCATGAATCTATTAATAGTAGTGCTTATACATGTCCTTTAATACCAGTTGAAGTCAACATATAAAATTGAGGTCAAAGGGATATGAATCAGATTCATAATTGTGAATTAATGTATTTCCAAATATAGCTTTGAAATTTATGAATTGATTTTAGCTCTTCTGAAAATACTTAGTATGTCATTCTCATATTTTATTAATTGTTTTAGTTCTTTTAAATTTTGTCACACCAAATTGAATTCTCTTAGCTTGATAATCATAGGTTAAAAATATTTTATTCTGTCACTTGGAAAAAGTTCCTTTTTCTAGTTACTTGTGTGACCTATGTCATTAATATAAACATTTATACAAAACTCTCTTTTAATGACAGATCATTTAGGTTTCAGAAATTTAAGCAACAAAACCATAATAGATTAATTAGGAACTTTGGAGTGTTGATATGAACTATGAGCAAAAGGCTTAACTTCCTTCTTCGGTTAATAATTTGAAGTGCAACCATGTATAGGAAAAATATTGGAAAATATACATGACTGCCTGTGATTTGCTTATGTTCACACATTCCTTAATCACTTTGTATGAAGTGCAGACAGGAGAAAGAGGGAGACGTTTCTTATTTTCTTCCACTTACCACTCTGAAGTCCTGATTTCTGCCCTTATATGGAGCAGAAAACTATTTTAAATTTTCCAGCATGTTGAGGAAGTTACAAACAAACAAACAAGCAAGAAAACCTATTTCCTACAGAACTTTTCCTAAGCAGAAAGAAGACAAGTACAGGAATGTTCACTAATTCCTATATTTGCTTAGAAATTAATGCAAGTTTTAAAGAAGAAGATAACATGACATCATGGTGCTTTATGAGGAATAACACCCAAAGTTCACTCTTGATCATAAGTTATTTGAAAATTTTCATGAAGTTTGTGAAAAGGGAAAATACTAATTTTGACAAGGCAGAAATTTTTTTGTCTGAGATTGTTGAGGGAGGCGGGAAAGATGTTATGACCAAAAGGTCAAGACGCATTACTAACTGTTACCTCCGTGTTACAGGAGAGCAATAATTTACTTGGGCAAAAGTATACAGGAATATTTGGGGTTTTTTTCTATTTCTGCTCACATGGTTGAAAACATGACATAACTGTGGAAACACTTTTAATCTCACAGCATTTGACTCATCAGCTCAAGCACCAGTATTCAGATGCATTTACTAATTCTGTTTGTGGCAGGATTATGTTTCCACACTTACTTGAACAAAAGCATTTCATATTTAAGTCATCTTTCCATACATTTTCTGCTCAGAAGCAGAGTCAAAAGTCAGCAGAATTTTTTAACACTTAAAAATCTCATCCAACCATGAAATACAAAGACTGGAGTGTATCTTATGTGTTTTTAATACTTAACTTCTTATTTTAGCACGTCTCACTGTTTTTCTATAGTTACGCTTTGGGTATCTTTCAATTAAAAACAAACAAACAAACAAACAACACCCCCCCCCCCCAACAAAACAAAAACCAAACCAAACCAAACCAAAACTAAACTAAACTAAACTAAACACAAAACTAACTCTATCTTCATCAAAAACATTATTTTCTTCACATCTTCATCTTAATGAATAAGCATAAATTTGTAAATGCTCATATATTCATAACTGTATCACAGTTTAAATATGACTTTCAATTTTAACATCTATTGCAGTGTTTTTCCACTATGTATGTACTTTGTCAATGGATTATAGGTTTATATCATTCTTATGTCAGCAGAAGGACTCTTCCACATTTTTAAAAAAGTCTTGTAATTGCATAGAGCCAATAAAATATCATGTACACCATATCTCAGTTCTGTGATTGATACAGAGAACTTCACAATTCAGCTTATAAATATATCAAACACCATAATAGTCCCAACATTTTGTAAAAAACCTGCAGACTGAAATACATGTCCAGCATAGTAACCATGGAATAATGTGAAATGACTTTTTTTTTGAGATTGTAGGAATTTCAGAAAACAGAAACATAGAGCTAAATTTCTAGGTATTGTAAAATACGTGAGTGGCTTTACTATATCAGAATCATAGAATATCTCAAGTTGGAAGAGACCCAAAACAAACATCGAGTCCAACTCCCTGCAACTTGCAAGACTGACTAAACCTAGATCATATGACAAAGAGAATTGTTCAGATGCTCCTTGAACTCTGACAGGCTTAGTGCTGTGACCAGTTCTTTGGGGGACCTATTCCAGTGACTGATCATCCTCTCCATGAAGAACCATTTCCTAATGTCCAATCTGAACTTCTCCTGATGTGTTGGAACGATAAAGGACTCAGCATTCTGATTCAATGTGAATCATGCAAAGCCATTTATTACAGAAACAAGTTTCCTTATATATGTAACTATATTCTAATCACGCGTCCACGCTCCAAGCATGAATTCGCTAAATGAGTATCATGGGCTGTGCCTGTGCTGGAGTCTCACTGATGATACGTCCGATGATTCACGCCATGTTGGGACCCCGCTGATTGAGGAACGCCCCTCTTTCTCACAGCAGATTCTGTTCTCAGCTTCTGGAAGCGGCCTTGAGATTCCTTTGAGCCAGACTAAGTCAGCAGCAAATCTTTATCTATCAGAACCTCTCCACACTGATGTAGCTTCATTTCATTCACTTGTATCCTACTGATGGTCACCACAGAGAGATCAGCACCTCTGCTTCCCCTGCCCTTTTTGAGGAAGTTGTAGACAGCAACGAGGTCACCCCTTAGCCTCCTCTTCTCCAAGCTGAGCAAACCACGTGACCTCAACTACTTCTCCTAAGTCTTGCCCTTGAGACATTTCACCATCTTGGTTGGCCTCCTCTGGACACACTCTAATAGTTTGATGTCCTTCTTACACCAAGGCATCCAAAATTACACACAGTACTCAAGGTGGGGCTGCACCAGTGCAGAGTAGGACAATCACCTCCCTCAACCAGGTAGCGATGCCATGCTTGATGCACCCCAGGACAGGGTTGGTCCTTTTGACTGCCAGGGCATGCTGTTGGCTCATGTTTAACTTGCCATCAACTCACACCCCCAGGTCTCTCTCTGTGGTGCTGCTCTCCAGCCTCTCATTCCCCAATTTGTACCTAAGCAGGTTTACCCTATCCCCAGTGGAGAATTTGGCACTCGCTCTCATTAAATTTCATGCACTTGGTAATCGCCTAGCTCTCTAGTCTATCCAGCTCTCCCTGTACGGCCTCTCCACCCTTCAAAGAGCCTACAGCTCCTTCTAATTTAGTATCATTGGCAACTTACTTAATGTACATTCAATTCTTGTGTCCAGATCATTTATAAAAACATTAAAAAGCATTGGCCCTAAAACTGGACCCTGAGGACCAACACTGTCGACTGGGAGCCAGCCTGATATAAACCCATTTACTACAATTCTCTCAGCCTGACCTGTCAGCCAATTGTTCACCCAACGTATTATAGACTTGTCTAGCTGTATGTTGTTGCCAGTAATTTATTGGAGTCTCCATCACAGAAGAAATGGCTAATGTTTCTCAGTGTGAATATTTGCATTAGTTCAAGAGTGTTCACTACTTCCAAGTTTCAATAAGAATGTAGTGGGATCTGCAAAGAAACTCCCCTGTCTTTTATCAGGCATTAAAAAAAAAAGTAATTTTTAGTGTTTTTAGAACCTGTAAAATTTGTATGCAAATTACAAAATTAGTTACTTTTGTTAAATTTTAGAACCGCTGTTTTTCAAATGTTCTTGTTTTGGTGTTTTTTTTTTTTTTTAATTTTGGTTTTGTGGGTTTTTTTATTTGCCTGCTTGTTTTTTCATTTTAGAAGCTGAACACAGTTGTCTAGAAAACCATGTTTTGGCCTCTTGCTTTTCGATTTGTAAACCACCTTATGTTTTCTAGAGTTCTCTAGGTATATTAATACGCTGTACTATATCTGCTTTATCTGTTGACCACACCATAAGTTAATGGTATTTAACTATTGATCTACAATCACCTTATGGCTGTAAAATAGATCATTCAAAATTTAACTATTTAAGGTTAGCACTTTTGAACAGAAATACCTCTGAAGTTTTTAGGGTATGTTTTATTTTGTTTCAGTTGAGTCTGCGTCATGAATGAGGAGCACATTAGTACCTTCTCATTCAGGTTGCTTCCTTCAAGCAAGAAAAAAAATTGAAGAAAAAATTTTCATATTTTGAAGGACAACTTTTTCACTCTACTATTACTTATTTTATGAATAAGCAGGTTTGTATTTCCTTAAGCACTTAGCGTGTCCCCTGAAGGTTTTATTGAGAAAAGGATTAGAAAAAAGTAAATACTTTCACAAATGATTTGCTTGTATCATTGTAGACACAATTGCTAACCCATAATAAAGTAGAAAGAATTAAATTGGCAATGATTATTTGGAAATCATTATCACAGATATCAGTTATCCACTGTAAGTAAAACTCTGGATATTTTACATACTGCTGTGTGAAAACATTTGGCAAATAACCTTTTAATAGCAACCCACTGTATTTTGTGATTAGCGTTTCTCCCTTTCTGACCACTGTTGGCTGCTCTTATGTCTCGTTTTGTTTTTCTCCATACATGATACAGCATAAAGCAGAATTAAATTTGTTTCTCATTTCATATTCTCCCACCCCTATGTGGATATTGTCTGTGAGAAGAAGCTCTTCTCATCCCAATATAATAACTACTTTGGTGACTAGAGGAATAACACATAACATTGCTTTAGCATTGTCTTAGCATTGTTAGATTATCTCGAAGTTAAGTTGATGAGGTCCTGACAGATCTGCTGACTTTTCTCAATGCCATTTACAAGGATGATTCGATTACATCTATTGTATAAGTGTTTCCTCTGGAGAGAGTAGAAAAGAGATAAAAATAGCTTTCCAGGTTTCTGACCAGATCTTTCTAAATGAAGATTGTTCATCCTAGCATACAATCAAGCAACTGAATGTGAAGATTTTCGTAGCCTAGATGATGATTTTGTCTTTTAAACTTTTATTCACTAATTAATTTTGGGATTAAATCGATCAGCATTCAATTCATGATGCACCTTACAGGCACCTTGTTAATTTCTTTTTTTTTGCAGATAATGTCAATTCGTTGTTAGACTGATTGCAGATTTCCAAAGTATGCAAGCAGTTATTCAAGACAAAATTTAATTCATTTCAATATTGGAGAATGTAGTCCACTTTTTAAACCTAATGGCATTCAGAGGGATCTCAAGACATTGAAGAAATGGACTAACATGAATCTCATGAAGTTCAATGAAGGGAAATGCCAAGTCCTGAGCTGGGGAGGAATAACCCCACTAGTACATACTGGAGGCTGACTGACCAGGAAGCTGCAGGAAAGCAGCTTTATTGAGAAGGACCTTAGGGTACTGGTAGACAACAAGCTGAATCATCAGCCAGAGATGTGCCCTTGTGCCAAAGAAGGCCAATAGCATCCTGGACTGTGTTAGAAAGATGGTCATGAGTAGGTCAAGGGAAGTGATCTGTCCTCTCTGTTCAGCACTGGTGAAGCTGCATCTGGAGTTCATTGTCCATCTTTGGGCTCTTCAGTACAACAGAGACATGGATGTAGTGGAGCAAGTCCAGTACAAGGCCACAAAGATGTTTGAGGAACTGGACCATATTTCATATGTGTGAGTCTGAGAGACCTAGAATCATTTAGCTTGGAGAAGAGAAGGCTTGGGCAGATCTTATCAGAGTATATAAATATCTGTGTAAATATCAGACTCTTCTTGGTGTTATCCAGGGGCAGAACAACAGGCAATGGGCACAAAATAAAAGACAAGACATTCTATTTAAACACTTTTACTTTCAGAATGGCCAAATACTGAAATAGGTTGAGTAAGAGAGGTGGTGGAATCTCAGCCCTCGAAGATACTCAACACACAGCTGGACACAGCCCTAGCTGACCATCCTTTGAACTGGTGGGGGTAAAAGCAAGAAGAGAAGAACTGGACTATTTCCAGAGGTGCTTTCTTACTTCAACTGTTCTCTGATACTGTAGCTGAGTAACATCAAAGACCTCTACCTTTAGCTAGATGCTTTTGCTCTAAGGACAGAGTATATGAAAGGTAAACTGAAACCACAGAGGTACATTAATATAATTCATCTCTGTTCATCACCTGTTATCATCGGAGAGAAACAGAAACATCAGTGTGGATGGGGCCTTGTGAGATTAACAAATCTGAAGCATGAACAGAAAACTGTGTATGGAATTTGTAGATTTTAAGCATCTAGCAGATTTGTCAGTAGGGAGCTAAGGGAACTTAAGGGAAGAAAAAGGAAACTGTCAATGAAATTAAGGGTAGAAAAAGAAAACTGTCAATGAAATTTTCCACAACAAAAAAAAATAGAGGAGGGAAAGCAGTATCATAATGAAAAGACAAAAGTCGAATCCAAAAAGAACCATTAAAGGAGTGGCATCATCAAACTAATGGATCAGAAAGATGAATACAGTAGCTATATGTATCTCTATTGAAGAGAAAATAACTTCTAATAACCTTTTAAATCTTTCTCAGCAACTTTCTTTACCTATAATTCTATCTTTCTCCTTCCATCTCTTTTGCATTTGTTTCTTCTGTTTTCTTTTTATTTATTTATTTTTTTTTTAACCTAGGACTAATGACACTGCTGAATTCCTGCCTGCAGACATGTTACTTTTCTCCCTAATTTTCTCTTGCAGAATTGAGGTGGATATATGAAAATTTGTCTGAATTATTCCTGAAGTCTGCAGTTTTACATGAATTTTTAGCATTCTTAAGTTCTAATATTCACTATTTTTTTTAAACTTAGATTCTAGCTGTTGTTTTAGATTTAAAAGTTATTTTTGCACGCAACAAAAATGTGTTTCCGTATTCAGAGCTTCACTTGAATGTAAATCACTGGAAGTGTTAAAAAGTGTGTCTTCCCTGAATAAATAGGAAATTGTTAACAAAAGTCTTAGGAAGTCAAACAGTGATTATTCCCATAAAAGGAAAACAAGATTGGAGTAGAATTTTAAAATACATTTAGTTAGAGTTATAAATGGTAATGAGTAGAAGAATCTGGATGTACCTCTGTAGAGCTTCATTATTCTTCAGCTGTGCGCTTAATTTGAAATTCTTATGAAAAGCAAGTTAACGTTTATGTACCGTATATGTTTATAGACTATAAGTGTATGACCACTCAGTTCTAAATTTAGTCTTACTAAGACATTCTTGTGGGTGACAGAACAGGAAGTTGAACTTTTTTGAAATATTTCCCATTTTTCAACACCATTTTTGAAATCATAGATGTGGAAACAGGTAGGTTGGTCCAGTATTGGTCTTCCTGAATACCAGTGGAACAGAGATTATTTCTCTTCATGATATCACAGTATCACAGTATCACAGTATGTTTGGGATTGGAAGGGACCTCAAAAGATCATCTAGTCCAATCCCCCTGCCAGAGCAGGAACACCTAGGTGAGGTCGCACAGGAACATGTCCAGGCGGGTTTTGAATGTCTCCAGAGAAGGAGACTCCACCACTTCCCTGGGCAGCCTGTTCCAGTGCTCTGTCACCCTTACTGAGAAGAAGTTTCTTCTCAAATTTAAGTGGAACCTCTTGTGTTCCAGCTTGATCCCATTACCCCTTGTCCTATCATTGTTTGCCACCGAGAAGAGCCTGGCTCCATCCCCATGGCACTCACCCTTTATATATTTATAAACATTAATAAGGTCCCCCCTTAGTCTCCTCTTCTCCAAACTAAAGAGACCCAGCTCCCTCAGCCTTTCTTCATAAGGGAGGTGCTCCACTCCCTTAATCATCTTGGTTGCCCTACGCTGGACCCTCTCCAGCAGTTCCCTGTCCTTCTTGAACTGAGGGGCCCAGAACTGGACACAATATTCCAGATGGGGTCTCACCAGGGCGGAGTAGAGGGGAAGGAGGACCTCTCTCGATCTACTAACCACCCCCCTTCTAATACACCCCAGGATGCCATTGGCCTTCCTGGCCACAAGGGCACAGTGCTGGCTCATGGTCATCCTGTTGTCCACCAGGACCCCCAGGTCCCTTTCCCCTACACTGCTCTCTAATATGTAATCTCCCAACCTATACTGGAACCTGGGGTTGTTCCTGCCCAGGTGCAGGACTCTACACTTGCCCTTGTTAAATTTCATTAGGTTATTCCCCGCCCAACTCTCCAGCCTGTCCAGGTCCTGCTGGATGGCAGCACAGCCCTCCGGCGTGTCAGCCACTCCTCCCAGCTTGGTGTCATCAGCAAACTTGCTGATAGTACACTCAATTCCCTCGTCCATATCGTTAATGAATATATTGAATAATATTGGCCCCAGCACTGACCCCTGAGGCACTCCACTACATACTGGCCTCCAACTAGACTCCGCACCATTGACTACCACTCTCTGGCTTCTCTCCCTAAGCCAGTTTGCAACCCACCTCACTACTCTATTGTCTAGACCACACCTCCTCAACTTAGCTGTGAGGATGCTGTGGGAGACTGTATCAAAGGCTTTACTGAAGTCAAGGTAGACCACATCCACCGCTCTGCCATCATCCATCCACCTTGTTACATTCTCATAAAAGGCTATGAGGTTGGTCAAGCATGACCTACCCTTGGTAAAGCCATGCTGACTGCCCCTAATAACCCTCTTATCCTTGATACGCCTTGAGATGGCACCAAGGACAAGCTGTTCCATTACTTTCCCAGGGACAGAGGTGAGGCTGACCGGTCTATAATTACCCGGGTCCTCCTTCTTGCCCTTTTTGAAGACTGGAGTGACATTTGCTTTCCTCCAATCCTCGGGCACCTCTCCCGTTTCCCAAGACTTGGCAAAGATGATGGAGAGCGGTCCAGCAATGACTTCAGCCAGCTCCCTCAGCACCCGCGGATGCATCCCATCTGGACCCATGGATTTATGAATGTCCAGACTATTTAATTGCTCCCTAACCCAGTCCTCATCAACTAAAGCAAACTCCTCCATTGACCTGGCTTCATCCGGGGTCTCAGGGGTACGGGGCTCCCCAGGACAGCCTCCGGCAGAGTAGACAGAGACAAAGAAGGCATTCAGTAATTCTGCCTTCTCTGTATCTTCTGCCACCAGGGCACCCACCCCATTCATCAGTGGGCCTACATTGCCTCTGGTATTAGTTTTATCTGCTACGTATTTGAAAAAGTTCTTTTTGCTGTCCTTGACCCCTCTCGCCAGCTGTAATTCTAAGGAGGCCTTGGCTATCCTAGCTGCCTTCCTACATCCTCTAACAGCAGCCTTATATTCCTCCCAAGTGGCCAGCCCCTGCTTCCATGACCTGTAAACTCTCCTCTTCTGCTTGAGCATACCCAACAGATCCCTATTCAACCACGCAGGCCTCCTGGCTCCCTTCCTTGACTTCCTACGTGTGGGGATGCTCTGATCCTGAGCATGGAAGAAGCAATCTCTGAATGCCACCCAGCTATCTTGGGCCCCTTTTCCTTCAAGCAGTTTTGCCCATGGGATTTCCCCCAGCAATTGCTTGAAAAGGCCAAAGTTAGCCCTGCTGAAGTCCAGGGTTGCAATTCTACTTGCTATTCTGTTCCTGCCACACGAGATGCTGAACTCCACCATCTCGTGGTCACTGCAACCCAGGCAGCCCTCAACCTTTACTGCTTCGACCAGACCCTCCTTGTTAGTGAGGATGAGATCCAGCAGTGCACCTCTCCTAGTCGGCTCCTCCACCATCTGCATGAGGAAGTTATCATCAATGCACTGGAGGAACCTCCTGGACTGTGGCTGGCTGGCTGAATGGTCCTTCCAGCAAACATCAGGGAAGTTAAAATCACCCACAACAACCAGGGCCTGTGACTGTGAGGCCACTCTCAGCTGCCCATAGAAGGCCTCATCAACTTCCTCAGCCTGATCTGGTGGCCTGTAACAGACACCCACAACAGTGTCAGCCCTGCCAGCCTGCCCCTTGATCCTGACCCATACACTCTCAACTCGCTCGTCATCCGCTCCTGGGCAGAATTTAGTACATTGTAGTTGCTGTCTCACATAGAGAGCAACTCCACCACCACGCCTGGCTGGCCTGTCTTTCCTGAAAAGGGCATAGCCATCCATGACCACATTCCAGTCATGTGAACTGTCCCACCATGTTTCTGTAATTGCCACCAGATCATAATCTCCCGACCGAACATAGGATTCTAGCTCCTCCTGCTTATTCCCCATGCTGCGCGCATTGGTATACAGGCATTTCAGGGAGCGAGCAGAGCACACCAGTTTCTCCCTAGGGGCATAGGAGGCCACCCGGTCCTCATCAGTTTTAGAATGCAGCCCCACTGGGACAAGCCCAGCTACAACCCCATCCCCCTTCGAGCCTAGTTTAAAGCTCTCCAAATGAGCCCAGCTAATTCCTGCCCCAGCATCCTTTTGCCCCTGCGAGATAAACCTTTCCCACGTGACAGTGTCCGGACTGGTGTCTTATAAAACCAACCATTATCAAAAAATCCAAAGCCCTGCCTGTAGCACCAGTCTTGGAGCCAACCATTTAGAGAGTGAATTTTCCTATTCCATCCCACATCATCACTTGAAGATGGAAGGAGTGAAGAGAAGATCACTTGAGCCCCTGAGTCTTTCACCATCCTTCCCAAGACCTTGAAATCATTCTTCATCCCCCTCAGACTACGGGAAGCAGCTTCCTCCCCATCTGTCTGGAAGACCAGCAGCGGGTAGTAGTCCGTCGGGTGCACCAGTTTGGGGAGCTCTCTAGCGATATCCTTGATCCGGGCTCCAGGTAGACTACAAACTTCCCTAAGATGAGGGTCAACTCTGCATATTGGGCCCTCTGTTCCTTTCAGAAGGGAATTTCCTATTACAATCACCCTTCTTTCTTTCTTATCAGAGGCAGTCTTAAGTTGTGAAGTCGACTGCCTCTTCCTACGTGATCTTGTGGGCAGGCTTGGCAGCACCTCCTCACCTACCTCTTCTTCAAGATCCAGGGCCTCAAACCTATTACGGAGGGGCACCTGGGGAGACAAAGCAGGCAGGGAGGGGGGCTGCCCGCGACGCCGAACCGGAATACGCTTCCAACCCTCGTCGTCTTTTCGGTCCCCTAACTCTGCCTGAGAGCAACAAGGGTGGGGCCGTCTCAGGACTTCTGCCTCTGTCCGATATTTCAGGAATATTCCGTTGATGTTCTTCAGTTAGAGAATTATTGTGAAAGCTCTTATAGAACAGATGACTATGACTTCTCAGTGTCAGTGTTGCAAAATATAATCCTTACATTTGCAAGGTTACATTTTGAACACAAGATATACAAATCGTTCTAATGTTTATAACCCTGCATTTGGCTGTATTAAAATGTTAATTTAAAAGAGCTCACATTACTGAGTAGACAAGAAGATCTCTCTCTGAATGGTTCCTTTGCAATTTACTCATTCTTTTCACAACTTTTGCCAACATATTTATCGCCAATAGATATCGAATTTCTTACTTTAAATCCCTCAGATACTGAAGTCTCTTATAAAGCTTCAGTTAACAATTTACTTCATAATTTAAAAATATTGAGTCTGATATATGTAATATTTATTCATTTTTATTGTATGCAGAAATTTGTTTATGTACAACGTCTTATAAGAAATTTGTTATTCCAACATATTTTTATCTTTTTTTTTTTAAATCAAAACCAAAAAAAACTATTCTTATGGCATATTTTCTAATTAATTCTTTTACTTTTTATTAATTTCATTGCAATTGTTTAGCCTTTCCTGATTTTTCCCCATATCAGCTTTTTTTATGGACAGTACTCATATCAAAGTAACCAGTTCATCTATATCTGAATCTATCTGTCTAGTCTTTCTATTACATGTTTAGCTTTCCTCATTAGTCGAGTTATTTATTCTTAGCATCATACATCTTCCTATTTGCTGATAAAAATTCCTTGAAAATAAAGACTGTTACCAGATAAAGAGGGCTTTTTTCAGATGTTTCCAAGGTGAAAGCAATATCGCTTATAATCAGATCACTGGACTTTTTACACTTTAATCCCGTCATCAGAAAAGTTGTGCTTTTACTGGTACATTTTCTTTATGTAGAAAAACTGTCATCAGAAAATGTTGTAACATTTATCAGTGACCTTCAGACTTTGATCTTCTCATCTCTTCTGGATAGGTAAGGATGAACATTATCTCATTGGCTCCTTTTATGTCATTAAATTTACCTGTCATTGTATGTTCTTTCTTAGGAAAATGAATGAAAAGAACTGGTAATATACTCTATACATTTGATCACATACTTCAGCCTTTTGTCTAGTATTAATTTTGGTCATATCATGCTATTTTGTCTCCTTTCCACTTCCCATCATTACTTCAGTGTAGAATAGGAATTGGATGTTCACTCAGTCAAATCAAAACCTGCTAGGTCTTAATACATTATAGTGCATCTATGACTGTAACTGTGCTTTAAATAACATCATTCTCCTCCTACCATGTATTAGGAACTAAAATTTTCGAACCTCATACTTTTGACAAAGAAGATGGTGACATATCATAAAATTATATTTTAATAGGAATAGGCAATGTAATAAATGGCATGTTTTATCCTTGTATGTACTTTATATTTTCATGCTAAACTAGCAGTTCCACTAAAAACAGGAGGAATTCCCTGGAAGAAAAGTAATATTACAGGCACAGGTTCTTGCCTAATTGTTGAGAATGAAGGACAATTGTCCTGTTGTGTTCGTTTTACAAGATCTATATTAAGTACAGTATGGGACTCAAGGCTCTCTTAATGTAACAACCCTTTGAAGGGTGCAATTTCAAAAGTTCTCCAAATCTGAAATTTCACAGCTCAGTTAAATAGAAGATATGCATTAGGAAAATGTTTTATCAAATTGTTTCCTTCAGATTGTCTAGAGGGAAACAATATCTGATAGTTGGCTACAGACTATATTTGTCCATGGCTCCATAACGTATCTATAAATGTAGAACTCTTTTATTAGTCATTGTTTTGCCAATGTTTTTTTCTTTTTTTTTTTTTTTTGAGGGTTTCATCATATATCCAAAATTGTTTTTATTAGTACTGATAAAAAAATTTAAAACTGTTTAATTATAGATATATTTCCATATTCTGAGGATCACACATTGTGGTGTCATTATAGTATAATGTAATGTATCAAATGTTAAGTATCATTTTCTGAGGAACATTTCTCTTACACCTTGTCTTATTGGCAAATGCCACACTTTTTTCAGTAAGATTACACCTGAGAAAAATGTAAAATGCTTTTGTCTATTAAGATGTGAAACAAGGAGTGAAATAGTGAATTTTTCTCTTTGGTGATGCATGAGTTTATTACTGAAATGCATCAGTTTATGTTTAGTCATATAGCTAGCAAAATTATCAGACAGCATCAGCCATCAGATAGTTAAAAGAGACTGATGCTTGTGCTTGCTGTGAAGGAAGAGTAATAACAAAGGAACACATGGAATTTTGGATTTAACTGAGCTGTACTCAGAAGTTACTGCAAAAAAGGAAAAAACAAACAAACAAACGACGTGTCCCTGCTTACCAAGGTATGGAGAACATGTGATTGAGAGAACTAGTGGGTTGCAGGATGTTGGGTTAAATATGGTAAGTGTTGCCAGATGTAATATTTCTGCTATTAAAGAAACTTCTACCTTGGCACATGGGTTGTAGTCTGTTCTCTCTTGAACCTTAATGGTCATTACAGAATTCTTATTTTTTGATAACACAATCCTCCTTAGACAAATAAGGATACCCAAATATGAGTACTGTCTGGTTAGCTTAGGATCTGAGTTTGCAGGGAGGACTGGCCTCCCATACCATGGACACTAACCGTGTTAGCTCAGATGTGTAATAGGTGTGGAAAACACTAGTTTGAACTTCAGTTATTTCTTATGGTCTTACCCATTAGCATCCATAATAAGGATGAGGAAAATTAACTTAGTAGAACATACCTGGCCAAAACAGTATTGAAATAGGTAATGTGTTGTCTTCAATTTTCTCTACATCTCTTCAGTTTTATCCTAAATCTAAACCCTCACTTTTATATTTTTAAACTGTTTTTATCCTGATGCTGAAAGTCATTTTACTTCTCCTGTACAGAAAAGGAAAAGAACCACAATATCTGCTTGGTGAAAATTGTTCTATAAAATGTGTTTCAAATTAACACACTGTTTCATCTCTAGTCAACTGAGAGCAATAGATTTTTGGAGAATGACGTCTTACTGGTCGTACAGCTGTATCCAAGGAATTTTAATTTTATTTAGGTTAGAAAATAATAAGAGACCTTATTACAAAGTGTTCTGCCACATATAGAATTATAGCAACATCTCAGAGCCATTTACAGCTTTCTGTTTGAAAATAATTATATTTTAATTGTTGTCTGAGATCAACTCTTGTTCATAGTGACCTCAGCAAGAGTTTTGCTACTGACTTCTGGGTGGTGAGGTTTTAACAATGCATACAATTTTCAAGATATATTTTTTTATTTTCCCATTTAGGAACCAGATATTTTGGTTGGAATGGTCTTTTTTTCAGCTTTCTGGTATGCGATATTCTTTTATGTATATTTGTTTTACACCTACACATGCTTGAAAAAATATGTAACACACACACTATACTTTATAGAATATTTTTGGTGTGGTTGGATATAATACTCCAGATGTTAGATATTTTAAAGTGGCTGAAAGAACTCATTAAGACAGATCAATTAACAAAAAACTAATGGTAAAATGGAAAATACCCAACTTAACTTTTTCTCTGTTTTGTTTTTGTTCAGATTGCACATAAACCTTTCAGAAAGGTTTGGTATTTGACAGAGAGAAAAACAAAACTTGGACTATAAATGACTTTCTTAGCTCTCAGAAACATTCAGTACTTCCCAGTCATCTGAACAGCCATTCAGAATGTCATGGTCATCAATATAATGTCAAGCCAAACTTAAGCCATTTGTTCAAGGAGATACCTGTTTTATTTGAAATCAAATTCTGTCTAGAAGGCTCCTTGGATTCCTTGAACTTAAAGAAATTAAGTTATTTATATTATATATAGCCCACAATAATTACCTTACTAATAACTTCTTATTGAATCTATCTTTTGTACTCTTTGCCATCTCTTTTTTGCCGATCTTGTAGGCAAGATCTAAGAAAAATGGATGGGAAAACATTTTATACCATAAATTTCAAGTTTGTTTCTTGAGTTAATGAAAAAAAGTGGTAAAACCCATAATTTGCCAGCAAAGGCTCAGCATAATCATATTTGAGTCCTATTTTCTAAAGTGCTGAGGCATTATTGACTACATTGGCTTGGGTTATAGCTAGGACTTGCTGGATCAAGTGGAAATTTAGTTTTGATTCATCTGTGGTTGGTGTTTACTTCTTGCTTCCCATCATGGTAGTGCTGCTCTCCAGGGGGAACTTGCTAAGGTGATGTTAAGTTCACAGAGAGGGTTTTCAAGATGCACAGAGAAGAAATGTCAATGAGGCTTAAGTAGTAAATTAATCATTTAATCCAACAGCTCATGTCCTCATTAGAGAGGACTTATGATACCTCGGTTTGCTTATGACTATCATAATCATTTTATTACAGTGAGGCAATCACTTCTACATGAGAATGGCATTGTATTTTTATTGATACACAGTGTTACATGCTTGCTGCAGAAAATAATAAAAATCAGGTTGTCTGTTTTTTTTTTGTTTTATTTTTTTCCATCCTTACCAATATGTAAGACCTCATAAGGCAAACAGGACATTAGATAACAAATTAACTAGTGTGAATAAGGACTGGTGTCAGCTAACACAGCATGATAATGTCTAGCATATTAAGAAGTTCCTTCAGAGTATGTGAAAGAAAATTTGAAAAAAAAGAAAAGAAGAAAGAAAAGAAAAGAAAAGAAAAGAAAAGAAAAGAAAAGAAAAGAAAAGAAAAGAAAAGAAAAGAAAAGAAAAGAAAAGAAAAGAAAAGAAAAGAAAAGAAAAGAAAAGAAAAGAAAAGAAAAGAAAAGAAAAGAAAAGAAAAGAAAAGAAAAGAAAAGAAAAGAAAAGAAAAGAAAAGAAAAGAAAAGAAAAGAAAAGAAAAGAAAAGAAAAGAAAAGAAAAGAAAAGAAAAGAAAAGAAAAGAAAAGAAAAGAAAAGAAAAGAAAAGAAAAGAAAAGAAAAGAAAAGAAAAGAAAAGAAAAGAAAAGAAAAGAAAAGAAAAGAAAAGAAAAGAAAAGAGACAAGACAAAAGAAAAGGAAGGAAAGGAAAGGAAAGGAAAGGAAAGGAAAGGAAAGGAAAGGAAAGGAAAGGAAAGGAAAGGAAAGGAAAGGAAAGGAAAGGAAAGGAAAGGAAAGGAAAGGAAAGGAAAGGAAAGGAAAGGAAAGGAAAGGAAAGGAAAGGAAAGGAAAGGAAAGGAAAGGAAAGGAAAGGAAAGGAAAGGAAAGGAAAGGAAAGGAAAGGAAAGGAAGAGAAAAGAAGACCCACAAACAAAAAAACCCCACACCTGTAAAAATGCCTCCATTGATACTGTTTTGATGTGTATTCCAAGTGTATGTCGAGAATTCAATTGCATTTTCTTTATGTATTTGTAATCTTAATTATTCAATGTTAAATCAATGAGTATGGGAAAAACAGAAAAAAACACCCTGAATGTATGACAAATGAGGGTATGTTTTAAATGTTTTCTAAAGATGCAGTATAATCCTGAAAAATGACCATTGATTGATCAATATTTTTCCATGGGAAACACATTTCTATTAAAAAAAACCCCAAACTTATCCAGAGAATATTTTGAACTAGTTATTGCAATGCATCAACATCTCTGATACTAAGAACAGTGTGCACATTTCTTAATCAGAGCTAAAAAAAGTAGGTATATTAGCTGCTGATAGTCCTTCCAATTCCTGACTTCACAGAAAATAAAAATAGATATTTTTTTTTATATTCAAACTTAAATTATATTTAAAAGATAAACAAGTTTTAAATTATTTTCTCCTTGGTCAACAGTATGGCTGAGGTGCGCATTTCCTTGGGACAGGAAAGACAGCCTTTATTCTGCAGATAATTTAAATGAATTGTGTTCTAACACTACTCATCATTGGTCTTGCAGGAATTCAGCTGCAAGACAGGATTTTCAATTCATGTGTTCTAAACATTGTTCTAACTCTGTGTGTTTAATTGCCCTATCATTTAAACTGAGGTAGATTTTTAGTGATTCTGAATGATATATTTCTATCAATTCCTTCAATATTACAATATTTGCATCTTCATATTTTAAAATTTTGCCTCTTTTCCTTTGCTAATACTGTAGAATTTATCTCAGTTTCTTTCTGCTCCCTCATGTTTTAATTTTGATTCATTTTGACTATGAATCTTCACAAATTATCATCACATTTTAGTATCCTTCAGTCATGTTCTACCCATAGTTTACATTACATTTGTCTTTGCTGTTTGACACAGGTATCAACAGACATTTTAGACAGTTGTGTCTAAATACCAAAGACACACAAGAATGAGAAATTTCTCTGAAAGCATATACTTTTTCATTAAGATGTTCTGTTGATGTTTTGAAAGGAAAAATGAATCAAGATCCTAGAACATATAAATAAAAAGTTAAGACACGGAAAGTGAAACCTGTTAGATTAAGCTCTTTGATGAGACAATAAACATCCCTTAAAGTAATCTTTGTTTCCATCTTATAACTGTAGTTAAGTTGTTTAGGGTTCTTTTCTGCATTTCTAGAAACTAGAAATTTGCTCAACTCTCTTCTTTTCCTGCACTTAGTTTCGAGATGAACACTAGAAACTTATTCTCTTTTTCTACTTTTATCTGTTTTTCTATCTCTAACTCATTGTTGTTACATGTATTATTTTTACCTCTTTATGTTCCTAGCTCTCTGTCTGTCATCTTCAGAAGTATTCGCAACATCATTAAATGTACTGATTTGGAAATGTACAGCCTGTGTCTTGGGGATGAGGAAAGAAAAAGCCCTCAGATATTTGCTTTTTACTATTCTTAAAGAATTTGTTTCTCTGTTTATGTGCAATGAGACTGCAATCAATAATTTCTGTTTTCTTGGTTTTTAATGATTTAAATTTATTCCAGAACTACTTAGATATTTTCTCTCTCTGGAGAACAACACCTGAGTTTTCTTCCTGAAAAGCTATGTTTGTGCTTTTCTCTTGAGAAAGTGACACAAATATGGATTACAAAAATGCTAATTACTTCAGTATAATTGGAACAACTGATTGTAACCACGCATTTCCAGAGGCCTTGTTTCCTCAGAAAAAAAATGAAAGAATATCTGACAGTGATTGTTTTAAAATTATACAGGCTGCATGTGAGTGTGACTGATATGCCTTTAGTATTGAAATTACCTCAGATTATGCTGTATCTCATAACACTTTCATACCAAATGCAAACTTCTATAACTGATGATGAGAAGTAATCTAAAATTATTTGACTGCTTTAAAAATACACTTTAAAAGTACTTTTAAAATTATTTTTTAAAAATAACCACAGCTAAAAAATCTTCTCCCCCTCACCCCCTGCTCCCTTCTTCCCAGGCTCAGCTTCACTCCTTCATCCCCAACTCCTCTATCTCCTCACCCCGAGTAGAACAGGGAATGGGGAATGGGGCAACTCTGGTCAGTCCATAATAGCTCCTCTCTGGCGCTCCTTCCTTCTCACACTTGTCCCTTGCTCCAGCCTGGGTCTCTCTCACTGATTGCAGCGCATTTTTTTACCCTTTATTAAATACACTTTCCCAGAAGCACCCTACCAGTGGCTGAAGAGCTCAGATGTGTTCTGTAGTGGGTTCATTTTGGAGCAAACTGGAACTGGCTGTGTTTGTGATGGGCATAGCTCCTAGTATCTTCTAACAGAAGACACCCCTACAGCCATACCCATTACCAAAACCTTGCTTTGTAAAGCCAATGCATATTGATAATACATGCTATTGCCTATTTTTAAGGTCATTGCCTGTAGAATAGTCCAGCACCTGGGCTCATGAGTCACTGAATTTTTAACTGTACTAGAGTTTGAGAACTGAGTGTCTTACTCAACCAAGTCCTGACTTGTGATCAACAAACTTCAAAAGGAGGCCTTTAAAGGAAACCATCCTACTGGGGCAGGAATTTATGGTGTGTTCCAAAAGTTTCCATGATGTGAGCAATCTAAAGTAGAGGGTTGGGGGTTGTATTTTGAAGTTAATATATTCTTTAACTTTAAACAGTCACAAAAATCAATTAAACACCATAATACTGAGAAACAAGTTGAAGCACATTATCAAAGTGCCCTGTTGCCACAATAGAGCCACAATTTTTAGCTGGTTTTGTTCTTTCTGAGGAAACTATAGAAGAATCTGCTGGTTTCATGTTTTAAATAGGTACATATAAGTTTCAGGGCAAAGCAAACCAACCAACCAACCAACCAACCAACCAAACTTTGATTTATTTTGAATGGCCAAATGAAAAAATATCATGAAGACCACTCATTTGAGAAACTGAAAAGTACAATGAATGTTACTTAGTAGATTTAGTACTGAAAGTAGAACTATTTCTAAGACGGTTTTAACTTACAATGCAGTGAAAGTTTCCACTGGTTTATACTACTGTTCAGACAAGTTAAGAACTGAATATTCTTGTTTATTTGACTTCTAACTATGCTGTCTGTGAAGTTATGTAGCTATCTTATTATGCTTATAAATTAAATGAAGAAATATATATACATATCAGTACTCATTCAGGAGTACTCAGAGGTACAAAGATGCAACACAGATGATTAAGGGAGTGGAGCATCTCCCTTATGAGGAAAGGCTGAGGGAGCTAGGTCTCTTTAGCTTGGAGGAGACTGAGGGGTGACCTCATTAATGTTTACAAATTTATAAAGGGTAAGTGTCACGAGGATGGAGCCAGGCTCTTCTAGGTGACAACCAATAGGACAAGGGGTAATGGGTTCAAACTGGAACACAAGAGGTTCCACTTAAATTTAAGAAGAAACTTCTTCTCAGGGAGGGTAACAGAACACTAGAACAGGCTGTGGAGTCTCCTTCTCTGGAGACATTCAAGACCTGCCTGGACACATTCCTGTGTAGCCTCATCTAAGTGTTCCTGCTCTGGCAGGGGGATTGGACTAGATGATCTCTTGAGGTCCCTTCCAATCCCTAACGTTCTGTGATCCTGTGTTTCTGTGATACTGTGATGTAAATCACTTAGGAAGCATAATTGACCTAGAACAAAACTGTATCATCAGTGAGCCTGAAAAAACCCTAAAAATCAATTTGCATACCCCTTTCTCCACTCCATATATTAAAAAAAAGTCAATCAAAATTAAAATCAGAAATTTTAAAAAAGATCCCTCCTACTTTACCAAAAATGCTCAGAATTATGTTTAGTCCTCCCGTCCTCAAACTTTCTGAGTGAGAAATAGATTTTGGTTGTACTCCATATATAGTAGTACTATTGTAAATCTGTGCCGCAAAAGGATTGAATATTCCTGGAGGAGAATAATTAAATAGAAAAAGTTAAAATGGCAAGTATTATCACTTACGATCATCAATATACAGAATATTTATTTCCAGTGATATTACAAAAGACTTCCTTATAAGATGGTGTCCATTTAATATAGACAAGCTGTAGTATTAAGAAACTTTTTCTGCAATGCATAACATGATTGGGAGTAACTAAACTTGTCTTATCACTGATTATATTATATGTGAATATGACAGTTGTTTTGTTTTACTGTTGTATGGAAGAAAGGGGAAGGAAGAGTTTTTACTCCCAGCTTGAGTGAGTGAGGTTCTCTTCAGCATGTAAATAGAGGAATCAATTATCTCAGAATCTATATAAAGATAATTTTGCCTTTGCAGATAATTATCTTCTTTCAGTGATGAAACTGAAAATGAATCCATTACTAATAATGAGGCTGAGAATGCAATAGAATTATGTAGCACCTCTTCTGACGAGGGTACTACATAAATCATAGGGTAAAAAATAAGCAGAGAAAATCAAAGATATTAAACCAACAGAAAATATACCCTTGTATAATGTAAATGTGCAATGGATAGTGCTTGAAAGTTTAAATTCATCTTACTAGCCTATGTTTTTGCAAAGAAAATAAATTTCTGTGTTATAGGATTTAATCTATATTGTGAATTACAGTTGCTGAATTTAATATGTTAATAAACCACTATATAAATTAGTAGTCCATATTCATGAACATCTGTTATTAAAATTTCAATGTGGCATGTGATTTCTCACAAAAAAAAATGATTTGTTCAAAAATGGATGCTTAATGTTCTTAATAAAATATGTTAGGAAAACACATGCATATTTTGCCCTTTGTATGTGACCCTACACTGCTTGCTTAAGAATCAAAATATTTTTTCCCTGACTTAACAATTGATTGTCATACACCTTAGGGGCAGTTAAGTGATACAAAGATGTCTGAAAGGAGGAGAGCTAAGACTTACAGCCTCTTCTATGTTAAGACCAGAGGCACAAGTTAGATCACTAGTCTGCTCCTTGTAGTTAACCCTGCCTGAAATATTAAGGACAAAGGCTTGCAGTGAATGTAATGGTTCCATTTTAAAAATTATCTATTCTTTTTTTCAAAACTTCAAGAAATGTGCCAATCTTCACTTCCACTGATACTTTGTTTGTTTGGTCACATAGATGAAAAACTTGTCTTTTATCAAATTTTTGCACTTGTTTGCCTTTTTGCAGCCATTATCTAAGTCTATTAACTTTGTGGTCAGTATTTTCTCCTGCGATCATACTGGTATACTCTAGTTAGATATCGGGTTAACTTTCTCACAGATACTGTTCATCTTATCTCACTGGTGTTTTCATATTTCTGAAGTAATTCTTAAATATTTTTTTCTATACATTCTCTAGACTTTCAGCAGCTTCATAAACAGTGAACAAGTGTCACTCTGACTTCATTCCTCCCATTTTCTTGTGTTTTTATTTTTTTTAGATGGTCATCTTAACTGCTTGCCTCTGAAAAGCTTTCTGATGTACTAGGAAGCATAGGCACCATTTATTATCAATTGTGCCATTCTTTGTGTCTTCCACCATGAGGGAGACATAAACTAGGTGAGATTTAGCATTTTCTGTACTCTACCATATACTTCCCCTATACAGAGCAAAGGACTGAACAGTGGAGGCTGAGTATTAGCTTTCTGAGGTGGTTTTGCTACAGCTACAAATCTTGTAGCTGATCTTCATTAGATCTACGTACTTGAAACATCTTCTGACGGTTTCTGAAAAAATGGCCAAAATATAGATTTTCCTTTGAAAAAGCTTACTCTGAGTTGAAATTAGATGTTGTCTCTAAGTATTTTAAGTATTCAAATACAATGTAATTGAACTACTTCTATGTACAATATCATTTACTTCTACAATGTTTATTAGTTCAGTTTCTCAGACATTACCCAATGGAATAGGATGGGCTTTATTAAGGAATTAAGGAGAAAATGTCATTATTATTGCTGTTTCTAAATGTTTGTCTGTTCTTGAAAGTGTTTGTTGCTAGCTAGGAATAAAAGACCAAAGCAGCTTCAACTCTATGATTTAGAGTGGAGACTGGCAGTTCAAAGAAAGAACAAATAATACTCAGTTTTCTGATTATAATGCAAAGGATTAGGGCAAAAATAAACCAAATTCTCAGTGGTTGTCATGTTGTTGAGTCTGTGTTACCTAAATCCTAAAAAAGGAATAAACAAAAATCGCAAAACAGAAATACTATTGAACGCTGGGTGTCATTGCGAATTATTTTTCTCATATACCTCTTATTAAATATTTTTTAAAACCTTCTCTAAGTTCATGAATCTCAAGTGTTTCAATAAGAATTTCATTTCTAAATAATCCTTTAACTTTGAAAAATACTGTAATAATGTTTAAAAAGGAACCTTTTGAGAGGGTACATACACACGCATTATCATACACACAGAAGCAGTAATCCTTCAGTTGAAGGCCTACTTAAAACAGATAACAAATATGACTTCTTAATAAAACATTGTTTCTAAACCACAGATAGTTGACAAGTAGAAGGTAACTGTCCATGTCACAGCTAACTAAGAGGTATAAGAAGTTCTTATCTCATCAGCACATCTGAGGAAATCTATGAGTAGTAATTGCAAGGAAATTTGCCTGAATCAATTTTTGTGTCAATGTAATTTTTTCCTGCTAGAGTCAGTTGTCCATTCCTCTT